>NC_088858.1:11445454-11757537 GCF_963853765.1 Magallana gigas | reverse complement strand
ATACTCAGATGTCTCAAAGTTTTTAAACAGTCACATGTAGTTCGAGATAACATAGTTTGACTGTATATGAAAAGTTTGTAATATGTATGGAGAATTGATTCATATCATCTGCTTTTTTCTCAATTCTTTCAGATTCCGTTTTCGTCCCTTTCCAATATCCTCTTGGTCTCACCTGAAAGTGTTGTGGTACCAGTCAAACAGTAGGTCTGGATTGCCTGTGATTTGACACTTCAGTAGAACCTCTGTATTCAGGACCAGCTCCTCCGGTTTGGGGCGCTTCAGTTCTACAGTGGCTATTTTATCTATCCCTGTAAGTACAAAATAATCAAGTGTCATTGTGAATATTAACGACATAAAATGCGTGGAAAAAGGACATAAAGCATGTAAGGTTGCTGTAACTTGATTGCGATTGGCATTAATTTGCTTAATGTTGCTTGAAATTCTAATAAACTTTGGTTCACCACACTTGCAATCAGTGTCAAAAAAGTGTTTCCTTCATTGCAGAAGCAAAGTTGAAAATGAAACTGACATGAACAAGTTTATCAACACTCAAAGTTGTTGTTGCCTGTCAACTTTTAAAAATGCAAAACTTTTTATTTTTAAAACAATAGAAGCTATATTTATTCAAACAGAAAAGTTAAGACATTATGGTAAAAAAAAAGTACAAGAAAACATGAATCATAAAACTGTAAAAGTGATGTATGAAGCCCTAAGACTCTGTGGTCATAAAGTACTAGATGAGCATCTTCAGTCTGGATTTACTAATTAGAGATTGTTGATCTTGACAACAGGTGAGCATGCCTGCAGTCAGATCTGAAGTACACAGGAATGCAATAATTGGGATTTTGTAAAGAGCTGCCCTTAGAACTGAAACTGCCCCATTCATCATAAATATGAATAGCTCTCAATCACTATTTTCAGCAGCCATAGTGACATGCCAGGAATCGCCTACAGCTTCTGTTGCACTGTCACACTAACTTAGAGAAGGATATATATGTACTTAAAAGAAGAGAAAGCTAGCCAGTGTCAGACGCAACATCCGATTTGTTCAGACTTCGCCCAAGATTATAGGCAAGAGCACTGCTGCCCAATACAGCAATTGAAGTGAACTAGTCCATAATGATCAATTAAATCATTACGGTACTTAAGGCTTTGAAAGCAAATAGATTTTATACATTTACTTTAAAAGTTAAAAATGTTGGATCATAATAAAGCACATTAATTTTTCATACTTCTGTTGATTGGCACTAAATGTCGACACTATTTGTGTCTCACTCACAAATCTGCACTCTTTCCAGTCAAAGCCCTTCAACGTTAGATATATCAGTTGAAAACATTTGAATTTCTGTGACACCTCGGGCCATAATTTCAATAAATTATTTGTTTTTGATCACATTCCCCCTTTCCTAATCAATACAAGGGAGATAATTAAGAGATCTTCAGTTATTTGATTTCAACACTTGACAACTACTTACACCTTTTTGTAAAAGCTTTAACAGGAGTCACAGAATAGTTAGTGCACGGAGATGTTGTTAGGATTTTGATATACAGTTTTGATCTACTTCCATTAGCATTGTGGATCTCAGGCTGCAAACCTCCAGGTGTAAGAATACACGAATTTCGGTGCAATTTGGCACAAACCTCACGAGAAGGGACTTTGCAAAGGTAAACATACTCTTGACAACTATTACCAAACCCTGCAAATTCTACAACTGTGAGGGAAAGTGGACAATGGGACACCTATCAAACTATTCAGTAATGTAGAAATGCAGATCTGTTTAAATTACAGCAACACAAACAGACATATTTGGATGTGGAGGATTCTTAAGTCCAGTGTGTCAGATCAAAACAAGAAAGTCACCTGACTGTGTGAAGACATCACTGCCTAATCCCACCCTGACAAGCTTCACCAGGGAAAAAAAACAGATTTCTAACACTTCAAATTCTTTACCAACCATTGGGAAAAATACCTTGTTTTCTTAATAAGATGATACATTTGTAACTGCCTCCAAATGATTTTGAGACAAAGTTGTGATAACTGATTGCTACCATCTTGTATGGAAGCTAAATTAAAAACAACACTATACAGTCGTGTTTATAATTTGTATATACATGTAAATATTTCAATATGCAGTTACACTCTTCCTTGGGAAATAGGCCTTAACTGAAGGATATTGAGTCTCTAATATGTCCCCAAGGTTTCCGCAGGGAAGGGTCTATTCTTATATCAAAGGAAATTAAAATCTCCATGGAGCTTGCAGAATGCCGGTAATTATTGGATAGTTCACATATCCATGCCAGATAAACTTGCCTAATAAATCTGCTTTTCAGACAGGCACAAAAACAATAATCATCATAAAAATGTATTATAGGAGATAATATTTCTGTAGACTAATAATCTTGAGCTCTATATCACTCAAACTACCAGGGGCTACGAGTAACCTTACTGTAGTCTCTTGTTACAGCCAGTACCTCCATAGATTAGTATACAAATACCGGTACCATTCCTTAGTGTAATTCAGTAAAGCATTATGTGAATCAGTATTATACAGCATCCTCTTCATGTATAACTTCAAACTTTTTCTTATCATTGTAGGGAAGGGGGATATCACTGTATGCAACAAATAGTTTCTGTTGATAATAAAAAAAAGCCCAACTTTCTGTACTATTTTTCAGCATTTTTGAATTTATCATGGCTGCCCCATTACCTGTCATAATTTTGTCCCCTGCCACACTAATGGGCCACTGCTTTCCACTTCGTGTTACCTACACACTACACCTTAAATTAACGGTGACAACAAAGCCCATTATATGCGAGAATTCTGACACCACTTTTTAAAGTTTTTTAATGAGCAGGAAAAACTCATTTGCATTAATTACAGAAGTCATTATATACATATCTTGTTTCACATTTATGAATTATGGTGTAACTGAATTCAAATTTTGCTAATGCATGTGGCGAGAAGATAAATGATACGAGATGAGGTGTCATAAACTAAAACTCCTTGTCCTGGACCAGCGTTTGTCTTTAATCTGCCTGTAACAACACAAGATAAACAGATGGGGGTTTCACCTTTTTTGTTTCTTAGCAAAGTGACATGTTTGGTTCAGAAGTTGCCCTGTGTCAGACTCTAGAGCCATGACAACTCCAGCAGCGTAGTGTCCTCAAGACAATGCTTCTGGCCATTATCTCGCCAAGCCATGACACAGAGCCAGCTCTGCTCTGTTTAGTTTCTGGCAGGTGCTGGTCTCACAGAAAGAAGTCAAATCACTTGACCCTCAAGATGGCATGTTTACCCACCAACAGGCAAACTTTCTATATCCGCCACATGAATATTGCCAAGAATGCATGGGAATACACTCAAACATTGGCCACCCTTATATCAAGTTGATTTTAAAACAGACCAGCACAAAATTAGCTTTTACAGCTGATTTATTGATACCTCGCTAGATGAAACTATACAAGAGTAATTTAATATCAACTTCCATCTCAAATGGTACCCATGTCCGAGAAATAAACCTTAGCAATTCATCTATAGTAAAAGCAAAAACTTAAACCCCACATGAAAAAATATTCTGCAGTTAACCTCAGTGTGTCTTTGCTTTTTCCTAATCCTGTAAGGTCAAAGGAGCCTGGTCTATTTATATAACTCAAGCTGAAACAGCATATTTCTTAGATTTTCTTTTTTAGATTTAGGTATGCCCAAGTCAATGCAAATGCATGAAGAAATCTTCATTAATAGCTAAAATCACACAAGACTTATCAGTCAGCATAATACCTTTTAGTCTGAGGAAGCTGCATTTTGCAACCCCTTCAGATAAGCTTTTTGACAAAAACAGTTTTCCGTTCAGATAGAACTGGGTGTAATGATAGGTTCTGTACATTAGTTTATCTCAGTACCCTGTCACAGACAAAAGCCAGAGAACAATGTCCGGATGTCCAGGGTGTAACGCCCCTTGAATGTCCTTCATCCATCATCCCTACTACAAACATTTCTCGGTGGACAAGTGTGGAAAAAAGTTCCTCAAATCACACAAACAGGCCACCGATCTGTCAGTCCACAGTCTCTGGTTTCAAGAATCTTAACCAAAAAAAACATTTGGTGTTTATTTTCTAACAAAAATATTTACACCATCTAAACTACTGCCTCATTTCAGCATTCAAATTTGGCGATTAAAAACTTGACTTCCTATTCTCCAAGCTGAAATCGACCAGTTAAAGTGTTTGGCCTATGGATCAGATGACAGAACTAGGGCATTTTCAGAATTTTTATAATGAACTGTGTATGCTTTATTCGTAATAGGCTTATAAATACAAGATAAACAGAACAAATACAGATAATAAAACTGATTTCCTCCTACAAGGCGCTAATGTCAAGTACGATAGAGCCAGGATAATCATTGTTAAGCCTGTGTCTACAGAGCACCACCAATTTTTGCAGCCTTGTTTTCAATCAGCTACTTTAGGACAAAGCAGACGTTTACAAGTGTTTAATGGAACACCACTGTCTGACAGTTATGCTGGAAAAACACCACAGAGTCTAATCAACAAGATGACAATAAGTGACATGAAGAATACCCACAATGCACTTCAGTAGCATAGAGAAGTAGGAACCGTGTTGTCATAAATCTGGGATTGTGAAATGTTTTTTTGAATTAATACTCCCCTCGGTTTTTCTGCACTTATACACCAACCTGACAGATTCTCAAAGAAACAAAGCAGGACTGTCATTGATTTTCCTCCAGGTAGAGTCACCTTTGTATCCCAGTGCACCATACAGTGCAGTAACCAAACAGCCTGCAGCTAAACTCAATGACAACAGAAATCTATTTTCAAAATAATTGTTTTGACCATTGTAAATGCACGGCAGCCATTAGTAAGTACCGGTCCCCTCCCAGCTCTTCAGTCCTGCTCAGACAAAATACTGAGCACAATTGAACATCTGTCATGGATATTAAAATCTGAACACTAAATTTAACTTAGATCATCAATAAACACATTTGTGGGGCCATCTTCCATCCAATTGATTGACACTAGGTAAACAAATCAATTATTTAAAACACATTATCACTTTTAGATAAAGATTTTAAGACACAATAAAACCCTTTTTCATAATGTATTTCTGAGCACATTGTTAGTGTTTTAACATACAAAAAAGGACATAATTATCAACTATTACACAACTTTGCCTGCACATATATTCCAGTTTTGGAAATCTTTAAAATTTGTATCGATCATGAGTGGTAGGTACATTAATGGTATATGTATATGGGACCCTAATGATTACAAGACTTAATTAACAAACTTTCTTGTACCTTTCAAAGCAGCATCTGTTTATGTATCCTGATATCATTTTACTGGGATGAAGTACACATTATGTGCTCTTTTATCTGGAGGTTTTCTCACATGAATAGAAAAACATCTTTTCAAAATTATCTGCTGTCAACAACTATAAATGCATATGTAATAGGTACAGTCCGATGTGGCACACAAGCAGCATACCGGTATTATTAGATGATTAATTTTGCATTGCCTTAAAATTTTACTTGCAATAAAAATTTCTTATAAATGTTGACTGTATTTAAATTTACATAAAATAACTATTTCTCATAATTCTAAAGGGGTAACTTCCCATCAGTATTAATTCTTAACCCAATGCAAATAGCTAAATAGCTAATCTTTTGAATTATTACATAATTTCAGGCTTGACTTTCAATAATTAATGATTTAATGTATATAATTCAAACTATTGATAGAGCTATGAAAATTTAAGTTGCTTTAGAATCTGTAATCTCACAATGATGTCACAATCAATAAGTCATGTCAGATTCCAAACAAAGAGAAATATTTGGCATTACTATACATAACCAACTAATTTAAAAGTTTTCTTTTTATCCAACACAATATCACAATGGTTAAATTCAGGGGAAGTATCCAAAATTATGACTCCCCCAAATTTTATGATGTTTGTTGTATGCATAAAGAAAATTGAAATCAATAATTTCTTTCCCCATTACTTTTATGAATAACATTTTTTTATAAATTCTCGATAAACGCATCTCATACTGGGTTAGATAATCAATTACTCTATACAATATTAAATAAACAAAATGGAGACTTCTCAGTGCAGAGCTGGGGTCAACAATTCTCTCCTGCGAAATTATATAAAAATTTCTTTCGGCTTGTCTGCCTCCCTCTCACAAGTTATTAAATTATGTCTAATACGGGCCTACAACGTGGTGTCAGAGAGGTGTCGACTTGGCCCTTCTTCTTACAAATTAAATCTATAGACCACGAGATGGTTCATAGATTCATAAGAGTAAATAGCTAAAAACCAAGCAAATGTAAATCTCAACATGTGATTACTGGTATATAAAAAGCCATTCCAAAAGTCGTCAGCATTTATCTACTTGGCAGTAATGGACTTGCACCATATTCTATTTAAATTATACATGCCTAATTAGCATAAGCCTGATTTAATGTAAGAAAAGTCATTCACAAAATTAAATGCAAAAGTTTAATTTCACTTTTTTTCAAATGATACAAAATAAGAGATGAAAGTGAACAGCCTGCATTTGGCTTCATTTTCAGTATCATGAAATATTTTGCATGGTCTGGTCAGTTTCTGCTATCTCTGAGCAAGTTCAAGATTTTGAGAGAACAAGGTCAAATTAAGGTCAATCTCTCATCTCAGTCCTCACAAGCTTCTGTCTTGTGTATTTCAACCAATTCCCCCCAAAAAATCTGAATGCCAACGGTCAGTGATTAAAAAGATTTTGGTCCATTCATAACATTCAACTCCGAGTCTGTCAAACATTAATGGAAAGTTGAAGGTACGAAGCTGGATGTGGAATTTGTGTTTTGGAAAATGTTCAATAAAAGCTTTGAAACTTTCTCTTTCTCTCTCTAACATCAAAAAAGATCTCTCTCTCTCTCTCTCTCTCTCTCTCTCTCTCTCTCTCTCTCTCTCTCTCTCTCTCTCTCTCTAACATCAAAAAAGAGATAATGAACAATTTTGATAGTTTGTACTTTAAAGTACAGTATCTATTAATTACCATTACATGTATTACAGGCTGATCTATGAATGAGATCTTGTATGACACACACTGGGTATGTACAGGAGATTTTCAGATATTTTTTGTACAATTGTTCAACACTTCATTCGGTAAATTGATAAGTAAGCCTTCTTTTTGAAATTGTACATGAAAAGAAAAATTTGATTTGATCGAGAAACATGAAAAACTATGATACCAGGTTGATGGTTTCTCTTCATTAATCATTTCGATATATTCATACTTAGTACATGTACCAATACTTATTTTACAATCAAGCCCCTTCCCGCACAGATTTGGCTTGCTTTAAAATAGAAAATTGTCCAATCATTATTTTTCTGACACAGCATTACTCTACACTCACAGTGCTACTATTAAAGTAATATGGTATTTCTTCTTCTTAATAGTAACAAAATCAGTCCCCCAGCATTCCAGGAGGTAACCAAAACTTGTATAATATGCCCCAATAAAAGACAATTTCTGCAGCTCTGATCTCTTTAAATGAAACAAAATTGGCGATTAAAGGGTCTGATACGTAATATGGTTCTCATATCCTTCACGAAACTTGTCACATGACAAAAGGGCTTGTCAAGAAGAATTCTGAAAATCATTCGTCATCTGAACATACAATAGTCTTACAATATACCGGTAAGCAAAATGTAAAAAACCCAGATAATTAAAAATAATAACACAAGTCATAATGCTGAAAAATGACAAAACTTTTGACTTGAGACAAATAAATCTAAATCTCAATATTCTCTGCAAAGACCTCCGCAAATTCAGGGGGAAAAAATCATCTTGACGATCTCCCTCAAAGAATTCTCTAAGGAGATCCATTTTTTCCTGTCAAATGCTACATTAAACCCATAAAGAGAACAAGACTGTGGGTCTGTGATGTGTTGTCAGGTAGAGGATGATAGACGATTAAGCATTATCTAGGTGCAAAAGTCTTACACAAGCTTCACTCCCTCACACCAAGGGTCCCCCAGCCAAGGTCAAAGAGATGGCTTTCAAAAAGAAAAACTAGTTAAGTGCACAATTAATTTTCCCAATTTTTTTTACCTTCAACATCTGGCTGGGAAAGTTTTCGTCATTATATTTCAAATGAGGTTATTCTTTGGAATAAGCAGAAGACCTGAATTGATAGTGATTTTTGCACCCAAGGAATTTTCCAGCTTTGGTTTTCATATTAGATTGTGGCCATGTTTCCACTCCATGGGCAGATCTCCGTGAAATTTTGCCAGGATATCAAAAAATGAATTACATCGTCCGTTTAACACGAATTGTTCGGAGGCACAGGTCAGGGGGGTGCAAATTTGGATTCCCCAGGTTCTTACCCTCTCTAATCCATCAGAGGTTCTCTTCAAATTCAAAAATATGTCAGAAAAATAATTAGCAAAATAGATAAGGTGTATCAAAAATCGAAGGTCATTCAAAAGATCTGGAAAGCATGGGAGGTTCTATTGACTGTTCATTCAGGGTTAGTCAATGTGATTAAAATCTGAAGTCCGTAAATCCCTCACCTTATCTTTTGATCAGTTGAATGACAGATCTGGCTCATTTTTTGTATTTACGAATTTCTGTACACATACCCTGCTACCATATTTCATGTTTGTAGACAAATAACGTTCTCAAATGCCAATCCTGGAGTGTCAATTAGTTTGGAAATACTAAATTAGGTTTTAATTGCTACACATCTGCAGAGATTAGATAAAGTCTATCTGTGTCATCAGTACAATAAATGGGTTCTTATTTGCCAAAATTACATGTACAATGTATTTTATTTCACACTGGTTAATCTGTTGGGAATAGTGAAGCCACTCAGTGCATCCAATAGAGTTTCCGCCATAGGTCACCTCAATAGCTGTAGCTGATTGAGCTAATACAGAGCTATCTTCATCAGAGGTGTTCTATAGGGCAGAAAATATCGAGTTTCTTGACAAAAGGCAGAAAAATGGTATGGGAGAAACAGTCAATTCTAATGACTTTCATGTGCAAACAGTTGACACTGGAAGTTTTTCTCCTCGGCTGCCACAAGTTGTCACAGTGTTTGCAAGGGGCAATTAAAAAGTTACACTACACTCATCTTCAATCGTATCCCTTCACTCTGTGAATAAACCCAATCTCTTTGAAATGGCAATCTCTTGGTCAAAGAGATTTCCTTAAATTATTGTCTCTAATTCCTCAGTTGACTGTTGAAATCCAGAGACCTACCCTTGCTTAAGCCCTTCAAGATAAGTTTTCATAAAATATTTATTACCCAGGTGTTTTCATTCCAAACTTTGTCGCATGAAAATATCTTAACTTTCCAGAAAAGGGTTTACCGTGAGTGGTTTGACTCAAGCTCCATTGCATTCTTTAAGAGTATCAGTTACCTTTAATTTGATGTGTATCTAAAATTAACAGTACAAATGCTAATCTTGGCAATATTGCTGTTGAAAACAACATGTGCATGTTCAAATAAACTGGTTAACCTTAAATTAAAGCAGGCCAATTAGATTGCAGATAGTCTAGTCTCAAAGCTGCAGAAGATGCAGCTTTTACGATCTGTTAAATAAGGTATCAATTTTTACATCCCCCAAGTCCATTTACAACAATATTCTTATGTTGAAAGTAAACTGTAAAATGAAATTACCCTTGAAGTCTGACTTTTCTTTTGCAGTTGTTAAACTACAGAAGAATTTGTCAAAGCCTTTAGGAAACCCATTAAACAGAACATAAAATTGGAGCTTTTTTGCAAAGCCCTTCCTAAGTAACAATCAAACTTTTAGTTTCACTTTGATCATGGACCTATCTTCAATGATCAGAGTTTATGGTGGGACTCCATATAAACCAATACAAAACCTATTCACCTCAACACATAAATGTCACCATAAAACACGCATAAAAATTTTGGAGAGTGTGTTTTGGAGTAGTGATGGTCAGCAGATGGCACAGTGACAGGAGCAAACAACCAATCAGCATTCACCTGGTTAAGGGTCAACAGGGGTCAAAATCAAAACACCCCTCTACTAAGTAGATGTGTCAGAAAAGTTCAGTAGGGAAGAGAGAAAAAAAATAATTTTGCGATAATGAGTAGCCACAATATGTCCAGTTTTTTGTTGCCTGGATGTCTTTATGCTGGTAAAGATTTATCAATGGCTGTGTGACAGCATGTCATGGAGGTGAAGAAGCATGTAGCAGCACTAATGGCTCTGCTGCTTGTTTAACAAGCCCTGTCTGGCCCTTTTGTGTCAAAGCCATGGGTCATCCAGTTCTTACAAATAACAACACTAATTTCTAGCAGAAAAATATCTGCCATTTATTGCCTTCCATCTTTATATACACCTAACTGATGTGCTTGTCAATCATTTCAAAACTTGAAAAAATTACATGCATGTTATTTCAAACATTGAGGCATGAGTTTTCAATGAAAAGGAGATAAATCAATCGGTTGGGGGAAATTTCAACATAATCATTATGTGTTTAAACTTTAAGTGGCATCCTAGGGACAAAAGCATATTATACAGCAGTGCTGAATAAAAAATAATAAAAATTAGTAACTGCATCAGACGAAGAGGCAAGGGGAGATAATTGTATGCATTTCCTCTGTAGATGCTCATTAAACTTGGTTAAAAAATAACATGAAAGCTGTCAAAGTTATCCTCAGTACCCATTTCTCTTTATTTTGATTAATGAGAAGGGGGATCTTCTTTCTATGGCCAAAACAGTGCATCCCTCTCAGAATAATGTGAGTCAGAAAAAAAAGACGGGGAATAATGAATTGATCCGACTATGATCAGAATTTACACTGTCTGGAGCTTATCGGCCATTTTTATCATAAACAGTGCTAGAGAAAGAATACTGGTAACTGGAGTTTAGACAAAAAGTCGCATAATTGAATACATGTACTGAAAAAGTTATGTCAATTCATTCTTGTATTATTTACTGATGAAAGGCAGTGCAAATGTATTTCATAAACTGATGAAATATCTAAGACAGCAAGTACTAATAGTATCCGTTATTAAATATTCAATTAAAATATTCAATTAAACAAAATTTTAGTAGAAAGAAAAATTCACTACAAGGATAATTTATATCACTTTCTCCAGATATCAGGTGGAATAAAAACTCTCCCTCAGATGGGAGATTCCAGACAGAAATTTAGGAAAATAATCCATCAAGCTCCGATTCCTCCAGCTTTCTTTTGTTAAATCACAATCATGTGATGAAGAAAACCCCCCACATCTTTATCAAACAGACAAAGCTGGACAGCTATTTTTGATTCAGCTTTTGTTTTGTCGTGTTTTCTATTCCAGATATTGTTAAGGACTACATTCAGACAGCTAAAAAATTCAATTTCTCATAAATCAAAATTCTTTTTATGTGAAACCTTGGTCAAACAGGGCATTATGTAGATTCCTGATTTGGAGGCTCATGGCTCTTTGACAAGACATGAAGTCAGGCTTATCAAGTCTTTCAATCATCTTTTATACTTTGGACATGGGGGATATCCATACCTGAATGACAATGTCTAGATTGAGAAGATCAAAGCAATGCAGGGGTAAAGAACTTAATTTTCCTGTTGACTGATGTCCACTAAAGCAATCCCGAGACAGTTGCAGCCATCACGATTTGGTTCTTTTGCAAACCGATATCTAAAGCTTTCTTTCTTACACAGAACCTTGTTAAATATAAACTATTGAATAAGGGAAAGGCCATATGAAAAACAATACAGGCATTCTCTCAGCTACCATCTGACACAAACCTGGAATTGTCTGAAATGGAGCTGCATGGGTTTTAATGTAAGAAATATCATGTTTAACTGCACTTTTTGTGCTGGGGAGATGTCTGTTTAGCGATGAATGTGTTGTGAATTAGTTCAAGCAAAACACCAGACCATCATTCAAGATATTCAACCTTCCAGGTCTGTTAATACAGGAAGTTCTTCCAGTATTCAAATTGTGGTCACCATCATATTACACTGAATGGAAGATAAGAAATGAAAGAGAGGCAGAGGATGGGGGAGTCAAAATAACTATGGTAGATAGGACTGGCGAATTAGCTCCTATAGATATTATTTTGGTTATGTTCTTCCTGTAGGGATGTCTACTGAGAGGCAGACAGAAGGTGATTTCTGGGAGATATAAGCATCAGATATGACCACTTGGAGCAGTGTATCTGACCCAGCATCTTGTCCTTCACAGCTAGCACACAGTTAGTGGTCCAGCGGGCAGTGTTAAGAGATGATAGACCTACAGCAGGACTGCTGTACAGGTGACACTGTTTAAAAAATTCTGCAAAACAATACAGACAAAATTTGGATGCATTATCAAATATTTCCAATGAATTATCAGATGAATATAAGTAATGCATTTTATAGATATCTAGAGAATCTGACCTTTCACATCCAATTATCAAAGATAATAAAATTCCAATGTCATCGACATCAGATAAGCCAGCCAAAGAATCTTCAGTGAAGGTGGAAAACCTGTGCTGCCGATTTGCTGCGCCTCTGCTTTGCCTTATGTTATATAGTATGAAAGGACAATAGCCAATAATACAGAGTATGAAAGGATAATAGCCAATGATAAACAAATTCTTAATGTCTGTAGGACCCAGCAGGATTTTGTTGCAGCCATTCAAATCGGCCAGATGTTTCTCTCAGTGACCAGGAGCAAATGTGTTTATGATACAACATAACAACAAGCCACAAGAACAACTCTATTAACATTCCTGATAGCACCTCATAAACCATAGGGGCCAGGGGTCAGGAAATATCTACAGCCTGTGCTTTTACAAACATATACCCTTGCTGTCCTATTCATTTCATTAATATCTTGACTTGGTAAGTGTTGTGGTCTTGTCAACTTTCAGGTGAAGGACAGAATCAGTGGATGAGGATTTTAATTCATTTGTTTTCTCAAACAGATTATTTTCAAAGAAGACGTGTTTAAATACCTGTTAAAGAGCTATTTGAACAAACATTGAGTAGACCTTCCTTGTTAAGAGTTTTCATTTATGAAATTCTTAATTTAAAATCCCAACATCAAAACATGAAATTAACTAATGGTAAATGTTTTCAAAGGTACTGGTGTATGTAGTAGAACTACTGTTACCTAGCTTATTTCGTTGACCATTTCTTTGGGTGAGGGTATGCTTTAATAACATGTGTAAATGTTTAATTACACTAATGGGGAGCAAACATGTCTGTTTTATTTCCTGAAACAAACATCACTGGCAATCTGCATAGATTACAAATAGAATCTCATCAGTCAGAGCTTGGGAGAAACAAGGCCTCCATTTCTCAGGGCTGATAGGGTGCTAGGAGAATGAAATGGCCATCTTGTGTGAAGATGAAAATCAATTCTCAACACTGGTCATTATTTCTACCCAAAGAACCAACCAAACACTCCTTATACTAAGTTTATCAATTTTATTGAAAACTAGAGAAAGTCGAGGAATGACCATTGTAAATATGTAACTCATAAAATTTTCAGATTCCATCAAGGGATTAAGTTTTGCCTTTTATGCTTTTCATCTTTTAAAGAAAAAAGAGAAAAGATGAGTGATCAGTTCCAATATCTGGAGTTACCTGTAGTCTATATTCACACAACAGAGACCAGGCTGTTTGCTTGGGGGATTAGTCAGATCTCTTTTGCTCTCATACATTTGCAAACAAGCATATACATAAATAATTTATGAAGCAGAAGTAAACCTTGATCATTTTCCTCCATCAGATGAATTAAGTCATTAACAAACCATGGCATTGGATTCTGAAAGTCTAGCGTCCCTCCATGTCATAATATGAAGACGACACATGTCAACAGAAAATTTGCGACAGTTTAAACCTTGCATTATGTTGGAGGAAGTCGTTGATAATATCATCCCACCAAATTTTTAGCTATTTACCGGGATCTGGAAGTGCCTAAGTTCATTCAGAAAATTTATTTGGAGTTTAACTAAGGAAGAGATTGTCCTTGAATGACTGTAATTGAGCAGTTTATCAGCCATGTTAAGTCATCATCTCAGGTTAATATTGACAGAGCTATCAAGACCCTGCTGACATCAGATATTGACAGAAATTGGACCGATACTGGTGATTTATGTGGCACCAATCTCTGGAGCTATTGTTCTTACAGAATTAGCTTAATCACTACTGGCCAAGCAATTCCAAAACTGCAAGCCTCGAATGCCATAAAATTTACCAATATTACAATCACTTTGTCAATACAACTCCTTTATGGGCATAAAAAGGTAGAAAAGTAAATATTATAATGTAAGATTGGATTTCCATCAAGCCGTTTCTCCTGATATAGGCAAAGATAGAACTTTGATGTCTTGGTAAAAAACTCGGAAGAAAGGAAAGCCCAATTTACAAACTGCTTAAACTGAAATAAATTAACATTCATAAATCATTTCTTGAGAAATGATGAAAGGAAAGTGAGGAAAAAAATACCTCACAATGGTTCAGCTACTCTGGAAGTTTTCATACACAAGAAATCAGTCTAGCATCGGTTTACTAATTATTTACCGGGATTACATTCACATTAAAAACACATAAAATTTCAAAAGTCAAATACAAAAAAAGGTTTTTGGTATTTTTTTTAATATAACTGTCAAAAACATGTACTACTAAATTCAATGTAGTGTTTTCAAAGGATCTTATAACAGTTTACAAGATTTTACTACAATATTAAATGTAAGAACCAAAAAACTCTCAAGAGACCAGTAAAACATTTCGTTGATTCATTGAGGAGGTTGTTTTTCCTTTCTCACATTCTTTACAGTCCAAGAACATCAAAGAATTCACAGTTACTTGATATCTAAATATATTTTTTATCCCTCTGAAGATGTTAAAAAAAAGTGTGTCCCATTTTGTGTGTGTACTCTTAATAAATATTGGAATGGTGAAATGAACCTAGGATGTTTTCTACACAAACGCTTAGAAGACTATGGTAATCTTAATCCTGTAGATTTTTTCTCACAGAGAGAGTTTGTAGAGGGTCCTTGTTTTCTCAGTGAGGGAAGAATCTGTACAACCTTTGCCATTCTATACTTTCCCTTCACCCCCACACAACTTGAAGGAGACTTTTTGCACACTGATCAAATGCATGTTTAAGAAAACAGTTCAAAACCGGTTGTATTTCGGGAGAACAACAAAAAGTACCTTACAACACCATTCAAATCTGACAACACTACAATATTGTTGTGATTCTGCCATCAAACTTAAAATGTAAAACCACTGCTCTTACACATGGGAGGTACAAAAAGCTCTGTGTAAGAATTACTGAGGCAGCTCCTAATTTGAATTCTAAGTATTCTTAATGAAGGACCACATAGAAGGGGAGCTCACTCTATTCATAAAGAATCAACATCGTAATGACAAAGCACATCCATTCTGTATTCAGGGTAATTATGTAAAGATTTCATTTCTATCACCTTCATGTACTATTATTACAGATCAGTCAGCCAGAAAAAAAAGTCAGATAAACGCATTCCTGCTAACTGTCAATTCAAATTAGGACCATGACAAAAATAAACCCCCATACAACATCTAGCTGCCAGTTAAAAAAAAACATGTCAATAAGACAACATCTCAAGACAGCTATTCTGAAATTGGAGAAGCCAGGTTCACATCTACAAAATGATCTTATTTTTTAAACTGACACAACATCGTTATATTTTGGGTAATCTAGGAATAAGAGTTTTATTATCTGCTTTAATAAAAGACTGAGATGTCAGGTGCATAAGAGCTGTCAATCAAATTTCCACAGTAGATTAAATTTTGCTTTGGTAGTCTAAAATTTCAACATATTAAGTTTTCTTTAAAAATGTCATTCATAATTGCAGGCAATTAGATTTTTTTATGTCACATCCATTTATGAACATATTAAAAGTCAAGAGTAAAAATACACTAATTAGTCAAGAAGAAAATACAAAAAGTTTTAGTAATAATTTTTAGAGCATGTATTCAGATATTTATTCATTAAAATTTCCATGAAATTTATTTAAAATCTTTTTGTTACCACTAAATTCTGAACTTCTAGGAATTTCAAATTTCTAAAAATTTATAAAAATGCTCAGAGGAGGAATGAAATCTGTTTAAATTATCCCCCCTTTACAGATTAAGTCCAAAAATCTTTAAACTTGGGTGGTTGGTGGGAATTGAACAAAGAAATGATATAGAGACTTTTACAATAGACATGGAAATGAAACCTGGTCCTTGCATTGGCAATTTTGTTTCACCTGGATCATTGAAATGCCTCCATTACAAATCCCCAAGTCAAAGAGACAGTCTCCCATTTATCATGGATGATGTCTCCTCCAACATAAAGCCAAATGCTTCATTGGATAAACAAGAAAAGGGCCACCCAAGATCTCCACCATTAAATCTCAGACAAGGTCTTCGAGAGGCCGCCAACTGTGCAATTAATATTAGCTTATCTTAATATTAGCAATAGCAGGACTGATGCACATTACTTACACTTCATATTTTGCACACAGCTGACTGAAATCGCTTTCTAAATATGTTTAAATCATCATTTCAACATTCAAAAGCTCAATATTTGTTCTTATTTTGGCATTAGTTGTCTGTAGTTGCCCCTAATCACTCAATATTGATGAGCATTCAAACATCTAGCATGTCCAATTCAGCCCATAATAACTTGATTCCGTTTGATTGATTTGCATCAAAAGAAATTAAGTGCTTCACAAGGTGACAAATGTTTTTAAATGACCAAGGAAGTAGGACCAACTCTGAAGTGAGATAAGTCGGGAATAGCCTGGTCAATTGACACAGCATTACTTTTTAGTCAAGAGCAAGGTGTTTCTTTATCGCTACTTCTGTAAAAGACTGTGTCAACATGCGGCTAATCACCAGCAATAATATTTGTGGTGGTAATTTGTCAAACACCATGACTGACCAACAGAGACCATGTCAGCTTGTTTTATTCAATAAGACTAGACTGTCTATTAAGTTTCCATCTAAATAGGCCTCTGTTCTGTTGCATAAACATTGTTTCAAACTGTCCTTGAGACATGGGTAAAAAAAAAATAATGGCTCTTAAATTTTTCGAGAATCTCCGCAAGGAGGAGCATTTTTTTAGTGGGAGCTCCCTGTGAGTCTGCTATGTGCATGTTCTATCCTCCAGTCATCAGCAGCATTTGGTCTTTGTAATGGCCAGCTTTATCTGGGCTTTATTGCAGCAATGATTCCAGAAAAGTCTAGCCACTGGAAATGTCAGTAATCCAACCATTGCTTGATAGACTTCATAACCAAGATCATTGGCTGATTTGATGGAATTTTATATTTCAACTGATAGCTTTATACACCCCACATACACTTTTATACCCCACTAAAGCACGGCTGAGATGATATCTCCTGTTTGAACATTACACACATGGTGAACTTCTATAAACTGTATTGATAGCAAAACTAATCCAAGATCCAATGATAAGCTGTTATGACAGTAAATTGTTAAGTTTGAATTTTATAATCAACACTTATTGTGTAAACAAATGTATAAAATATTTCTGACACCTGTTGCCTGGCAGCAGTGATAAAATTCATACTGTCTCCAACAAAGTGGAAATAAATGTTGAAATATATGTACTTCCAGTGAACATCTTAACAATTTAATGAATATACAATGAAAAAAACATGTATGCTACTTGATTGCAATAAAAATCACAAGAGAATTCCACAAAATACTTGAGGAAATTGGGGGGGTTGGATACTGGTGTCAATTCATGAACCAAGGTACTTACATTGTATGTTGAGAGCAGCCTCACTGACAAGGGAATACCCTGAGGTTTTATTAGTCGCAATGCATGAAAAAGTGCCGGAGTCCTCCTCTCGTGTGACACGGAGAATATGAAGGTGGCTCCCCTCCTGAAAGCGCCGGCTGGTGGGGACTATAGGTTTGTTGTTGTGGGCCCAGCTGAACACTATGTGCTGGCGATTGGACACATCACAACGCAGCAGGACTTCCGAGCCCTCGATCACATCCATGTCTTCAGGTTTGGAACTGAAGTAAAACGTGTCCTGTGACAAAACTGTAAAACAGAGCAAAAAAAAAAAAAGAGTAATGCATTGTTAATCCTTTTGGGTTTTTTCATCTGAGAATTTTTTTTTAAGTTTTCAGTGAAAGCAACTTCATTAATTCAATAAATGTTTTAGAAAAAAGAATGTGAAAAAATAGCTGCTCCTTTGAAGATCAGCACAGCTGTAGCAATTTGTCAGCATAGCTAGAATCTCAGATCAGTTACAATGTATTTTGGTTTTATCCATAGCACAAAGTTCTATTTTTTTATCCATAATATTGATCACCTTGTTTCAAAGATGCGGCAAAAAGTGACAGCACATTTCATTAAAATAACTTTACTTCCAAATACTTCTGAAAAAAATGATGGGCTATCTGGGAATTTGAGTGGGGCTTATCAGCTGGAGAGGGTGTAATGAAGAAAGAGGATCCCCCAGCCAGTCTTGTTGCAATGAATTATAATGGGGGATCTATAACCCTGAATATTCACCTCTCATCTTCTTCCGAGAAACATCCCTCCAAAAATTTGTGCCATCATCCCTCACGGGCAAAAAGATTAACACAATGTCTGACATGTTTTGAAATTCCTTTTCTAAGAGTACAAGCTCGATTAATTAGGGTGATTTATTGAGACTCTGATAGGTTAAGTGATAAATATTGTAATCCAGAAACAAATAGTCTGCATCTTTATCATAAAAAAATAATCCATTACAATTCTAACTTTGCGGTAATCCTAAGAATGGCACGGCAAAGCACAAAAAGTAAATTTATTTTTTGTAAAATGTTTTCAAGTTTAACATTTGCGGAAGTTATAACTTAACTAACAATATTTATATCTTACCACAAAAAAAATGGCAAAATAGGAAAAGAAAAGAGTATTCATCCACAGTTCTTTTATTTTGCTGATTTATACATAAAAAAAAAATTAAAATACTGCCCCTTAAAAATATTTATGTAAAATAAACAAAATTCATTTGCCATAAAAATTAATTTTCCAAAAACTCATTAATCTTATGTACAGCTGAATGGCTTTCTAGGTGTCTGAAATCTCATTAACGGCTTTATATTTACCATTTCAAAACACTTGTATTTAATATGCGCAATATCATTACATAAAATTTTCATTATAAATGCTGCCATACAAGTGTGAAAGCATCCTCTAAATATATTCATAAACAAAGTAAACATCCCATTTGAAAGAGAAACTGCCACAAAAAATACAGACCAAAGATACACAATATATTTATTTATTTTTCAAACCTTAGGGAAGTATATTTGCACTTTAAATATTTCATTTAATTCATGATTATTACCCATAAATCACAGCTAAAGTGAAAGAAAATATATTCGAGGAACGGGACATAAAAACCTAAGCGTATCTGACTGCTTTAGTTCAATTACCCATTACATTGTTTTGCTGGGAATGGCTATGCCCCGGAATCTTGATCTCGATCGTTAACTGACTTTTTCCAATTTTGATTTGACTGGGTTGGCTAGGACATGCACCATAGAACAGTCTGTGGCCTGTGGGTACATGGGCAAGGCACCCGTACAAACATTCATCTGTCCATGACACCTACCCACCATTGTAAAAGCTTATCACGCGCGAATACTGACACTTGGACACTGGGTATAATGTTCTAATTATAGGTACAAATTTCCCACCTTGTCCTAGGGATATTCTTTTATTGTTTACTGTTACCACATCACTGATATAACCGTGTCAAAGTTTCAATGAAATTCAAAGTAAACAGGAGGTTAGATAGGTATTCTGAGCTTACCATTTGTTCTTAGTTTATTTTTTTTTTTTTTGTAGTTTGGATAAAAAGAACTAAATTCTAGAAAATTAAATTAAAATTTGTAGCTTTTACAACAATTAGAACTTTTCAAAACGTTGAAATTTTCCACTGTTTAACAAAACTACATAGTAATTACAGTAATTTAAAAAAAATAATAAATAAAAAAACATTGGTATACTTTAACAATTATTTATAGAGTTTAGAGATATTTTGATTTGCAAAATTATATGATTATGGAGTAGAATATCAAATGTTAACCGTGTTAACCGTATTCGTTTTACGAGAGGTGTAACACACTTGTGACACTAATCTCTCGCAGACTACAGCTCAGATGCCCTCTCACACTTCCTGAATTAAACAGAAGGGGGAAAAAACATTTCTGCCAGAGGATGGAAAACAATAGCTTCATCAGGCTTCCTCATAATCAGCAAAATAGCATGATTCACAGAGGGGGAGATGGTGTAGGGGGATTCTGTCCCTTCTTATCTCTCCGGAAGCCCCCATAAAAACAGAAGAAACATGTAATGTCCAGTCTCCCCCATCAATTTCTGACTAATTGCTCAGCAGCAGTTTTTCAGGCGGTGTTTGTGTATGTGTGAGGAAAAATAACAGGTCACTGTGACCACCTAATGGGGTGATTAATGGATTTTATGGAACTTAATGTCAGGTGTAATAAAAACGAAAAAATCTGCATAATTCATGCATTTCAAATGTAAATTCAGGCAGACGCAGGAATAACTGACAACTCCATATTGGGAAACACTAGGACAACAGTGGGATAGGACCATAAAAATTGTGATCATCATAATGGGCAGCGTTGTTTTCTGCCATGTGAGGCTATCTGCACCCCAGGCAGCCTCACATATCAACATGCACGTTAAAGCATGTAAATCTACCTATTACCTGGGAGATTACAAATATATGACACCTTGTAACATATATGACACCTTAAACCTAATCCTAACTGTAAATAAGGTACAGTGTTTAAACTAATCTTCTAGGAGTCGTAAAATTTTGTAAATCCTAAAAACACAAATTCATCCTCCCCTATTGCTGTGTAATTGGGTGAAATCTGACTTTTTATGGTGGTAAATCTGAAACCAAAAGGCATCAGATGCGCAATATTTTTCATCAATGGAACAATCATGTGTTTTAGGTAGCTTTTGAATTTACCAGTGGCAGTATGATTTGATTCCTGCTGAACTGACGGTTATGAGAAAAGAGATAATTGTTGCAGAAGCAAGGCAAAGGCTTTGAAAGTTATAAATGACAAAATATATTTCCCTGCAACAAGAGGGAGGTTAAAATCCTCTAAATTTCTTCATCCCACCTGCTTAAAAATAATTAAAATAGAAACTGTTTGTCTTAATTCCTTTTTCCTAAGCACACTCCATGCACACAATTCTTAATTGAGAATTAAAATATTTGATTATTTAAAAAAATCATTTTAAATCCTTTCATTACTTTGTTCGACTTTGATATTTAAACAGTTCTTCAAATTTACTTTTACAAGACCATGAAATTTAAAAGGGCCCAACAAACATCTATCACTAAGAACATTCATTGATTACGATCAGTTCTTCACTTACCGATGTGAAACAAGCTAACAAATATAATTATCCTCCAATTTCTGTCATCCATTCTGTATAAATGGTAAATCCTGTCAGAGCATCAGAAATTCTAAATAAAATCAAACTTTCACTACTTTGTTTTTCCGTCACACACCGTTCATTTGCATTTCACAGCTTATATAAAACTCAAGGGAGATTTATATATACGATATACCGTGAAAAATATCACTATTGATTCTCAAAAAACTTTCTTCACGTGTTGACGATTGTATTGCTGAGGGTGAGAGAGGCCGTGGAATATATCACTCCGCCAGGAGGCAGGGTTAGGGAACAGCAAATCGGGGACCGGCGCGCGCCTTTGTTGACAAAGATAAAGAGAGCTAAGCTGGTCGGATCCTAAGCACGTCCAATTCCTGATACCTTTAAACAAATCTCAACAACCGAGTCTAAGAAAAAGGGGGATAGATATCCGTATTCTACAAGTTATCTCCAGTCTGATACGCTTATCAATGGGGATTCTCCGGAGAGTGTGTTCCTATTCACCATGTGCGTTTTTGTTTACAACAATCGCAATTTTTTGATTGGTCGCGATCTGTGAAATAGGCGGGGCTATAAAAAACCCAAAACCGCAGTCTCTAGCTTACATCATTTCATTGCGCATTTAATCATTAAATTTCTTTTACAACCTAATTTAATTTCATTTAAGACAAACCTAATTTTAATTTAAAAACACTCTTTTAAATCATTTTTCTTCTTCACACATTCAATAATTTATATTTAAAAAAAAGCATAATTATTTTTTTCTGGTTTATTCAAAAAAATGAAATAATGAGCGACTTTGAAAACAATGTCAACTCCCCTACCCTGCAAAATAACGCAATTTCGATCAGATGCAAATACGCTGAGGTGTTAATGGAATTACGAGATTGTGGAATTTCTCACTATACCTAGATTGTTTCTCGCATTAAAACGTTCTATTGCATAAAAGCATGATGAACGTACGTGAATGTAGACCGCGAGGGAATTCTGTAACGCTGTTAATTGTAGATTAAAAGAATCAATTGATGTTTCTCAGAGAGAGAGAGAGAGAGAGAGAGAGAGAGAATAATTATGGTTTCCAAAAGTAATATCAAGTGATACTAAATAATTAAAGAAGACAACAATTAGAGCCATAAAAGAAAGGAGTTGAGTGGACAATAAAATTTCTGAACAGCAAGTGTCTTGGGGGATCCCTTCACTGTTGCTCGCTATTTGTACACATTTCCGATACTATATCACAAAAACCAGTAAACCATTAGCAATAAAGTAGTCATAAAAAAACCCAAACAATAAATCCCAACTCTGATTCACTTCTTATTTCGTTCCTGCATCTCCTCACAATGTAGACCATAATGTCTTCCAATATTACTGCTCCACCTAACAAGCTTTTAGGCAGTCAGTTTATTTCCTTCACGACAGAATTTATATAAATTGGCTCTTTAATTCAGTCTACAAAAGAAATGGAAAACTTCTGTTTCATTCAAGCAGTGAATCGCAAACCTCAGAATTGTATCAGGGCGTAATGTTTTTGTTATTAATGCAGTTGTAAAAATTTCATTTTAAGAATATAAAATCCATAATTAACGATAGAACTGTCTTTTCCTTTTAACATTCTGGGTGTAATACAATGTACTGCTTCGATTCACAGGGAAATCAATTTTATTCTTTATCAATGAAGAACAAAGATTTTAAAATGTAAAAAAAATCAAGAAAAAAAAATTAAAAATATAAATTCAGGTTGTACCAAAGGATCAATAACATATGAACTGTTTCATTTTGTCCAAAGGGCGATAACTCTTGCTCTGCAAACGTCAATAAAAAAAAATACCGTATACCTAAACGTTTCTGAAAATAAATCTAACTCTTATTCCAATGCAAAATCATTTTCATAATATCAAACTGGATTTAAGTCGATATAATATGATAATTGGAAACTATATACAGACTTAAGTTTAGATTATCACAGAACACTATTCTGATACTAGAGAATATCGATCAGTTCTGTTTGTTCAAAATGGTAATATCCTCTGTTCTAGTACCGGTAGTTGAATTTCTGTCACAGTTTCCGTCATTTATATGAATAAATTAGGCATTTTCTAAATGTTTCCATTTTTTCTAAATCCAAGAGAGTAAATATGACCCTTTTTACAAAATATCAAGAGTTATTTTTTTTGTAAAAAAAAACGTTCTTTTTTAAAAATATCAAAATGGATTAAAGTAAAATACAAAAACAAATTATTTCATTAATTAATTATAAATAAAAACAACAAACAGTGATAAGAGATTAACAGAACAATTTTACTAAGTATCCAAATCTGACATGAAATCTTGACACTTCTTCATCAGGACTTTGATGGCTTCCTCTACAAGGATATCTGGCGGTAAGATGCCCGTGGACTCCACAGAAACTACAAAGAGAAGGGCAATGCTTTACATGTAAACAGAATGATATAATGATGTTAGTTAGGAAAGTGGTCTGTACCAGTACATACTAAGAAAATTTTATTCTTTCATTTTGGTGGGAGGGGGGGGGGGGGTAGTGCTTGATAATTGGTAATTTCATTCAAAGAGAAGTACTGTCACTTTGGTTGAATGGTCAGTTAGCAGTAAAATTTATTTATACTTTTGTGGGGTAGTCAGTTACATTAAATATTGCATTCACTTGACAAAGGATCATACCGTTATTATTTAAAGAGAGTAAGAAATACTGTATACAGGGTAATTTTTGTCATGTATAATTTTCACCCTTCTACTCCTCAAAAATATAATAGTTTTGCCCTGTCTTAAATTTGCCCAGACACAGTTGTGTTTAAAGCGAGATAATTTGAGACATAGAAATTCACCCAGTCTTGAATTTGCTCACTGTTAACGAGGAAGAAAAGGGCGAAAATAAAATGGGAGCAAATATTTCCCTGTATACTGTTTTATACTGCTTACAAATGAAATGATCCCGGACTTTTTTCAGCTCCACTAAATCTTTTAAGCTGTCATGGCGGAACACTTCTCGACTACACGTGTCTTTTCTTGCATTTGCCACTCGTGCTACTTTGTTTCCTGAAACAGAAACAATGCCCCATGATGAAACAATGCCCCACAAAAAAAACAATGCCCCTCTGAAGAAACAGTCTAATTCAACAGAAACAATGTCCCACTAAAGAAACAGTGCCCCACTATAGAAACAGTGCCCAAATAGAGAAGCAGTCTAATTTAAAGAATTTTTTTTTATCTCTAGTTAAATTGAAGGATAAGTTTAAATTTATGCATGTATTAACTAGACTTCAAATTAATACTACATTCATAATAAACAAAACTGTCCGTGAGATGACACAGCCACCTCCTTACCATTTTCTGTGTCTATGACTATGACTCCAGGCGAGAAACAACTCTGTAACTTCTCAGCCAGGGCCCCAGTGACCGGGGATTTCAGATATATCTCAGGCAACAGTCTGTAAGAGGCAGTAGCTGTGGAATACAAATAATAAAAAAAAATGTCATATTTATTGATTTAAATATCACTTCTAGAAATCACTCTTTCATGGCACATTTTTTCATCGGTGGCATTCTAATCTGGAAATGTGTCACTTTGACTCAAATGTCCTAATAGCTGACAGTTGATAACTTATGGAGAAGTGAGTCACCTTTACTTTGTAAAATACATTGCTACCTATGCAGCAACAGTTATTTTTAACCTTTAAAATATTATTGCCCTAAATGTATTTGTAAGTTTTTAGAATGGTGTCGACTGTATAAAAGTGTATCACAAAATTTTGTATTAAAATGATGCAGAATTTTGATTTCCTCTTTAAACATATTACTTGTTCAAGAGTGAGTCAGAAAATAATCAGATAAACAGATGGAATCATGGTTGAAAAGATGCATATAAACCTCTAAATATTAAATTTTTTTTTGACTAAAAAAAAAAAAAATCAAAAGGTCACAACTGCATTATTATCTAACTGACCCAAACTGAAAATCAACATAACCTCTAAGGAAATGAATTGATAGTAACTCTATGTACCCGTATATATGACTACCTATACACTCTCACTGGCTAAGGTGGAATTACACAAAAAGGGACTGAAAGCTTATTTCAAACTACGAAAAGACTTCCTGAGTCTAAACCCCGGGATATCGACTAGCTTAAATGTATCTGACCACACTATAAAGCCAATTTTACTTTATGGCTCTGAAATATGGGGAATCTTTAACGTCAATAACATAAAAATAAAACAGTCTAATGATATACTGATACAACAATGTTATAACAACTTAATAGCTGAAACTTTACATCTAAAATTTTGTAAAACCATATTGGGGTTGAATAAGAAAAGTATGAACCATGCTTCACTTTCTGAACTAGGAAGATTTCCTCTACATTATATGATATTGTCAATAGATTACTAAAATATTGCTACAGATTAGAAAATTTAACAACAGAGTTTCCTCTATTAAAAGATGCATTTGTATGTAGTAAAGAACTTCATTTCGCCCAAAATACAACTTGGTATTCCTCTATTGAAAAGCTACTAAACATTCTTAATATTCAAAACATTATGACATATTCTAAAAAAGACTTTGTTACTTCTTTAAAACAATCTCAGACTAAAAAATATTTGATGGATTGGCAGTACTCAAATGAAACACTTAAAGATGGCAAACTTGTTACTTATTTATTTTTGAAAACTAACTTCAGACTGGAAAAGTATTTAACTATATTAAGACCTGAATACAGAAAGCCAATCTGTAGACTGCGGATATCAGCGCATAGACTTTTTATTGAATCGGGCAGATATAATAACACACCTAGAACAGAAAGAATATGCAAAAATTGTACACTTAATAAAATTGAAGATGAAGAACATTTTCTTATCCAATGCAGCAAATTTACAAAAGAAAGAGAGGAACTATTTGATTTAATTTCATCTAAAGCAAAACATTTTACTAGTTTAGAAGATAAACAAAAATTATTTTGGATTCTAAACTGTGAAGAATTAGATATATTAAACTCTGTTGGTAAATTTTTACAAAAGGCATTGCCTTAATTTGTATTTCCTATTCAAATATTGGTTTTTTATTTTTCAATCATATGATAAACTATTTCAAATTTGTATGTGCATTTGTATCTTGACATATTTATGTATGGTGTTTAACATAAATATATAGAAGACACTATATTGAATGTATGGAAACATACATAATTATACATATATATATACATATATACTATTTAATTGTTCATGTCTGTCATAGTTCTTTAAATCATCCAGCTCTTTCCCTCTTGTATATGTTTATTGAATGTTTTATGTTCATTGGATGTTGTATGTCAACAGTCTTCATGTTGCCCCTTGAGGGCCCTTAATTGGTTAATAAAGAAATTATACACAGTTACCACCAGGAGGTTATGTATTACATTGTCATTTTGAATAAAACACTCACCAACTGGAGAGAATTTGGCATGGTCCTTCCCAATACCTTTGTTACAGAATACTCGAATATCAATTTCCTGTGAATTAGAATTACACAGTCCTACTTCATTTGAATGACATATATACATTATCATGTACACATGCAAATACTGGTATTATACACATATCCCTTAAAACTTTTTACCAGAAGAACAGATCTATGTTAAAAAATCTCCAAAGATTTTATATACCCATACATTAAGAGAGTGTAGTGTTTCATCTATTAGATTTTATGTCAAAATTTTCTAAACACTCCTAATTTTTCATGATTACGAGTATGTAATTTTGCATACCTGTCCTGGTCTTAATTTTGCTATTAAAATATCATCATTAACAGGTCGCAGGTCTCCTTCTTTAAACTGAAACAAAGAAAGATTGCATTACAATTGTAACAAATATTTGATTACCTTTAATTTGAAATTTCAGTGAAAAAGAAATTTGATGATTTAAAAGGTCTTCCATAAACTTACTATTGTGTCTTGTCCCTTCATAGGAATCCATTTTAAGTGTTTTGTGGTGACTGAAACAAAATATGTCCAAAGATATTAATTAAGTAAATAAAACATTATATTGTAGACAAAGGTTATAGTAAATAGGAACCCTTATCAATTTCTAGAGGCAGGTGCTCTTTCAGTTAAAGGACATATCACATGTTTCTTAAGCATGGGACATTTTACATTTTTTGCCTTTCTTATGTATATA
Source organism: Magallana gigas (assembly GCF_963853765.1). Taxonomy (NCBI): domain Eukaryota; kingdom Metazoa; phylum Mollusca; class Bivalvia; order Ostreida; family Ostreidae; genus Magallana; species Magallana gigas. Next base: position 11,729,884 of record NC_088858.1, on the reverse strand, counting down.
TTAATTACTTCCAAAAGTTGTTTTGCTGTAATTTGCTTTAATTAGCCATAAAATCAATTTAAATCATAGCCCCAATCGTATAAAAACTTGTTAATTAGATAGTGTGTCACATGGTCCGGTGACGTCACATGCGTCCTTGCAGCTGTAACCAATATAGAAGCCTTTATAGATTAATCCATGTTCCTATTCCATAGAACATGTAATATTGATTTCCATCTTAATTTACTAACATGATATGAATCCCTTTAACCAAAATTCACAACCCCTGACTTCAATCTTTAAGAATTATAAATGTTCATTAAGCAAAATTCAGTTACACCTATCAAAAGAATTATTAAAATTTGTATTCTCTTACAAAACATTTTGCAGTGTACAGGTACATATTGCACAGATACAGTAAAATCAAACAACGTGGAACTGTATGCACGTTCAATCAAAAATAACAGGTCTGGTTTAACATTGGTGCAACTATAACTAAATTTGAGTACCAGTATTCACTTTAATTTCATACCAATTTCACAATGACCTTTGACCTATGAAATGGCTTCCCACCTTTGTGGTCTTTGTACATTTCATCTGGATCTGTGGTATCCTTGGCCTGGGAATTTTTGGTACATTTTACTTTGAGCTGAAATATGATGGTGTCTTCAGGAGAGAAATCTTCACCTGTGAAAACATTAATAGGGTTGTTGGTGGTATATACATATTTCTCTTTTAATGGCCTCCCAGGATGGTGACATTAGAAGAGTAATGGCGCACAACGTATGACACTCTAACATCAATTAGAACAAAAGACAGTTAAAAAGCATTGTGGGAGTTTCGAGAGATAAAAATTTAATTGTGACACATTTTAAGAACAATTTCTCCTTAATGTTTTATTGTTTGTTTTCTTCATTTTTTATGATAAACGAAAAAAGTATATGTTGGTCAATGTAACTCTTAATCAAGTGCACCATACAATAAAGAAAACATCACGCTTCAAGAAACCAGACAAGGAGTGATCAACTCTCTCTATTTCTTTACCAGTACTTATTTGTCACATATTCTCTCACCATTATTTATCAACACCCAATTTTTGAATCAAATGTACACTTTAATATACCTACAGTCCTCAATTTGTAAGGAATTAATATCAGCAAAATATCCCAAGAAGCTTCCCTTGGAGACTTTCATTATTTTTTTTTTATGTGATTACTATATGGAATCATTTTATATTAAAGTTTGAGTGCTCATGATCTTATGTTTTTGCAATTTTAAAGAAAACAGCAGGGTATCAGAATTTATAGTATTTTCGCAAAATAAAGAATATACAATGCTTTTCTGTATTCATTAAATGTAATGATGTTTTTTATACATTACAGGGGTGTGTACTGTTCTTAGAACCAGAATGTCTGACCTACCCTCAGATTTATATTCAAACAGTCTGGGGTCAGCCTTTATAGGAATCAGTCCCAATCTGTGGGCTAGAACCTCATCTTGTATGATGGAGGTGTTGTTGTAAATGTGAACCTTCTCTATTGCCATTGTGGGTACCTGCAGAAAACAAAGCCTAACTGAATGATTGAACCTTATAAATGTTGCATACCTATTGAGATTAATGGGATATCAGACCTCTTTGAAGAAAACAAGAGGATATTTGAGAACTGTCAACAAATATCTACAGTTTCTGATTAATTGATATCAATTTTGCATGAAATACTGACTTTTATCTATAATTTCCTCAACAAAAGGTTTCAATTTGCCATTATGATAAAATATTCATAAGCAAATACCTCTGCTAAGAGAATTCTGCGGAATGCATTTGCTATGGCTGCGTCTATGCCAACCATATCAAACTCCAGTTCATCATCGTTCATTTTTATCATGTCAATGCGGAAATTCTAAATCATAAAAAAAATACACAAATATAGTTCAAGAAAAATGAAATATCTATATATGAGGAAATAATAAGGACAGGTGCTTAATCTTTACTTATTGTCATATGTTGATATATTATATGTAAAATATAAATACACATGTAACTATGAATGCACTACAACTACTACTATAGTTCAGTCGTGTATTCAGCTTTTGCTCTGCATATTGATATATAGTTTGTCAGAATAAAGCAATTATAAACCATGAAAATCTTATATTTTATTGCCCTGTTACCTTTTTAAACTTTTTAAAATCCCATGCATCATCAAAGTCAGGGTACTCGCCAGGAAAATCTGTGCTATGAACCTGTGTTAACAAGAGTAACACTGAGTATGATATTGTTACAACAATTTTCTTTACTAAAAGGAGGGAAAAAATTCAAGGAACAAAAAATGACAAAATTTTGAAAAGTAACCTTTTCATAAACAGTACATTGGCTACCTTCATACAGGTAGATAACATAAGTACCGGTATCATCATATGTCTATGTTTGTAAAATCATTATTTGTCATTCTTACTTATTTAGTACTGATATGCTCTTACAGTCGTTTAAACAAGAGCTTGGACTTTTGGCAGTATGAATCAAACTTAGTTTGATGAAGGCAGGGTCTACTCGTTGTCAACTATCCAGACATTGGCTAAAAGATATGAATAAATTGAATGCAACAATTTTCCTCTGACTCTGTCCTCGGATGTATATTTCTGAATCAGTTGAAGCACAGTCAATTTCACTTTTGATAAAAAATCTTTTCCATTTTGACAGTCAATGAATATTGATGAGCACCTCTTAGCAAATCAGAAAGATGGTTCTCATTATGAAATATTTGACAGTTTGTTTTGATGAGCAAATTAGATAGTTACATCCCACCGAAAGTCCAAACTCTTGTTCAAATGACTTTATATTTCCAAGATATTGGGCAATACAATATATAGATCTCTTGACCTTTTATTCACATGCATGATCTTAGCAACTGCATATATAGAACAAAAAGTTCTGTAACAGTTTGAGTTGTGAATTTTTATTTTATATCATAAAAATCACCAGGTGTAATGCAATAGCCTTTTTTAATCTGTGTACCCCTCACGAAGTTTGTTGACTCTCAAATGGCACCCAAGATAAAGAATACCAGTACATGCACTAAAACAATATCTGGTTTTAGGACCATGAAATTTGCCTGTAAAAAGCAATTCTTAATACCCATGCATTTAAACTATTGATGATACGAAACCACAGCGAATAGTTCAAAACATGCTGCATTATTCATCATTATCACATATTTATTTGACACCATGCAGTTCTTAATGAGATAAATAGCTTCTATAGTTTTTATTTTCTCTGAAACAAAAACCACTATGTAAATTTTTTAACAATACCTTTTCATCATACAATCCCACAATGTATATTCTCCTAACTGAGTACTGGTAATTTCTAGGCTTCAAACACAAGCACTTGTTTCTTTGATGCATTGTATAATAGTTTTTTTTATTTTGGAAACATGCATATATTTTTATGTGGCTTAAAGATATATACTTGTATGTTAATAAATACAGATATCTTCATCATTTATTTTATTTTATTCTGAAAATTATATACATTGCACTGTAAATGACTCTAACCCATAATTATGGCAGTGCCATTACATCATTTATTTTTGCCCCCAACCACCCCTTAACTTTTGTAATAGCAACATACTTTGGTAGATACAGCAAATTAAAAATTGGTAATCTTTCAAGTTGAAAATGTAAACAAATTGACTACAGAGTTATCATGGTTATGATTGAAAAATACATGCGAAGTGAGGATTAATGGTAAAACATATATATAAACATAGGTAATCACAGATTACAAAGCTCACCGAGACGAGACATCACCCTTATGAGACTTCACCTTTATGAGACCACCTTTATCATATTAAATGAAAATCATACTTTATGATCTTGGATATTTATGGATTCTGTTTTGACACAATATCGTATATCATCTGTTAAAAAATTGTATGATATTCATATGTTCATATGTTAATCAATACAATAATATAAAATTAAATATTGCATTCTATCATATTTACAACATATATTAAATAATTCAATAAAATACCATAAACAATGATGAGATATGATATTGTAACGTATGATATGACATTGTATTGTGTTATACGTTATTGTATTTGATCACATAATACAATATTATATAAATAGTGCCTGTTTGGGAGGGTAACAGTTGAAATTGACACCCCGAGAAAACCATTGTCAACCGACGCGAAGCGGAGGTTGACAATGGTTTTCGAGGGGTGTCAATTTCAACTGTTATCCTCCCAAACAGGCACTATTTATTTTGTTATACTGAATGTCTTTTTTAAAATTTTTAAGAAAATTTTACTGCTTTTATATAGGAATAACATGAATTCTACAGCGAACCGTACGCGCATAATTTTCGCGCATGTAACATTTTTTAATGTTACCCGTTGCTAAGTGTGTTGCTAACGCTGAGGGTAATAGTACCGGTAAATATTATTAAATGCGTCTTAACCAATCAGATTTCAGTATTTAACATGAAAGTATAACAACATAATTTATTACATACTTAGTAATAAATACAGGTTTTTGGCATATGTGATACAGATGACATCACAAAATCAGTATCGGCCTCCGGGGCTGATACAGGTTATCAGCCCTCCAGGGCTGATACGGATCCGAATCACACCCCTTTCGGAACTCCTCTGCCTTTTTTCTCTTCGGCATTTTTGCATGTTTACAGACGAAAAATAAATTATTTTCAGTTACAATCGACATTTTTAAGTGCAGTTGAAAACTTCAAATGCAAGCAAATGTTTTAAAGCAGTCAACTTTTAAAACCTGATGAAATTCCGTTCTGTAGCTTCATGTTTGTTAAAACAAGAAGAACTCATATTTTTATTAAATACATGTATATGTACATGTGCAGACTTTTTTCAAATAATATGAATAATCAATTTGTTCAAGTTGATGTTTTTTTTAAAATTTATTACTAAGTATGTAATAAATATAATAATAGATACCCTTTTCCATATCACAGCTTGTATCAGCCCTCGACCAATATCATCCCTCGGGCCTTCGGCCCTCGGGCTGATATTGTAGTCTCGGGCTGATACAAGCTGTGATATGGAAAAGGGTATGTATTATTCTCTATATATAAAATAATATAGTATTATATTACAATATCATATTACATAATACATTATAACATTGAAACATATGATATTATATTGTATAATATAGTATGATATTGCATGACACTGTATCATTTTTGATACATAATATGATATTGTATCATATGATACACTATAATTTGATACAACATTGTTTCATATCAAATGATATATATGATATATACAATATTATGTGATAAAGTAAAAGTTTATATAATACAACATTATATTAAACATATTGTATCATATGATACAATAATATATTTTACAATATCATACAATACAATTTCATGTGATGTGATAATATATCATATTATAAACCAATATCATATTATACAATATCGTATGATACGATTTTATATAATATTACAGTATCATATTATACAATTTCATGTGATATAATTCTATATTACAGAAACTAATATCATGTTATACAATATCGTATGATATAATATTATAGAATATACAATATTGTATCATACGATACAATATTATATTTTGCAATATCTTATGTAATAGTATCATGTGATAAAATAACAAATTAATAATACAATATTATATTATACAATATTGTATCATAATATACAATAATACATAATGATATCATAATACAATATTATAACATAAAATATTTAAAAAATTGATCATATCATATCATATAACTTTTTATAATATTACATATGATATTATAGTATCATATTAAACAATATTGTTTCATACCATACAATACTATATCATAAGAATCATGTTATATCATTTTTCAACAAACACATCGATCTATCGAGCAGGTTTGAGTGAGGTAGGAGATTTCTTTAGCATCCTTGATAATGGAGATCAGGCTCTGCATCTGAAGCAACCTCTGCGTTTTATTTATAATATAGTTACATCAACTATGCAAGCTATCATCTATAAAACATGTTACCTGTTCCAAAAAAACTAAACCTCATCCAGCATCTGAAACCTATGGCTCAGATTCAGCATTCAAGCCTGTCAGGTGCATCAGTATACATAATACCCATCTCCATGCAAGTTTAGTGAAGTTCAGAACAGTAATAACTAAGATATCATCGTCAGAGGGCAACAGCAATTAAAACCTTAACCTGTTCCAGCATCCGCAACCTTTGGCTCAGATTCAACATCCATGCCTATCAGGTGCATCTGTATCATAAGACACACCATCCAATCAAGTTTGTAATAACTAAGATATATTTTTTAGCATCCTTGATAATGGAGATCAAGCTCTGCATCTGAAGCTTCCTCTGTGATTCATTCATATTATAGTTTAATCAACTATGCAAGTTTGAAATAGTACTATTATCTATTAAACATGTGACCTGTTCTAAAAAACTTAACCATATCCAGCATCTAAAACCTATGGCTCAGACTCAGCATTCAAGCCTGTCAGGTGCATCAGTATCATACGACGAAAAACTTTAACCAGCTCTAAAAACCTTAACCTCCTCAAGCATCCGAAACCTATGGCTCAGATTCAGCATTCAAGCCTCTCTGGTGCATCAGTATCATAAGACTCACCATCCATGCAAGTTTGGTGAAGTACGGACCAGCAGTAACTTAGATATTGCTATCAAAGGGCACCTGCAACAAAAACTTTAACCTGCTCCAAAAACCTTAACCTTCTCCAGCATCCGAAACCTATAGCTCAGATTCAGCACTCAAGCCTGTCTGGTGCATCAGTATCATAATACACACCATCCAAGCAAGTTTGGTGAAGTTTGGACCTGCAGTAACTTAGATATTGCTATCAAAGGGCACCTGCAACAAAAACTATAACCTGGTCCAACAACCTTAACCTCCTCCAGCATCTAAAATTTAGGATTCAGATTCAGCATCCAAGTCTTTCAAGTCCATAAGTAGGTCCAGATGCATCATCCATGCAAGTTTGGTGAAGATAGGACAAGTAATAGCTTAGATACAGGACCTGCAACAAAAACTTTAACCAGGTCCGGACGCCGACGCTGACGCCGACACCGACGTCGAGGGTATAGCATAAGCTCCCCGACTTCGTCTCGGTGAGCTAAAAATCAGCGAAAAATGAGAGTTGAGTCAGGGGTACTAAATTTTTCTTTCAGCCCTGGGCGCCACCATACTGGCCACCATTTTGTTTCTTAAAAGGGTTAGTTCGGTCATTAATTGACTGGCAGTTATCGATGTTTATTGACCTAAAAACTTGATTAAAAACTTTCCAGTATTTCAATTGATGATTTAAATTCAAAGAAATTAAAGTGAAAACCAGATAAGTTTCAATAGTGCTCTAAAAACAACACTAGTTCTATGTATGTCTTATCAAATTATCAGATGAAAAATAAAAACATTAACATCAAGGAACTTTTAGATACTGAATAAAGTATTCAATTTCATTACCAGTAGTTGGCATATGAATTAAATTAATAAACAATAAAGAAGAAATAAAGTTTTGTTGGAAACATGTAACTCTCTTCGGCTATTTCCAAGACAAAACTTGTACGTTTTATGTATGAAACATGATGTCATAATGTATAGACTGTGGCATGTGCATGCGATGTTAAGTTTAACTTTGGCTAATGATTTGAGTAGGTGTATCCTACTATGTGCGTATCAAATTAATTGTAAGTTGTACAAAAATCAAACTGCTTTATGTCAAATCTGCACTCAGTCCAACGGTCACACCGTTTACATATTAACGTTGATTTAAAAAGAATATCATCTTGCAAACAAAATGAAATTAATGGTGCAACTACAATGGTTCAAATAAGCGACGGCCATCCAAGTAAAATCATTCATTTGCACACAAGTATGGTGGTTGCATGAAGATTTTATTTGATTGTTTTTAATATTTTCCTGATAGTTAAAATCATATCTACAGTACCGATCAGACCCAACCTAACACCAGAGTAAACCCCAACTAAACCCCGGGTTTTCTATCTGGGGTTACTTTGGGTTTAGTTTTGAAAATTTTGGTCCACTCGGGGTTTACTTTGGGCTTACTGTAGAATTGCTTTTGGGGTCCACTATACGAACTGAAGTGTGAGGCAGACCTGTATTTTATCTTATCATCCTACTGCCTGTAATTCCTGCCCCTTGTATATTCCAAATACACATGTAGCGTCTGCTTTCAGGGTATACTTCTGATCAGGATTTACAAAGCTGCAATAATGTAGCCCTCTTCCGATTTTTTTTTTTTGGGAGAGGGCTACAACTCTAATGGTGCAAGTGTGGGAGTCATTCACTCCCGCAACTATTTCATCTCAAATCGTATATAAATGGCAATAGCATCTGCATTTCTTACCTGAACTCAAACATTGTAGATGTCTATGGCATAACTAAATTAAAAAATATCAGGTATAGTCCATATATCGGTTATTTTTCATGAATGTCAACAATGCAAGTTGAATTTGTCCGCCTTATTTACTGACCTTGACCGGTTTTATTTTGGGACAGCCAATGAGAATTTCGGAGCGGATCTTGAACTGAATATAGGAATTCCCCTATTTTAAACATAATTAACGCGGTAAATATGAATTTTCTATTATTTACCATTCCCTGAAATGATGTTTTAGTGATAGAACGAGGTAAGATCGATTATTTACACTGATATTCACGTTATCAAGCCCATCAAAACTCTAAGGCCTAAAAAAAAAATAGGTTTGTTTCCGCTTTCCCGACCGACCCTAACTTAAACCCGCCGACCCAAAAATTTTTTTTCGAGTTTTTTCGTAAATTTCCGTTTTTATCCGTTTTTTGTTAAAATTTCGTTTTTATCCGATTTAAAAATTTATTGTGTCCTCCAAATTTAAGTTGTAAAAACGCTTATAGAACTTATTGAGATGTCATCAGTGTTGTGTAGATGTTTGTTATTTACAAATGGCAGCACATGTCGTGCCAGTTGAGCTCGAGAAATGTTCCCACCTGCCGGGGAAAAAGTTCATCACATCATTTAAATAATGACAACAAATACTTGGTTTTTTTTATCTTACCCAGTTTAATAGATAAATGGTTTAATATGCACAATTGAACAGATGGAGAGGGAAAAAAAAAAGATTAAAAAAAAAAAAAAAGCCGACCGACCGACCCTAATTTTTTTCAGCCTGAAAGCGGAAACAAACCTATTTTTTTTTAGGCCTAAGAGTAAATCCCTTAAAATCACGCGAGAACTGTCATGGCTGCTGAAAAAGACGACTGGTACACATGCAGATGTGTTTTATCTGGTTTTGATTTATATACGGTTAGTTTGTTCAACCTGAATTAAAAAACCATTTTATCTAAAAGAAGTCAAATATAAAATCGATCTTTACAGACCGAAGTCAGCAGCATTAAAAAATTAATTTTGCACCATTACGGAGATCCTATAGAATTGTCATGATTGTAGCCCTCTCCAGTAAACATCAGATATAAAAAATCAGAGAGGGCTACATTATTGCAGCTAGGGTTTACGGTCTGTGTCCACTCTGGGTTTACTTGGGGTTTACTCTGGGTCCACTCTAGTAAACCCAGAAAGTAAACCCAGGGTTATTTGGGGTTTACTTTCTGTTATGTTGGGTCTGATCAGTACTGCACTGTAGTTAAAACGCCCTAGTAATTAATATTCCCCTTATTCATTTTGCTTTTACTGATGGAGATCAAACACCCAAGGTGACAATAAGGCAAATAACTTTTATCAAGTCTCAGTGAGAGTGAAATATCCTCGAACCAGACGTAAAACAACAAATATACGTTCAATCAAAAGTTGTTTTTTTTTCACTGCAAAATATACTCAAAATCTTAAATAAATTACAAGAACAATATACATGAAAGTAAGGCTCTTACATTATCAACTCCATGTTCGTTTAATGTGACCCGTGTTCTTGTATCTTCTGAAATATTCATTTTTAACTGGACATGTGCTCTTTTTCGCAAAATCCTTTTTTTTAATTTCAATGTATTAATGAAGCTTTATATTGATCTATTGCACTCCTTACAATAAACATTTTAATAACCTAATCTAAAGTAGATACTAAACAAAAAATGATTATGGTAGGGTTCCGGAATTCTTTTTAAAAAAAATTGAAAATGAAAACATACAATTTAAATCGTTTCTAGATCTTGTATGTCTATCATATTTGTGGCTATATTTTTTTTAATTTGATTTTTAACTTACAGAAATAAGTTAATATTTATTGATTGGCTAACTGCGCATGCGTCTGTCAGAGGAGGCGTTTTCCGGTTAAAAAGAGAGAATGGTAAAATTTCTGATTACCTATATTTTGTGATTTTTCATAGCATCATTGCGATATATGCTTTTTGTAGGTAGCAAATTTTGGATTTAATAACTTAATCGGTGGGGATATACAAAGGATTTTGCTGAATGGGATGTTGAAGGGTTATCTCTGTTCATTCTCCACGTTCACTGTTCATAACTTTATACTGTTTATAGTAGTTTTATTGGCCTCTGAAATCTATCAGTAAACAGTTGAACTGTTATTGTTAAGTGTGGATGAAGTTAAACTTTTATTCAACATATTAATTGAATATTATTTAGTACATTGAATCCATTTGTAATATGTTATATTCTGTACAATATTGCCACTGAAAGATTAAAAATCTCAAGGAATTTTACCCTCCACAAATTCTAATGATTTCACAGTAGTGTGTTTGGTACATGTATGCCTGTATAAGATACCAAATATTGGCAGACGAAGAAATTTTTTATCTACAGTATCTTGTCAAATTACAGGTTTACCTTAACCAGAGACATAAATAACATAGATAGGCAACTCCGCCATTAGTGTGTTTTGTTGTTGAAAAATATTACAGGACCAATCATACTTTGAGAACTACTTATTAGCAAACGGAGATGATGATCTGAAACCAAAAGTATATTGTTTTTATGAAAAATGTGCAAAGGTTTTAGACATTTTTGAAACAAAAAATTGAAAAATAAGATTAATATATAGAAAATAAATTGGCCAGTTATAAAACATTGGCGAAATCTCGAACGATGGGTAGCCCACTGCCTCCTGAAACTCCTCTTTAATACTGTTTATAAGACATAAACTCATGAAAATATAATATTTTGAATGTTTTGGCAATAGGTTTTAGCTATTTATATTTCGATATAATTGTTTATTAGAGAGATATAATGATTTAAACTGGGAATACTTTAAAATAGGGACCACGAGATTTCGGTCAGTTGCCAATCTTTGTTATTTTTGTCTCTGCCATAACAACATGTAAAACTTGTGACTGTATCAATTTGTGCAATCTTTTTCTTTTAGATTCGATTTATTCTAATTCAAAACCGAGCAGGAAAAACAAGGTTAGCAAAATGGTACATGCATTTTGATGATGACGAAAAGCAGAAATTGATTGAAGAAGTGCATGCAGTTGTTACTGTCAGAGATGCCAAACATACAAATTTTGTAGAGGTAAAAATGTGGATTTTTACAAAAATGTTATTTATAATTTTGAATTGAATGGATCATACCATATCTGTTAGTTTTACATGCTTAGTCAATCTATTTTAAAATCTAACCCTCTATGCTCCTTATAAACAAAGTGTTGACATGTCTTTTATTTATAGATACTGAGCCAGTATCTAATTTAAATCAAATCCAATATTACTGGCTAAGTGTTTTGTTTTTATTTTTTTTCCAAATTCAAATTGTCATTCAGATTATTATAAGGTCAATGTCACTGTGATTGAAACTGTAATGTTCTGAATTTATTAAATGCTAAATATTTATGTGTCCTCAATATTTATTCAAAGATTTTCAATATTTTAAATAATATTTTTCTGTTACAGTTTCGAAACTTTAAAATTGTGTACAGACGGTATGCTGGGCTGTATTTCTGCATATGCGTGGATGTCAGTGACAACAACTTAATGTACCTTGAAGCCATCCATAACTTTGTAGAAGTATTAAATGAGTACTTCCACAATGTGTGCGAGTTGGATCTTGTATTTAATTTTTACAAGGTAAAGTTCTGTCTCTTGATGTTATGGAAAGAAAATACAGTCATTGATATTAGCTGATACCATAAAATTTTGTGGTATTAATATTAGATTTATACGAAGTTCATAAAAACTGTCTTAAACAAGTTAAAGAGAAATGATAATATTTATCTTTGAACACGAAATGATATTTTAATAAAAAAAAAAAAAACCTATAGCATATAACTACCATATTGTTTCTGATATAAAAAAAAAAAATGAATGCTGCTTATATACCAGTTTTACTGTTTCCATCATGAAGATTTTCCTGCATACATGATATTTTTGATATTGATTATTCACCATGTGGTGGTTTTATTTTTCAGGTATATAGTGTTGTGGATGAAATGTTTTTAGCTGGTGAAATAAGAGAGACAAGTCAAACTAAAGTACTCAAACAACTGCTGATGCTCTCATCATTAGAATGATCTGATAGTGATGTGTTGTAGAAATGTATTCCATGTAATGTTATAACTGGATTCATGTGTTTTTTTCACATTCCAATTATATTTTTGGGGCAACTTTAAATTTTGCATGAAAAAAACCTTTATTACTGCAAATCAATTACAGATAATGTTAAGAAAAAAGATATGTCCCCAAAAATCTGTAAATCATCTATCACCATTATTCAAGTGTTGATGTTAGAAACAGCATTGTAGATTCAATGTTAAGGGAACAAAAGATGTATGAATGGAAAATTTAGAAAGGATGTATATACAGAATGAGAGCATATTTATATATTTATGCTAATCATAATATCTTAGATTGAATGATGTGACTTTTAACAATCTTCACAACTTAGATCTATAATAACAGATTTGTGTTGTGATGGTTATTCCCCTAAAAGGGAACTGTGCAATTTGTAAATAAAGTATCAAATTATAATATTTGTGTTTGAGTTAAATACTTAAAGTTGGATAACTCTTGAGGTACACTTGCATCATCTTTCTTAATTTTAACCTAGTGTGGTTCATTGTTAAATGTAATTATCAGCATTTTTTAATTTCCAATTTATTAAAGTGATAGTTATAGCATCAAACATTTCATCACGTTCGTCAAACAACTTCTCAGGCATTGCAAGAATCCTTGACACCCTCTACCTTTTTTGTAAGGTTCAATATAAATACAAGACTTTGCACTATTTAGAGCTACACTTCAATAATTTCAAACAACTTAAAATGATTTAACAGGATGGGAGTGGTAATGAGTTTGAACCCAAGCTCCCAGAATCTTTCACGAAGCGCTCTACCTAGCTATCTGTCACTTGCAATTGATTTGGCCTGGTCTGTCATTATTTCTCTTCTGTCTTTGAGGGCAAAGATCATGAAAAGGAAGAGATGATGAGATAGTCGGACAAGTTTGACAATTTTCTTATGAATTCACAATAGGAAGGTTTTGGGCACCATAAAATTTAACTTTTTAACGTGTTGGGAACTGTAGCTCCCAGATCGTCTGTTTTTGTGGTGGGAGCTATATTGTTTAAGGTGCTATGGGACACCTCCAGGTTGTGATACACTAATTATTGAAATAAACAATAACTTAATTTTAAATAGTTTCTTTCCCGTAATTGTCTCTTATCAGCGTAGCACAGTGGGTTTACTATGAATCTGCGAGTCATGAGTTTGAATTCTAAAATATTTTTTGGGGGGTGAAATATTGTAAAATTTAAAAATTCGAAATCTGTGAAAGTATTTTTTTTTTTTATAATGTACTTTAATACACAATAATATTGACAGATGTCCCATACCACCTTAAATAGTGACTTAAACATATAATTCACCATGATCACTGCATGGAAAAGAATCTAAATAGATCAGTATACTTTACATGATGTGATATCCTCAAAAAAAGCACAAGTAAAAATATACATGTAGTTGAATTGGTTTATTTTGCAAAGCTGTTTAATCATATTGAAACAATCCATAACAAGATTTGAGGACAGAGGAGACAGAGGAAAAGTACTGCTTGCTATCTATAGAAAGCAGAAGAATAATGTAGAGGGAAGAGAGGAAATAATTACATCACACTGACTAAGTAACCCAAGGGAGAGGCCAGGAACTGAGACATAATTATGTTTAAAATCTGTAGCTGTTTAACAGTTACTATAAGTTTCTGAAATATTCTATTAAAAAAAAGAGTTTTCAACAGGAACAAATACACATGACTGATTTAACAGTTAATGACCATCATGTACATGTATACTGTAAACCAACTTTTATCTGCAAATACTTTATTATGCAATTTACTGAACATAAACTGGATCACAGCAACTATTGTTCACAATGAAAATGTAGATTATCTGGACAATAATATACCAGAGACATTTAATCACTGGTTCACGGCAAGAAATATTTGTTATGATACGGCTCTTGCAAAGCTTGCGAAATTTTCTTGAACGCAAATAAAGATTGGTATCTCTATGAATTGCTGTGAGAAATAGAAAAACACATGTATAGTTCCTCTGCTTTTCTACCCTTGGAATACTAGTCTACTTGCATAACCTTTCAAACCATTTACACAAAGGAAAAATAAACCCTGTATTTTTTCTAAGGTGTACAATGTTTCAATGTAATAAAAAAACAAATCTAGTAGATACAAGTTATATCTCTGATACTAAAGATTTAAACTGATAAAATTCAAATTGACTGTAAAATGTTTAAATAATTAAAACATAAAAATCTTGAAAACTGAGCGATTTCTGAAAAATACCCGACACATGAAAATTGTATATCATTACCATATTTTGAAGTAGTAAAATTCGACATATTAAAAGAAATAAATAAACAATATTGGTGGCAATATTTTTCTATACATATAAATTGTATCTAAAATTAAAGAGCATGATATCTATCAACATATATTTACAAAGCTCCTTTATAAAAATTAAAGGTTCATCAACACATGTAGCTTAAGCTGCATTATAGAAAAACAACAAACAAGAGTAGCACAATGTCACAAATACATGTACTTTAAAAATATTGGGGGAGGGGGATCAAACATACCCTGTAGTTTGTAGTTCATTATAATTCATGCATACAATTTTTTTTCTGTAATTTCAATCATGCTTAACAAAGCACATCTACTGAATAAACATGGATATAACCACTTCATTATTATATCAAGCCTGAAGTTAATAAACCATAAAATGAAAGTAGTGTGAAACATGTGTTTACATTCCATTCATCTCATCCTGGAGATACTGAGGGACTGAAGATGGGAGTGAGATTTTGTGCTGTGCTCGTCGGGGGGACATTGAGTGTCGTCTGTTGAGGTGACGACCTGGTGACCCTGGCGATGAGCCCAGTCTCTTGACAGCCTTGATGGGTGACCTTGGTGAACAGGACGTGTTTGACCTCTGAAGGACACGCTTAGGGGTCAATCCTCCAGGAGTCCGTAGAATCACACTGTCTCCCAGGGGTTGTAGAATTTTGGGAAGTTTTGTGCATGGGGTATTTTCAGGGACAGTCTCTAATTTTAGTGGAGTTCCTGTTAGTGTTTCAGACATGGAATCATTGGACTCTTCTATTTTGGCAAGTTGCATTGAAGACACATTTTCTTTATCTGGCAAGTTTTCATCATTGCATTCTGCTGAAGAAACCTCCTTAAGTGACTCTGGATCACCACCATTTTCACAGGTCTCCATTGGCTCTTCTGGCAATGGGGTAGCTACTGCTGCTTCAAAAACACTGTCATCTATGGTTGTGTCCTGGGTTTTATTTTGGTCTCTTTTGGGTGCATCAGTATCTTTAGCATAATAAATACTGGGCCTTCTGCTTGGCTTTCTTGATTTTGTTTCAGTATTTAATTCATCTTCATTTGTAACAGCTGCTTGTTCTGTTGGTTTGAGCAGATGAGTGGATATTGGTAATTTAGCCTGACCCTTACTGAAAATCTTGCTTGGATGACAATCACTTTTTTTGTTGGCAAGAGATTCCTTTCTGGTAAGCATTGCTGGTATTTTAAGAGGTGAAGCTCCTGCTTTTCTTGACACACAATTGGGAAATCGCAGTGGTGAGTTATGTCTCTCCACAATATCAGCATTTGCTACCTTTTCTACCACAGGAGTAGTGCTACCTGTCTCAAACTGTTTAATACTTGCTGCCACCCTTCCTGCATGCTTTACTTTCAGTTCCAAAATGCTTTCTCTTTTAGGTTTATGAAATTCAGCTTGCTTTATCCTTGGCGGCGGTGGTCCCATGACTTGGAAGTCATCATCAGAAGTCTTCTTCATTCCTTTCATTGACAAGTAACCAGCTCTTGATAGCAGACTGTGTGTCTCATTTGAGATTTGTAGATTTGGGGTTATGTTTGGTTGCCTTTTAGAGGCTGCATTGTACACACTGTGTGATCTGCTAAGACTTGATCTTGATTTTTCCATCTTCATAAGATTTGTAGAGGACAAGGACTTTCGGATCTCGCTCTCAGATTTTTTATCTATTGCATCTGAGGGAGCTCCAGCACTAAGGATTCCTTCAATAATATCCATTCCTAAATTGCCATCCAGAAACTGCTCCGTGTCTTGACTGGAGTTTTCATCCATCACTCCGGACTCGTCAAACATTGAACCCTTCCCACTGTCTGTAGATAGGGACCTCTGCATTGCTTTCTTCTTGGATTCTGGCGAGACTTTGGGAGACCGTTGTCCACTCAGTAGACTGTCTGTGCTATCACAAGTCTGTATTTTTGGAACTTCTGTTTCTACGGATTTTTCAGTCTCACCTGATTTGTCATCAGCAGATGCTTGTGTTTCACTACTTGCTGAGAGATCTTTGCTGCTCTGACTTTTTATAAAGAACAACTCACATGCTTTAACATCTTTCATAGGTTCCTGAATAGAGATAGCTTCTTCCTTTTCGATAGATTTATTTGAGCTCAATGTTTCCATGTCCTCAACATCTGGAACATACAAAGGAATAGGGCCACTAATTTCAGATTTATCCAATCCAAAACTTCGCCGCAGATTCTGAACCTTTCTTGGCTCTCCACTCAAAAGTCCAGCTTTCAGTGAATTGGGGCGTCCTCTTCTCAAGATCTTTGTTCTTTTACTTACATTCAGACTTCCATTGAACGAATGAGACCTGTCTGCACCCGACTCCGATCCAAGACCTGAGCAGTTCACAGAGGAATCAGACACACAGGATCGAACTGGTTCCCCACAACTGGAGGACCGGGTCAAATTGATGGCGCCGTCTGAACACACAGATGATAAGGTGGTGGTGTCTGCCTGGGACATGTCATCATCTTCCTGACAAATGAAACCATCGTTCAACGAATTTCTATCATCACAGACTGAAAGAATGGACTGCTCGGGAGCAAAGGTGGAGATGTTTGATTGGTCGATGTTTGATGCGATGGAGACATCTAGCCCAGCGCTTGATGTGCTGTAACGGTCTCCATCATTGGAATCCTCATCCTCCCCGGCTAGACGCTGACCAATGCTTTCTGACATATCAGATGAAGCAGGCTGGTTAAAAAAACAAAAAATCAAATGTAATTATCAAGTATTCAATTAACATGTATATAGAGTATTTTACTTTCTTCTAAACCTTTCATACAAAATAGAAGTTTTTATGTCAGGTCTCTGAAACATTGACTTTATATTATTTTTTTTTCTTCTTAATCCATTTGATACTTACATGTACCAAAGCAGTAATAAATGATATTGTCAGTATATACTTTTTTTGCGTTGTTTGTTAACTAAAGCATGATAAGTCAGTTTGGGCTAAGCTCTGCGAGTTGGTTTACCTGACTGTCTCCCTTGCCACCACTGAATCTTCTGAAAATTCCTCTCTTTTTGGTTGCATTTGGAACTGATATACTGGAGCTTGATAATCTACAGAGCCAAGCAACACATTATTACAAACGTAAAGCAGCAAGTTATATATCTCCAAATACAAGAGCAGCATTTCCAAAATTAAAGGCGATATACAATATTAATTTCAGATGTGCATAGAGATTTAATGAATGTTAGTCATAATGATAAATCAAAATACCCAGATACATGTAAATAATACATAGTTAAAAAAAAAATAAACAATTTATGTGTTCATACATACTTTCTTCCCTTTCTAGAGCTTGCAGGGCTAAATAAGCCAAGTCTTTTCCTGGCATTTTTGTTCTGACATGGAGTAGCACTGAAGGCCAGTTTGTTCTTGTTACTGAATGCTATACTTGGAGTGTTTAATGTACCTGCCTTCTTCAGTTCTGTGCAATAAAAAAATCACCAGTTAACTGATGTTTGCTTCATTGCATAAAATCTGATGTTGTTTATAGGGAGAAAACATACTTAATAGCATTATGTATTGAATGCTCCTCTGTCAGGCACAGACAACTTATCTTTTTTCTGTATTTGTGTCATTTGTGCATGCATTAACAAAACTCAGATGAAAAAAAGTTCATTTCTATTGATGGTCTTGGATATCTATCTCACCATTAATATCCAACTTCTTCATGGTAGATGCCGGTGTGTATGGAGTGTTTGCCAGTGTTGCTTGATTCGGCAGATTTTTTAAAATGGCTTTCCTAAAATAAAATATGCATATCATAAATCTTCAGAATAAGTTAATTACTTTAATGTGCCAACTTATTCAAAGACCGTATAACTTCAACAATACATCAATGCTATGTTCTGTGCACTTACTTTTTAGAGGCTGAGAATGGCATTTCTCCAGATGCTTTTCTTTTGCGGATGACCACTGGGGTTGCTGCTGTGAAATCTGTTTGCGTGGGTTGTATGTTGCTGGAGTTTGCCTTTGTGCTGATCTGACTCTTGTTGCTATACTGGCTGACAGTGCTCATGTTGCTGGCTTGACTTGTATTAGACTTTCCATCGGTACTCCTTCTCCACTTAGTCACACTCTTAGCTATGGTACTGATAACACCTGAATTAATTAAAGTAAAACAGATTAAAATGTATTTCCCTAACTAAAGATAAAACTATTTATAGAAAAACAAAATAAGTTTAGAGCCTTAAAAGGAATCTGATTTAATGTTATTATGTATCTTATTCAAAAATATTGTTGTCACAAGTATTGATAAAGGGTTGTTGTCAGTAGTATAGGAAATGAATTTTAAATCCATTTCGAAAGACTTACAAACTTACTATTGATAATGACCACATCATATTTTAGCATGGTATGATACCTTGAAATGACCCTGATCTTTTCCTTCGTTTATCCTTCTTCTTGAGATGATCCCTGGACTCTTCAAGTGTCTCACAACTAGCATCCAGCTCATCGTCTGTACCAAATATTTCTGTGATGAGAGAAGCTTTCTCAAACACCTCGTTGGACACCATGCCTATCAGTGCAGCACTTTTGATCAAGATCTCCACAATAGTTGTCTGGACCTGCAGCAACTTCTCCTCTGATGAGTTCATTTTCTCAGTCTTGCTGTTCAGATGCATGATGTTGGGGGCCAAAACAACTGACAAGTTAGTTGCGTCCATTTTGTTTTGTTCTGCATAACTTGCAACATCCGACAACAGTAGCATAAAGTAGCGCAGTGTGCTGAGATGTTCCCCAGGAAGGAGAAGGCACAGAGACAATAAGGCTTGTGTTGAAACATCTGATTGGTCAATGTTGTAGCATTTGATAAAAGAATCATGATAAACACTGGTCAACAGTGGCTCTGGTAACTTCCGAAAGAACTGCTTGATCAAACCTGTGACATCATACACATTGGCATCTTGCATTCCCTTTCCATTCTCAATATGTTGCTGTAAAATCAATTAATGTACTGATTACTTAACCAGTGACAAACCATTAAATGCACATGTGACAGTTTATTTCAACAAAAGGTAAATATATGCTGATATAAACAGAGAGAATGGGGATAAAAACTGGGCCTCAAACTATTAAGCCTTTATCCTATTTATCAGATTTACTACCAGTAAAATCATGATGCATCTATGGTTTACCTTTAATTGCTTCTGTCGACTGACTGACCCTGATTTTCGAAACAGTCCTTCCTGTTCAATGTGTTCATGAATCAATGATGCTGCATCCACTAAAAACCTTCAAGTCAATATTGAACTGTTAGGTAAGCTAGGATTATTTTGCATTAAGAATTAAAAAATTCCTATCATCTGATGCACATATTTATTCAAAACAGGTTTTTTATTCTTGTCTGACAAGTCAAATTAGTTGATTTCCTTAATAGTCAATTTTATACTTCAGTGAATTTGCATTGACAATACTGTTGTATAGTCCTGTTAACTACTTGTGACACTTATTTGGAATTAACTATGTTGAGACGATTGCTTACTTTGGGACATATCCACAATCTGCAATGTACACACATGGCACCATGGACAGGTAATTCCCGAAGATGTCCCCAGGGCCATCTCCCTGTAAAACAGTTTTGTCAGCTTTTTAACAATCAGAGAAATTTTCTTTTCAACAAGTTATAACCTTTTTCTGTAGTACCCTCCAGTTGTTCACAACTTTAGACAAATAGACTCAATGAGTTTGACATGCCTTTTATAAATATAGAGCTATTTGCATGATATATCAGCAGTTCTAAATCATGGTTATGTCATTTATTAATTAATACAATAACATTTCAAAAATAAAATATTTATATGATTATTGCAAATATACACAACTAAATCTGATAAATGTTGTTGCAATGTTCTTCAGTTAAGAAATAAACAGCAATTTAAAAACTTCTTCAGGATATGAAGCTGGTTGGTCACGTGATCAAATCATGTAAAGCCCAAAGGGCTTCTTGGTAGATTTGATCATGTACCGACCAACTTCATATGCCGGTGAACTTTTCAACATTGCTGTTTATTGCTTATATTTACGTCTGAAAAAGACAAATCGCCCAGAACTGTTAAAATTACTGAGATTTTAAGTTTACAATAATCCAAGGGACAAGCGATATGCGCATGCTATGATCATTGTGAAGTCATGAAAAAGTTAATACAGAATTGAATGTTTTCGCTCTTCTATAGGTTCATATAAGAAAACATATTTGCAAATGTAAATATATAAAAATGAAGTAAGAGAGGGCATATATATGATAATTAGTTGTTAGGGACTAATACTTTCATAAACTAAGATGGAATTTCCCTCGTAGAATTCTACTATTAATATATTAAACTTGGGTTTTATTTCACGTTTATGAAATATTTTCTCACATACACTCAACTGTTGACAGAAACATTCCTTGTTGTACCTGAATGTACATAATTCTACTCCCATCTGATGTAAAAAAGAAGGGAATTGAAATCAACGGAATCTTGATTTTATCCTGTACTCAGTGTACATTAACTGGCGTGCGACCAGTTCTCGCCAAGTACCATTTCTCGCCAGTACTGTACATTGTGACATCATTTTAACAACACAAAATTTTAAGCGAAAAATGACGTCACAATGTACTGGCGAGAAATGGTACTTGGCAAGAACAGGTCACACGCCAGTAGTCTATAGTATACAGAGTCAATGTCATTGATGAATAAGTGTTTTCACTAAGATTAATATTCACTTAGTAAGCATATGCTGATATCAGGGTTGGCAAAAAAGCGGGAAATACTCATATTTCCCAGGACGGTGGGAAATACTGGTAATTCCCGGGAATTACTGGTAATTCGCGGGAAATACTGGGAAATAAAGTACAACTACATAGTATAGTACTTCATACTTAGACATTGGTCTTAATCAAATCTGTAGGGATGTAAACAATAGTACACCTTGTTAGCTTTTTGATATTTTATAATATTCTTTGATTTTAACAAGTTTTGACTGGCATGTAATGCATTGGTTATCTTCTTATAAATACTCCAAACATGGTTCATTCATTGACAACATTGTTATTTTGTTTTTCAGCCTGATATGCATTATTACAAACTTGTATCTGGGGAAGGTTGCATGACCAGGGAAGTGAAGCTATTTTATATACATGATTTACTTGGATGATTTTGGTTAATCTTGCCTCAGGCACCGACAGAAACATGCGATTAACGGTTCCAATTTGAGGTTTAAAATGTCTCGAAAAATATAAAATGCACATTGAACAAAAATATTTTATACCAAAGGCGTATATTTTCATAGAAAATTATTTGAGTAACATTATACGTCCGTTAATTATGATGCATGTGTATATATCAAACAATGGAAAATATATACGACGACATACCTGGTTCTTCAAACAACCCTGACGCTTTAGCTTCTTTCCTTTGGGAACCTTGATTCCAAGTTCTCTTAAATCTTGTTTTACTAAAGCTTGAACGTTTTCAAAGCTATCTATGTTACTTATATGCTTCATCGATAATTCCATTTTCAACTACCTTCCATGTCGGCCATATTCGCTTCAAAACTCGCACCGCGATGTCTGATTGGTTAAATATCTATGACGTCAGTTTTTAAAACCCAAGGGTATGGTGAATATTTGGGCAATATCACAAGTTTGCTCGAAGTGCAGGACTATGAAATTCGATATCACCATGTAGCCATTTTGATTTATAACAATTACGTCACAATGAATTCTACGTTTGCTCTGTAAGCAGACGAACCGTAGCGCAAGTTGCGAATCGGGGATCGGGGGTGGGGGTGGGGGTGGGGCACAGGGGGGTCTGGGCTGCAATATTTACAAAAGCCTGAACTTACGACACAGTCATAGATATTTACAGACTCGTAAAATGATCTTCAAAGTACAAAATTGTTATAAAACCATTTGTTTACAAATATTTTAATACCCATAATGATATATTTTCCACCCATAAGAATAAATCATTGATTATATAGTTGGCGATTAATAAAATTTGGTCGTAAGTCGTAAGTTCTTTTGTAAAACAAAGCCCTGGACTCCACCCCATAGAAAATTCAACTTATTAAGATTAATACATTCAAAATTACAAAAGTGGCCCCGAACCATTGGCAAAAAAAAATATCGTTCGGACCCTCCTTCCGGAAAAAAAAAATTTGGATCCGCGCATGAATAGAGCCCGCTACTTGTGGAAATGACACATTTTTTGCACGTAAAATGCAACAGAAATGGATTTAATTTGTTTTTCTTGAGGAAGAGGGGAGCTAGGTTAAGTTGAATCTTAAAAAGGGGGATGGTTTGGTATAAATATTTTTTATCTTAAAATTTTAATTAATTTTAAAACTATTTCATTTTGTCAATGACAGAATGAAGAGAAAAAAAACCCTTATAAAGGATAATTATTTTCTAGGAGGAGAGGGGGGGGGGGTCAACTTAAATTATCACCAATGACAAACTTTAAAGGTTTTTTTCCTTAACTCACTCCCCCCCCCCCCCCCCCCTTAAACGTAACCTCAAAACGAAAATATTAATCCCGTGAAGGGGGATGCTGATGTTACCTTTGACAGGTCTATACAACAAGAACACCATCCTTTAACCATGTTAACTATAACCCTTATCGGCCTCCATAGTGTATTGGAGATGGATGTTTATTTTCCTGACCATTCAAGCGTTGCACACTGACGCAGATTTACCAACATCCGTGATTTGGAGACAGTGAGAGAAGCATGCCACGGATGAGGTATGATATCGCTCTTGCGTTCTAACCGCTCCAGGGACTCTACTGCACTAAGGTATGGCTGCATGAGTTTTGTAAACGCCCCAGTACGGTTTGTATGTGTATTGTACTATAGCCTATAATAAGTACAATACATTAGATAATCAGAATTAACGGCGAAAAAATGTTGCATTTATTTCACGGACTTATAGGCCTAGCAAATAGCATCAATACTGGTTGTTTTGAAATATGTATACAGGTTCCGTGAGATGCAAATGCAGCAGCTGAGTTTAACTGTTTAATCTTTTCAAAGGGTGCTTTAGCTCACCTGGCATAAAAAATATAAACTGCATTATACAGTGTTATAGTCGGTCCCAAGATATTTATGCAGTGCATTTGGACGATTTTCAATTAAAAACACACACCTGTGAAAGAAGTGCAATTGGAATAGTTTAAAGGGATAATTTCCAAGATAATTTCATTGACACATTATCATCTTTCACTTCGAAAAATTCACAGGAACGAAAACAGATTCCTTACGGAGATTTATAAAGGGGAATGTTTACATTTTTACTCCATTCGGAATACTCTCGGAATACATCGTGCAATTTTACAACGTTATCATCCAGGCTTGCTGCAATACAAAATCTTCGTAGACATCACATTTTTTTTGGCATTGTATTGAAACCTGATGGACTAACAGGGGCGTTTCGACTGAGAAATCTTGGAAATTTTTCATACTTTTGAATGAACATCGTTTTAACCCTGAAGTATTTATAAATATAATGCAATTAAGCAAAATGTAAATCCGGGATATCTTGGGACAGAGTGTAATGGTATATTATAGTCTGTCCCAAGTTATTGATGCAGCACAATTTGACGATTTTCAATAAAAATGCACATACCTGTGAAAGAAGTGCAACTAAAATAGATGAAAGGAAAAATGTCGAAGATAATTTTATTCACACATATATATATCATTTATCACTCAGAAAAGTCTCACAGGAACGGAAACTGATTTCTTACGGCGAATTAGAGTGGGGAATGTTGACATCTCTTCTCCAAGTTCTTGGAATATTTTGCCCAATTTTCCAACGTTATCATCCAGGTCTGTTGCAATACAAAATCCCCGTAGACATCACATTTTTTAGCCATGTATCGAAACCTGATAGGCTAGAGGGGGCCTTTCAAAGGAGAAATTTTGGAAAATGTTTAAAGTTTTTAATAAACATCGTTTGAATCCTGAGGTGTTTATAAATATCAAGTAATTAAGCAAAATGTGAATCAAGGATATCTTGGGACAGAGTATAGTGCATCCAATTTTTGAGTTGGTTTTCTTGGAGGAATATATTATACATAATTATATTAAATTACCTCTAGGGCAACATACCTAAACCGCATGGAGACAGGAAAGCACTTGAGTGTTACGGTGCCCAATTTCAAAGGGAATGTATATATTATTTTCTTTGCTCTCGGACTGAAATGCCACACTTTCATAGTTTAAACATGTCATGTGACTGCCATAAATATTTCTATGTCGACATATGGGAATGATATTTGGTAGTATGGTCATCATTAGCTTACTAATCTGGACATTTCATAGTATTTGACATAAACCATATTCTGTATATGTTCTTTTTATTTGGAGTAGTTGCCCTTTGAAATAACTTTTGAATTAGAGTAGTTACCCTTTAAAATGATGCCCTTTTGTTGTGTCTGGAGCAGAATAAAATGGTAGGGTCACGACTCTAGTGAGGAGAGAGAGAAAATGATTAACATTTAATGGCAACAAAACAAAATTCTACTGTTTGTTGGAACTTTTAAAGATGTTCTACCTGTTTTACCTGTACCTTTACCTGTATATGTAATGCTATATAGCCATTGCATGTGTGTTGTTTACTTGCCTTGACTATTTGCATATTAGAGGTACATCACCTGTTTTGGAGTCACAAAGATTTATTTACATCACATGTGAAATCTAGATGAACTTTGTTAATTTTACTTCAGTTAGATGATCATAAATAAACTATAGTTTACAGTCTATAAACCTTTTTACCTGCTGTAAAATTATGTTACGCTTGCATGGCATTAAACAAATAAATTGATCAAGTAAATAACAAAATTGAATAAACTCCATGTATTCTTAATATTTAGTCTGTTATCAATTTATGGTCTTCAGACAAGAGGTGGACTGAAGATTTTATAAGTGTCTACTTAGGATTACTAACCATGCTTAGTGGAATATGATCCTCTAAAATAGCTTTCTACATAGGGGTAGATAATGTTTTTAGCTCACCTGAGCTAAAGACTGGACATCAAGTGATGTCTTTGATCAAAGGGACAATATTGAATATAAAAGAGACTAAAAGTACTCCATAAAATGAAAATAACACTTTAAGTTTATAATAATTTCAACTTTTAAATTTCAAAGTATAACTTTTAATAAAAATTAAAACGTCTTTTGATCAAATGCGAGTGAAGAAAATTACATCCCATTGAAATATAAATGGTGTATTGTTTTAAGGGGAATAATTGTTGTATCTAATTTGTGGTAATCAAAAGAATAAATTTCATTTATAGTACATTACCTCTATCAGGAAATTATATAAATAACCCATCCCAGATTTCTATTTTGAAGACTTAACCTTTTGGAATTAATATCAAATAGATACTCTTTCTTGCTAATTAAATACATCAAATGTTGATATCCTTAAAAATTTGTTGACTCAATGGTGTGGCAATTTAAAGATGCATAAAATGTCAAACAAAAATAAAAGATTTTTAAAGATGTGATATATGACCGCACAGCAATGTTGCCATCATTAAGGAAACAGTAATTGAATTTGATGAATTGGTTCTGTTATACGTACAGTTCATTGTTTTAAGTAATCAATGTTTCCTGACCTTTCAATGTGCAATGATATAATTAAAAGTGATTGTGTAATAATTACAGAAGAAACCAATGGAAATCCCTCAAGTTCGTTTTAATATGTTTAGATTATGCTTAGAATTTTTTTTTCTCACATGAAAATGTTGTAACTTTATACATGTGCTAAATAAAAAGATTTTAAGTTATAAATGATTTTAAGACTCTTGAGAGATATAGATTGGGTATATCTTTAAAAATGTGCAAATGCCATTAAAATTAACATTTAAACACAGAGACAAAAAAAAAATGAGTACATACAATCTTGCAAAAGGAAAATTATTACTGAATTGTGCATCGAAATTAAAGGTTTCTGAGGTTGATGTTAAGCATATGTTCTCGACAAGGCTGAGAAAAGTGTGTGATGCGACATCTGGTCGTTTGACATCATCCAATAGTGTAATGGCTAAATAATGTGGGTTACTGCTGAAACTGGATTCTTGATTGACTATCTGTTTTCATTGGAGTATTTACATAAGATTCCGTTCATTGATTACCGTCCTTATTTAGAAATGGCTGTGTTTGAACTTTTGAAATTCATCTATCACTTTTGTAAATCAAGCAAAGATGAAAGCCAAAATTATGAAAATATGGAGCTATATTGGTTTGTGCATTGCATGAGAGAGTATTGATATGACTTCAGAATGTGCATCGATATAGCATTTGAAGATATCAGGGTACGGTGATTAAATTTTCAATAATGTACCCTACTTTAAATTGACTCAAGATTTTTGAAAGATGCATGCCCTTAAAAATTAAGAAAAAGACTGATTTTTTTTTGTTTTTTTTTACAATGAGAAGGCTGCTGCAGCCTTGAATGACCTTGGGTATTTATGTTCCGCACCGTTTGTCACAAAGAGCTTTGTACTTATTTTTATTGGCTTTGTAACTGTACATGTAATTTATTTTAGTGTAAAAATCAATGAAGTTCATCAATAATGATGTCTGCACCTGGGTGACTATACCTGAGTTAAGGTAAATACAGGTCTACATCTCCATTGGAAAGAAGCTGAATTCCCATCCTTACTTTATGTTTTACCATTGTTTCCAACCTGAATTTTTTTTTTCCATGAAGTGTTTCGAAATCTTTTTTTTTTCCTTCAATGTGGTATACATTTTATATGTGATATGTGTTTATCATCATTGTGATTGCATGAAAAGGAAAGTCTGAGCAATGTATGACAAAATAGTACATAAAAATTAATGAAAATAAAAAAACAGGTCTAGCTAATAGGAGAACTGCACTATTAAGGTTCCTATCAAATATCATATGATGTACTTTACTTTCTTGATATAAACCCAAGATAGTTGAATTAGAAGGCTAAATATACTGATACCTTTGTGTAGGCAGAAGGGTGTAATTTAGTACTATTGTGTTCTGCTGTCAAGCAGCTATATAAAAAGTAAAAATTAAATGGAATGTTTATGGAAACTGATACCACTGCATGTATATATATATATATATACATGTAGACACCAAATTTTATTACTGGTACATGTATTTGTTCATTTTTTAAATGAAATTTAAGAAGTGATATGCTGAGTTTAATTTATCCATGTAATATTAACTAGCAAAAAATTATAAATTGAAAGTAGAAGTATAAAAAAAGTACAATTAAAAAACCCAAGAAAATGTACTCTGATCGGTCAACCATGTTTTTGTTGCATGCAATCTTCATAAATGCTTTGGTACATGTGCACTACATGTATCGGTTCAATGTTTATAACAAACACAGTGAGAAATGATATGACATGATGTGCTTAAAATCAATGAAAAATAAAAAATGAGGGACGGTTAATATTAAGTTTGAGATACACACCTGTTACCATGCACTAAGTGGCTTAGGTGTAGATATTCATTTTCAATTTTTTAAACAAAATTGGTGACTAAATTAAGAAATTTTTAGATTACAATTTTTTTTCTTAATATGAACTTACTGATGTGCAAAAAAGTCATTTTAACATGAACTTTTCAACAGGTCAAAAGGTAATGTCACAATGATCAGAATACAGGCTATAGAAGTTTGACTGATGTATTTAATGCTGAATACAAAAAAAACTTTTATATTCATATTTAAGGTGGCTCACTACACCTTAAAATATTTTCTCAAATCAGCAGAAAATCACTTGATTAAGATAGATATCATAATGGATAAGAAGTCAGTCCAATAGGCAAAAAAATGTGCAATTTTGGATGAAAAATTACATTTTCGAAAATTTAATTCAGTAAACATGAACAAAAGCTCCAGGCGGACTCAAACTCATGATCTGTTGTTCACAAGCCGAATACTTTAACCACTGAGCTACAACATTATACAACCTATTCGAACGATATAAACAGTTAGACAAAACATTTAAATCGCCATCTTGTGATGTTAGTAGTGTCTTAAAAAGTATAAGTCTAGGTGTAGTGAGGTACCTTAACATGATCTGCTTAATTAAAACTTAATTATAAGAAATTATTTTTTTGAAAGCGAAATACAAAAAAATGCATGCCACTGTGAAGCGTTGTAGTTCATAACATCATGAATCTGCAAAAATTCTTAAATGAATTCAATTAACGGTACAAATGTACTACCGTTATGTAATTGTATGTAAATTTGGGTTGACAGTTTCTACTTTAAAGATTAACTGCAATACTGTTTTTATTTAAAAGTAGACTAAGTTTTTATTAACTGTCCATCCCAGTTTATACAAGTATTTTTACATCTTCTAAGTATTTTCTCCCTTACATTTTAAGAAACCACTTTGTTTAAATGCAGCTAACGACGATACCAAAATAAAATCTATCCAATTTTAATTTTCAAGAGATGTGTGTAAATACAATCAGTAAAATGCTTTCTTTGGTGGTTCATTCACGGGTAATTTGTTTTTTCTGCAATGCCCAGTACCTTCATACTGCTAGCATGAAGCAATAAAGAAATCATTTTATTTTATTGATACAACAGTTTGTTATAATCAGAAATTGAATCATAGATAAATTGCAAAGATGTCTAACTTGGTCTACTGAGACTTGACCCACCACAAAGGGGTTCATAAAAACTGTCTCATATCATTTAATACTTATATAACATAGGTGGAAATGAAATTTATTCCTTATATCGGTAATTTAATTTTCTACAACTAATATCAGAAAGTAAAGCACATTATTATAATAACTGACATTAATTTGTACATAGTTAAAAATTAACGTCAAGTGGATTGATATGTTTTGCAAGCACGTCATATTGTGACATAGGCAAGTTATGTTATACGATATAGATGAATTTGTTCAGCCAATCAAATAAGGTATTACAACCAGATTATTAATATTTGAAATCTGATATAATGTAT
Organism: Magallana gigas; assembly: GCF_963853765.1. Lineage (NCBI taxonomy): Eukaryota > Metazoa > Mollusca > Bivalvia > Ostreida > Ostreidae > Magallana > Magallana gigas. Next base: position 11,700,068 of record NC_088858.1, on the reverse strand, counting down.
GGGATTCAACCACTCTCATTCGATCATTTTGATGATTATAAATTCATATTTTAATGACCCTTTTATACTATATAAATAGTGCCTGTTTGGGAGGGTAACTGTTGAAATTGACACCCCGAGAGAGCCAATCAGTCAACCGACGCGAAGTGATGGTTGACAATGGTTTTCAAGGGGGTGTCAATTTCAACAGTTACCCTCCCAAACAGACACTAATTATTTTATTATATTGAATGTCCTAATGTTAAAGAAAATTTTACTGCTTTTATATAGAAATGAAGTGAATTCTACGGTGAACCGTGCACGCATAATTTACGCGCATGTAACAATTTGTTTTGTTATACTTTCATGTTAAATACTGAAATCTGATTGGTTTAGACGCAGATCATAATATGTTCTATTACCCTCAGCATTAGCAATGCACTTAGCAACGGGTAACATTACTAATTGTTACATGTGCGTACGGTTCGCTTTAGAATTCACGTTATTCCTATCTAAAAGCAGTGATATTTTCTTTAAAATTAAGACATTCAGTATAACAAAATAAATAGTGCCTGTTTGGGAGGATAACAGTTGAAATTGACACCCCTCGAAAACCATTGTCAACCTCTGCTTCGCGTAGGTTGACAATGGTTTTCTCGGGTGTCAATTTCAACTGTTATCCTCCCAAACAGGCACTTATTATAAATATATTATTATACTTTCATGTTAAATACTGAAATCTGATTGGTTTAGATGCAGTTGATAATCCGTTCTATTACCCTCAGTGTTAGCAACACACTTAGCAATGGGTAACACAACGAATTGTTACATGCGCGTAAACTATGCGCATATGGTTCACCAAAAAATTCACGTCATTCATATATAAAAGTAGTAAAGTTTTCTTTAAAATTAAGGTATTCGATGTATAATGACCACATTTTGTACCTAATAAATGAATAGTCTGATATTCTTAATCATGATATCATTTTGAAGGTGTTATGAAATAGAAATACTCCACCAAAGGAATTATCAAAATTTTGATTATGGTCCAACTAATTACACCTTAAATTTTGCATTGAAGTCTATGGACAAGGTATGTTTTATTAAATTATTGTAAAAAGTAACTTGAATTTGTTAGACTCTCTTGGTTAATACATGCATAAACTTTCTTTTTATTGAAATATGAAATAAAATGAATCATTTACCGCAGATATTTTGACGAAATTAAAATTTTCTTTTTTTCACCAAGGGGAGATAACTCTTTAAAAAAATTTTAAGGTGCAAAATGACCGGCTTCTTATATGTTGTCAGTCATGTGAATTTGGTTCATTTCACTTTCATTGTTATCTAGCAATACATATTTAACTAGTTTAAAATGATTCAAAATTGTTCTATATCCCTTCATTATACATTGAATACCTTAAGACATTCAGTATAATAAAATAAATAGTGCCTGTTTAGGAGGGTAAGAGTTGAAATTGACGCCCCTCGAAAACCATTGTCAACCTCCGCTTCGCGTCGGTTGACAATAGTTTTCTAGGGGTGTCAATTTCAACTCTTACCCTCCTAAACAGGCACTATTTATATAATGTTACCTGTTGCCAAGTGTGTTGCTAACGCTGAGGGTAATAGAACAGATTACTAACTGTGTCTAAACCAATCAGATTTCAGTATTTAACATGAAAGTATAATAATATATAAATAGTGCCTGTTTGGGAGGGTAACTGTTGAAATTGACACCCCGAGAAAGCCATTGTCAACCAACGCGAAGCGGGCAAACCGTATGCGCATAATTTATGCACATTGTAACAATTCATTGTGTTACCCATTGCCAAGTGTGTTGCTAACGCTGAGGGTAATAGAACTGATAACCAAGTGCGTCCAATCCAAGATTTCAGTATTTAGCATGAAAGTATAATAATACATATTATCTAACACCAACGAGTGAAATAAGTGCAGCAAGGATAGCGAGGACATCACTTTTTCATTTTAAAATAAAAAATTGCCTGGACTTCTTTCAAGTACCAGTAAGCTTAGTAAGGATTTGAGCATTTTCTTCATCTCTTTTATGAAGGGTTTGAATCTCTCAATCTTCACCATAAAAATGCTATAAAAATTTAATTTTGCTAACAAGATTTCCTGATTTAAATGTAAGAAAACTATTAATGGATTTAAAATACTGTAATGCATGTTCATAACTCAAAATGTTTGTTATCCATTTATGTACACTAATTGATTTTACTTTAATAATGAACACTCAGGTGCAAAGAACTTCATTTCGTTGCTTTTTATGCTTTGTGCATCAGACCATTTAAAGTACCTGTTACTTGCTGCACTTTGGCTAATCATTCAATCAAGAATTTATATTAATAATTTTACTTGTTGACAGTTACATTTAAAACCTGTTTTTAATTTTCAATTTGTGCTACTACAAGAAAGCAAAAAACTGCAAAATATATTTTCTGTATTTGCATTTGCAAAAAAATTAAAATGGCTTTTATATCCTTTTGTTTTAATCAAATTATTTGTATCCCATGAGCATTATCAAATAAATACTTAACATTCCTAATTTAATCCTTCGATCACCTCCTATATAATTTTATAGGTCCGCAAACTAAATAGATATTTAAATGGAGAAATATGTTAATGGCAGGGAAAAAGATAGATAAAAACCTGAGCTGAATTGATGGTAAAAAGCAATGTTTTTCTAGACAGACGTGTGTGTTCATGGTCCTCTGACCATAATACAGCCAATTGGATCAATAAGAGTCGGGCAACAGAAAGAGAGAGAGAGAGAGATAACTGTTAGCTAGATCAGTATTGCTTTAGACACTCACAGTTCTGTGCTAGGTCTGCAGATACTGTTGTGTCTTGTTTTGGGCCTCACAATGTAGTGCTTAAACAACCAAGATTTGGGGAACTTGTGATTTACCAAAACAAGAATTTTGCCAAAGGATTTGGAATTATTCATCAAAAAATGTAAGTGCTTACTTTAATCAAGTTTTTTTTATTTTTGGGGGGTACAGATTTTCATGGTTTATTTGCACAAAAGGTCCATTTAAGGATCGACTAAATCAAAAATTTTGTTGTCAATTTAGTTATCATTAAAGTGGATACATCGTGATTGTTAAAGCTTTAGTAAATATTGCTTGTCGGTGATTGTATTAATACCAATGTATCAGTGGTCTAGGCCTGTGCTCCTATCATTTGATTACATTTTTTATCCATGGTTCTTTTGAGGAGCCCTAGCTAGGGCTAGGTAATAAGTTGTCATTTATATGTGTAGAGTCTTGGTTAGCGACAGTCCCTTAGTTCATCCCACAGTCTTTGTAAACCCTATCAAGAGGGATACAATCTTGAGCGTCAGAAGCAATTGATTTTTTATTTTAAGGAATCCTGTCAAATAAAAATACAAAACAAGATGGTCGGTCCATTTTGACACTATGTAAATAGAGCTGCTTTGGCAGATGCTGTCCTTAAAGCCTTGCGTAAAATGATTACGTCAATGGGCTTCCAGACAGGCATTTGATGCTGCAGCTCAGCAAATTCAATGGTTTCTCCCCAGGTGAGTTGGCTTTCTAACATATGAATCCCATTTTATGTGACTGGAGCTGTAGATTTGCCGAAGGTTGTCATTTATATAGCAAGAGGTGTTCACTGGTAATGGTATCATTATTATGCTTTGTTAACGTTGTCCTGTTGCAAATCTCAGTAAGTGTGCTTTATCAAATAAATACACAGTTTATTGCATGGCTTGATTTGAATATAAACTGTTTTATTTGTGCAAGATACCATAATTATGAAAGCTCACTGCTTCTCTTGTAAGGTAAATTTGAGGCTTTATTTGTGTTTTGCATAAGATATCGACTGTAAACTACTCAGAACAAAAGCATAAAATAGGGTTGCTTTTTCAATGACCATTATAGCATCACTAAATAACAAAACAGTTTGATGTTTCTAGCTTCAGGTAAAATCCTCCACTTTATTAAAATGAGGTAAATCCTATTGATTTTGCTGGTGACAATGGAAGTTAAGGCTGATGTCTTACCCAACTGTGGAGGATTGAGTGATTTACTGTGTGTTTAGGACTAACAGATAGCTGAACTGTTCATCTGAACACAAATTGGAAGTTAACAAAATAAACTCCCCCTCTCTCCTATCCTAAGAAACTAAATTTGGTAAATAATTCAAATATCAACTATCACTGTTAATAAACAGAAAACAAGGGGGGAGGATCATTAACGAAGGAAAATCAACACATCATTGTGCCTACAGTTTGAAGTAAAAAAAACACCAAAGAAGTGGGAAACTGGAGCTGATTACGGAAACAACAACCAAATTAATGTTGTTTACCTAGCAGGGGGAGGAGAGGGGGCGGTGTTATGGATTTAAATTCTAGCTCCCGTGAGACGCAGCGCATCGGCAAATTCTGGATAGACACTGATGATAGAACGTACAAAAAAGTCATCTCTAAGACTCATTCAGTCCATTTAGATTTTATTACATAATGAGGATATGTACCAGTATTTGAAAGATTAGATTATTGAAGGTGGATTAAGATTCGAAAGAAAGAAATTAGATGCCAGAGTATGCGTAGGTATAGTAACCCATGCATTACATTTTTGATATTGCACTGTGATGACATCACGATGAATTTGATACATTATTGAATAATGAAATGATATAATAGGAGCTATTGCATCTAAATGGTAACCAATTTAAAAGGTAATTTTAGCTAAATGCAGGGTTTAGTAAGCATGTGATAAAAAAGAATCTCAATAATGATTTGTGAAAGGATATGGTTCTCATCCAGTATTGGTTACTATCCCTTCATCAAGGCAGAGGAACAAAAAGGCAGAAAGTGTTGGAAATCATAAACCGTCACAAATCATGACTGAGGGATCCTATATGTATTCCTCGCATCAAGGTTGTGACATCTGCATAGAGAACATGACGTAGAAAAAGATGCAATTTTGTCATGAGCAGATTTTTAAAAGCAAGTGATTGCAGCATATCTGGTTGTAAATTTCTGGCTAAACCAATGTCGGGACAATTATTTTAAAGGCAAACCAGAGCATTGTCTTCATGAATGGCTGAGCAGTTGATAAAACAGCACTAACTATCCAAAAGTATTATACTCATATAACTTAGGTAAAAATTAAAATTTACAATTAATGATTTGATTTTTAATATCAAGTTAAGAGGATATTAAGACAAATTATTTTCAAAATTGATAGTTTGTACAAAATTTAAATCTGAAGACAAGTGAGGAATGATACATTATAACACAGGCAAGATATGTTATATGATTTGGATAACTTTGTTAATCAATGAAATAAGATATAACAAGCAAAGTTAAATAGTTAATTTCAAATACTGTGTGATAAGAATTATAAGGTACATGTACTATGTTAGATATTTCAGGAAGATCGAAAGGTTCAGTTGTACTTAAGCAGTCCATGCCCAGGAATATTCTGACTAAAAACGATGCTTTTTATTGTGACCTTCCTGGGTAACAGTTGTCCGTTTGATATTACAGAGATGGTGACACAAAGAGAAGGGGAAAAAAAGGCATCACGATGAACAATAATTGATTTGTAAAAATAACTTGCGTATGGTTAACCATTAGTCGCAAAATATAAATGATTGGAATGACCTAAGCTGCAAACATTTTCAGAATTTTTATGGGGAAAAGATTAAGAACGAGCCCTCAATGACAGGCTTTTGAATAGCCCATAGTATTGATTGGAGCCCCCCTAGAAATTGAAAATAATTATTTTCATCAGGGAAGACCCAGGATGAGGAATGTGCCATTGGTATTGATTTTAGTCAAGTATACACAGGTTTAGATTGTATTAAGATCTAGCATCTGATTTCTCTCAATATTCTGTTTCTCTCTGCACAAGGTATATTGAGAGGAGTCAGTCAAGCCAAGGAGATGCTATTATTTCTTCTTCAAAATGATTGCCCAGTGACAACAAACAAAAAAGCTGTTAGTTGATCACTTTAAATGCACAGTTGTATTGCAAGAAAGACTGAGGTTTATTATGAGAGTGAATACTTGTGTATTATCTGTGCTTGTATCAATCTAATTGAACCACGAATGAAAACATCACAAATGTATGGGGAATAGGGTAAATATTGATGAAACTGATTTATTTGTTTTGGGTGATATTGGAGGTAAGGTGAATGCATCAGAGGGTATATAGATCGAGATTGGTGAACAATACCAGCATTACAAACAATAGAAATACTAATGTTTACTAGTATCATCCATAATGTAGACTTATTGGTCCTCAGGGAGAATCTACTATCAGTACCATCATCTTAATTAGCCATAATTGATCCTAGTGGCTATCAGAGGCTATTGACTGGTGGTGATTCTATCTTGTTGACAGCGTGTGCCACGTTCAATCCATGATGAGTCTGCTAGTGGTCACCAGTGATAGCAAGGTGCCAAGGCTAACACTTTGTCTGCTAGTGGTCACCAGTGATAGCAAGGTGCCAAGGCTAACACTTTGACTGCCACCTAGAACCTTCAGTCAAGTGTAATCACACCAGTTGTTTCCAAACTTCTGGCTGAAACAGATCTTTGGAGATATCTGAATGTAAATAGTAAAAAAATTTGTAAATTTCTAAAACAAAGGGTTTGTTTTTGTGTATTGGAATCAGTACACTTTTTGCTTGGATCTCTGTTCTCTGTTTGTAAAGCTTGATCAAGATTTAATTTTTTTTTTTGTAAATGAAGGCAAAACATAATAGAATTTTTTCAAGACAACGAGAAAATATATTGTTATCTTTGATAATTTTTCTTTCAAAAAGTCAATATATTAAATACTTCATTTATTTACTTGAGAAAAATAGTTTCATTTGTGATAAATATGGTCTGTTAAGTATCTTATTATCATATTAACTGTTATATACACATGCATTATTGTGATTGAAAGAAATTTATACAGGAAATGAATTCTTCATATTAAGAAATGACTTAAATCTCTCTATTATTGTTATACACCATCCACCTTAGTTTATACGAGTAGAGTTATAAGCCTGTAGTCATGCCTGCAGCGGAGAGATAGGGGAAATGTTATAGTCAGGAGCCTGTTTTTTCCTGACTTCCTGTTTGAGGTAAATGGACTGATGAGCAAGGAAATGGGACAACAAAATACTGTTGTGTTTACACTGTTAACCAGTGAGACAATGGGATGAATACACCGCATTAGATGCAGGCTAAATTAAGTCCTTGGCCAGAGGTAAAGTGAATGTGTGCTTCTCTTCAGACCCCTTAATCTCTCTTACTTATAAGCTTAACAGGCTTTATATTTGTTGCAGAGTGAGATGGTTGTTTATCCCGAATCTTTTAGATTTGCGCAACATTAAATTATTTCTGTACCATGAAGTGAAAGTTGCCGTTCAATGTCTGTGTTGGTACTACTCTGTATTAAGTGTATTATCAGTGTCTGGTGGGAGATAGAGAAATATTGAGTACCTGATTAGTAACTAGAAAGCTTATAAGGAAAGAGATATTTATAATATAAGGGCCGGAGATCTCCATAAAGTTTCCTTGTACTGCATGGTAAAGAACAAAAGAACAATACTGGAGTAAACGAGTGTGTGTACATGTATGCTGTGAATTAGGGAAGCTTGTTTTAGTATCCCTGGTACATGCCGGCTGTGACAGTGGTGAGATAAGAACTGTAGCCCTCCAGGCAGGGCACCTGTCATCAGAGTGTGACTCGGACTGATTGATGGCCTGACGACAGTACAGGACAACAGACCAAGTGCTCACTGCTCAACTCGTGCAGGCCAGATTCTTTCACTGAGGAGCTAGTTATTGGATTATTGATAGTTATCAAACAAAACATAATTTTCTGGGTAGAGGATTCACCCAGGTATGTGGCTGTGTTTGCTGAGTAAATAGCTGTGTGGATAGGGCTCTGACAGCTAGGCCTGTTTTCTGTGTCTTCGGAGGTCTCGGATTTTAGAATTATTCCTGTGGAGCATTGGATACTGTTACGAGAAAGGGCATCGGGCTGGTTGGACAGGTAATCTAGACTAACACCTGTTGTTTTACATCACAGATACTTTGCAGCTGTATGTTGCATGACTGAGTGATATATTTTAATGTAAACATAATATCATGAAAGTCATCAAGGGTGTTTTCACTTCATTGTAGCTTTAAGCCATATTGCATTTCGCTGATTATTTAAGTATGTAAACATTGAAATGTATGTCACACTCCGCTACATAGGTCCTAGCTAAGTTACAGGCTTATACATTATACATCAATGTCTGTGGAGACCAGGAATGTTTAATTGAAGTGTATATTACTGGACTAGATAATGCATTAGACATTTGTGATGGTCTATGGCTGGACTGTGATTGGCTATTGACTGAGTTGGATGTTACAAGGTAGAGATGTAATATTGCATTGTATTCTTTTTTACCTCCTTTCTGGGTAAAAATCTTTTCCTGGAGATGTCATTGATTTGCAAGAATAATTATTCAATACTGTTCAAAAAATTTCCTTGCTTTTGTCAGGTAAATTTCCTGTAGATGAAAAATTTACCTCTTTCGTTTTAAAGTACTTTTTTTTCTTCCTTTAATGACTTATACCTTTAAGGCAGAACAAAAATTTCCCTGTGCAAAAATTCTGTATAAGGCTGGTTCTCCAGTTAGTGTGAGTTAATTTGCCTTGATATAGAATTCCTCTCTCAGGTGCTTTCTTTAGTTTGGCATATTGAACGAAGCACTGTCTGGTAGCTCAGGATGAAGCAGAATGGTGGCTATTTCTGCCGTTGATTGTTTCTGCAGCTATCATTAAACACAGCAATCAATACATGACATTTTTATGATACAGTGAACTTCTTCTATTGATTGGCTATCTTCATTGTGTTAACAATAGGTGGAATATTGAAAAAAAAAGTTTGGAGGCTTTTGACCCAAAGTGATCCCTATTTGGAATTTATGCATTTAATTCTTGATTGGGATGACTAGATCCTACTGGTAATGTATTGGTGTTTCAGCAGAATTTTGACTTTTTTACCTTGTATGTCAATGAAGAACTGAGCACCTTATCATCAACTGCAAGGATTCGGTTGCAAAGTGTCTTAGTGCAGATATTGCACATCAAGTCTTTGCTAATGCAATTTGTAGGTCAGAACAAAATAGGTCACTGATCTTTTTTTTTTTCCAAAAAAGACTGTGCTGAATTGATCTTAACGAACAACTTGTTTCTTGGAAATGTTAGAGGAATTTCTGTTAAAAATTCATATTTTTATATGAGATCAAAAGATTTACTAGAGAGAAGAACAATTATGGGTTTTGTTATATACACTGAAAGACCCCCCTTTTCACTGGCTTTTCTTGCTTCTGAATTTGCATAAAGTTCCAGTTAAGGATGCATAGCCGATGAAGCTGCATACTGCTGCAATATGACAGCTGTTTTAGCTGGCAGGAATAACCGTATTTGTTTTATGATGGTTTCTCACCGACAGGAAGAGATTGGTCTTTTCCAGTGCTTTGTGCTGTCAACTTTTGTATTTGCCATGTTAATTGTTAAATTTATAGTTTGTGACCGAGTCCACACATGAGCACTAAAATGCACTTCTTGGTTTTTTTTAATCATCGTCATCTTTTAATTGTTGAAATGGTTAACTATCTTCTTGAAACATTAATTATTGAAATTTTATTGTCTTTTTCAATATATCTTTAATAGTTTTGTTTTGTTTTTTATTATTATTTAATGATTTTACTCTAATTCACTGTGATAGCATATTATAATTGACTGAAAACTCAATAAAAAAAAAGGAAGTTTTACAACAAACAGCTTTAGAAAAGAGTGCAAGGTGCTTGGTTATTGCAGTATCCAGGTGATTGAAAGGTTAATTTGTTGATATTTTTCAATAAATAGGAAAATCACATTTAGATATTGATCTTCACAGCAGAACTCAAAAAGTAAATAGAAGGTCATTGGATAATGTAATTAACCAATGATTTGTTCCGAATATGTCCTGTTAGAAATGTAAAAAGTGTGTTGTGATAGACTATAATAAACCCTGTAATGTAAATGCTGGCATTTAGCAGTGATGTGGGAGTGGTAAGGCTTTAGGTGACCTTAGCTTCATGTTTATATTACATCAGTAGCAAGGAAAGATCCAGACACAAACGCACTCTAAGTAAGGTGTTTGAAATACCAGCAAGTGCTTACAAATGTGTACCATAACATTATATACAGATTTAAGCAGTTAATGAACGAAAAAAAAAAAGTCCTGCAATAAAAGTAAACAGCTTGGTGACAATCCTTCGTGTACTGGGCTAATTAACTGAGTGTTTATTTTCTTTGTCATTTCAGGTGTGTGATGTGTATAAAAAGCCAGTAGCAGCCGCATGCAGTTACATGTCTGTCAACCATTGGATTAGTTAATCCCTTCAACAATGTCATAATTTTGATGGAGTTTATTTATGTTTTCCTTGTGGATTACCAAAATGTGATATAAAGTCAAAAGAGCCCACTGATTATTGAATTACGTGAGGAGGATCACAGAATAAAGGCTCCCTCGGGCCGGAGTAGCAAGATGAAAATGTCCTTTGATAATACCACTGAAGTTTTCCGAGTGGAGGGTGAGTGCCATTAATCCACTGGTTCGTGTAATTGTTGTGCGTTCATCAATTGTTTTCATTTGACTGGTCTTCCCTTTACTTCTAAACAAGGGATTCAATCATGCTTCAATGCATTTCTAAATTTAAATGGTTTTGCAAAGTGAGTTTCATACAGGGAAGATTGCTATTTTTTGGCATTGATAAAATAAACACAAATTATATATGGCATGTGGGAAAGGTCAAGGTTACAAAGTGACGGAGATAGTATCTCACAACAGGTCATTGTTGCCTTGATGAGAGTATTTTCTAAACGTTTTCAGATTTTAATTTGATTATTTGGGATATTTAAACGAATCGTCAGAAAGATAAAGATCAGAAAAGGGGTCTCATGGAGTCCTGGTATCTATTAATATGATCGCTTTTATAAAGCTTGTAGGCAAAAAATTCAGAACGATCGAGGTTTGAATGACTTAGTAAGTGGTGAATTGCTGGTGAGAACGTGACGGTCACTTTGTGTGCAAGACATCTGTCACTGTAATACATAGCTGTTCAGAGGCTTTAGAAAATGCACCGCATTATTCTCAATTAATTCTTATTCATGGCAGATTTTAAACATTATTGATTTGTATTCAGACAAGTTATATATTAAGTAAGTTTTAACAAAATTTGAATAGAATTGAGTATCGACAACTTTGGAATATTTCATGCATCAATTAGATGCTTAATGACGGAATTACCAGCAAAAAACAAAAAAAAATACAGAGTATAAACTGAGTGGAGCATCAGGTACACTGATCATCGTTCTAAAAGACTAGTTCATTATCTTGATTATAGGTAGGAAATGGCTTTATAAATTATGCACTGTGCATCAGTTTACCTCACACTGAATCGGTCGACTTGACGTAGACTCACTGAGAGTTGGTAAAACAACTTCAACTTTGTACATAATTAATGCCGAGAGTCAATATTAAAGACAGAGGTTGACTGTGATCATGTCTTCGTCACAGGTGTAGTATATTGTATATATGATATATGGTAGTTTATTGCCTCGAGGAGAAAGCCAGTGTCACTTGCATCCTAAATTTTAGGAATTTTTAACAACAATGAAATTTTACTTTTTTTTAATGAAAGAATAGGCTTAACATGTAGATTTTTTTTTTTCACTGGATAAGAAGTGTTATATAATGGTGTGAATGTATAAGTGAAATAGTTATGTCAGATCCTGTGAAAGAGCAACATACATAGTTGTCTCACAAATTTTCTAACAATCTATTTCCAAATACGTCAAATAATGGTTGGTCATTTTTACAAATCCTGTGAGGATCAGTGTCATTTATGAGCATAAAAATGATAGAGTAAGCTGGGAGAAAAAAAGAGCTGTCGATACAGGCATCAAGATATTTTAGAAAAATATATTGATACCTCTGTATAGCTCTTCTTGTTCCTATACAAACACTGTTTTCTCCACAAATATCTTTTGATTTTACTTTAAAAATAAAGATGGATTTTAACAATTTTTAGGGGTAATTTTTAAAACTGATTCTAATACTTTTCTAATTAACTGCAAGATTTAAGCAGAACAAAGATATCTTTCATACAAAAACTAACCAGGTTGTTGTTTGCTCTAAAAAAAACCAAAACATGAAAATTATATGGTTCTGAGACCTCATGACAATGTATCATTTATGTATGAATGCATGAATTGTTATATTTTTACTCTTAAAAATGAGTGTTCATGCTGGCATTATTTAGTTTCTGAAATGAGGAATTTTTTTTCAATTGTCAATTTTATAAATTTTATTCTGTTTATTATGTTCGTTTTTTGGTTTACTTTTAATATTTTAAATCTCTATACTAAGAAATGTCATTAAAATTCACAGACCGTACAGAACCAAAAACAGTTGCTTGTCATTTATAAGCCCAAAATGCAGTGTTACTCATTTGCATGGTCTAATCTTCATTGGATTACTTATCCATTGTTACCTATATAGATATGCAAAGGTAGCACATGAACCTATTCTCTCCTCATATAGGGTATGGTCAGTTAACAGAGGTCATCATCACTTGACTGAAATCTTTTATGTTTGATTAATGACTATTTTGTCAATGAAATTAGAAACTTTGATTTCGAAATATCAGTACTCTCAATACTTTGATTTGTAAGTTCATGTTATGTTACCACTTAAATTGTAGTTTTACCATATCGCAAACTTTAGTGTTTTTCCTTTTTTTAACATTGAATTTCATTAAACCCACTTGTAAATATTTACATGACCTATAAAGCAGTGTTGAAGTACATTTGTATGTCAATCTACAAGTGAAATGTCATAATCCATTAGCAACCTGTTAAATGATGCTATGTTATAATTATTATCTCAATACTGTAAATAATATACATAATAATATACCGGTAAATGATATACAGTTATTATCACCCCAACCACATTTATTTTTGTCATACTTGCTCACAACCGTCATTATTGGATTAGCTTAAACTAGTGCACTGGTACATACCTGAACAATTTGAGTACATATGTAATAAAGGGAAAAATTGGTCTTTTTTTTTTTAGAATATGGCTGCATGAGCATAATGGCTAGGAAGAGTAATATTATTTAATTTTAGTTATTAAAAAAGACAATTGATATCACTTCCCAATAAGTCCCTTGTAGATAATTAGGGCCGCCCTATGTCCCCCATGAGATGCAGTAGATACCTGTTTAGTCATATTATCAGGGGGGAAATGACAGAAATATAATAATCAAATGAGTCATCTTTGTTGAACATTGCAGGGCATCATAAATTGGTATGAGTTTTTATTTTGGTTTATTTTTTCAAATGAACCAGATGATTTATTTTGATAAATGTATGGCAACACTTATTTGTTGATGACAGATATCTGAGTCCATTGTTAGATATGAGAAAACAGCACTGTGCTGGGTGTGTAGATAGTCCACTGACACTTGATATGTCTTGAAATAAGTGCTAGAATGTGATACTGTACTTGTATTTCAAGTATGAAGAAACTTAATTGCTTTCTCTGTGTGTGTCATATTCTGTCGTAGTGTTCATTGAAATTACAGTCACTAATGTAGCATACAGTAAAAACAAGTTCATAGAAAAACTGGTGATTTGAACATAAGGGTCCCTTGAAACAAAGAAACACCCACTATAGGCATTTATGAAAATAAAATGAATATATGGTTGTAATACTAAAATATATACACAATTTCTGATTGACACTGAACATGGTAGATGATAATATGATATACAGTGGGGCCTCAGATATCTGGACACCAGATATCTGGACGCTTCAATTTACGGATGATTTTATTTTGGAACAGATTTTTTTATGTGCTATTTTGTCCCATTTATCTGGAATTCCGCGTTCCGGATCTGGACGGTCTGATTTTACCACAAAACACTGTTTAGATGATACCCCATTCAATACGATAGAAAGATTACACCTGTCAATTGAGTTTCACCCTTTTTTATATGCTAGATCTTCATGAGTAGCTTGTATAAACACTGACTTCCCAAATCACTTTTAAAATTACCAATGTTACTGTTCTCATTTAAACTTTTGGTATATACACCTTAAACTTTTGAAGATGCAACATGCAAATCCTTTTTTTATGCCAAGCATAACAGAAATTCCAATGCTGCACCTAGCCTAAAATGGCTTTTGGCCTTCAAATTTTGTTTGAATGAATGTGTAACGTTATAAAAATGCAGCATATGACCTTCAATTCTGCCCTTTTCCCTTTAAAAAAATGTTTGATGCAGAATAGGACTCAAAATAACTTTTGGTTTTTGCAATAATTTACTAATAAAAATATTGTTTAATTGATGCCACATATTTTGTTAAATGCTGCATGTGACCTAAAATTTCTCTCTGATTCTACATGTACAAACCTCTGATCTTATTCCTCTATCACACCATGCTTGTCATATATTAGATACATGTACACTGATTATGCATATTGTATTAATCTTTCATGAATCAAATATATGTACATATGTGTATTTGCTAATAAGGTAGCAGGTAACAGGGAATTAAACTATAAGCACTGACAACTTTTTTGATTGAAACACAGCAGATTTAATTACCATTTATCAGTTTTTCAAATGCTAAAAAAATGTCATGTCTATTCAAATTTAAATCTCATAAGATTTTGATTACATGTATCGGTATGTATTTGGCAATTATTTCCTATCTTACAAAAGTGAACTACCTCTTAATCTTATGCTGTGTTAACTTTTATTTCATTCCATGTATGCATTTGAAAAACTCCAAGTTTACTGGAACAGTTTGTCAACCTTATATACCTTAAGCTTCTCCAGTAAAGTATTTGTCTGCCAAGCTTCCCTTTTTGTATTGCACAAGGACACATGACGTGGAATTATTTGTAAATTGGGGACACTTGTTTAGGACAGCATTTCCTTATTAAGTTTCCTGTTTTGCCTTATCAATATGCATGCTGCTTTTGTTTCTGAGGGTTAAAATTTGCATATGTTTTATCAATGGACTAGCAGTTCCTTGTTGATTTCCATTCATGCAATAGAATATGCCTCGTCTTTGCAAGCCAGGATAGCATGCACTCTGGAAGAGTTACTTACAGAGCGAAGGAGGAAGCAATCAAGCTTGATGCAAAAGGTAGAAATGAATGCATTTTGCTTTAATCTCTGCAGAAACATAGGAAAATGGTTGAACTTAAAATAGCTTAAAATGTCGCTCTAGTTTTGATGTGTGTAAGTACTATCAACACTAGATGACTATAAAGTTGCAGCAATGTCAATGGGTAGCAAACAGTTTTTTTGGCCACAGATTGCACTATATGAATTCATTCAACAGTTTTGGATTGGAAAGTTCCATCTTATATATAAGCTACAAAGTCCATGCATTCTGATTTATAGACTTGATTAAAAAAAGAAGGTTGAAAATATGCAGAGAAGCATGTAGGCCATTCCAGATCCATGCATACTGTTGTATAGACTTGATTTAAAAAAAAAATGAAAATGCAGGCAATTCCAGATATTTCTAGTATTCCAGGACTTTGTTTTAGACAGTGCCATTCCCAGGATTCTTGGGGGACTGTTAGCATTGACATTCTTTCCCTGTCATTCTGGTTTTTCTGGGTTCTTTTGACAGTTCCTTACAGCACCTTCCTGCTGACTGTCATCTATCAGTAAATTAGATCAGTGCCCTCTTCTGCTGATGTACAATTCAATCTAGTCCCGATGCAGCACAGATTCAGAGCAGACTAGTTATATGCTCAGGGAGAGTTGGGATTTCAACACTTCTTCAAATCGTTATAAAGAGAGGATTTGATTACTTAAGAATACAAGTACATGTGTTAGGTTGTCAAAATTTATAAACATGGATTTTAACATCTTTATCATGAAACTAACTTTGAAAGTGTGAATGTTTGTCTTAAAAAAAATCTGACTTTAACAAATGCCCCTAGATTTGGGGGGTTTTTTTTACCACTAACTTACCATAGTAGTATGTATTTGATTTGGTCATTACATTTTTGAAGATTTTTTGATTACTGTACCACTTGTATTTAAAAGGTTAGATTATAGATAAATATTTGAGTACAAGTTTTACAAAAGGTCAACACTCAATGCAATTTTTGGATTTGTTAATTTGAGAATTTGTAAAAAGGCCTGTTTTATTCACATAAGAGGAAGTTTTTAATACTTACCGAGTAATTATATTTAGTAGAGAAGGGATATGATTCACATCTCTTCTTTTTTCAAATTATGAAATGAGTGGGTTATCTCCCTTAGTTATTAGTTTTGCCACCATTGTAAAAGCATGCAATTTTATTTGAGATGAGAAGCAAATCTTTATGTTTGATTTGATTTGAACATCTTTTGCCAGAGACCATGGGGTTGGATACAATTTATAAATTTTGATCCACTCTTTCCCTTTTTTTTTCCATAAAAAACAGAACTACCGGTATTTCTGCAATAACATACTTAGTAAAACTAAATATGATTTCTGTTTCTTCACAGATTCCATTCCTGTGCCCCCTTCCTCACCCACACCCTATTCCAGACTGCAGGTCCACGACAATCGCCTTGTCTCACAATCCTCCACAGGCTCCTCCGAGAGCAGCCTGAGTCACATGACAGAGGAAAAACCTGTGTTGCCAGGGGTAACAGTTCGGGCGGCCACCAAAGAAAACCTTGTCCAGCTAGTTATACAGAGCATAGGTTGGTGCATGGTCTGAGAGATTGAGTGTCAGTTTAAGAGGGCGGAATGGCCATGGCAACTTTTAGACCACATGAATCTCTTTAAGAGGGAGAGCTCTGAATAATGCTGTAGGAAAGCATTCATATTTTAGAGCTTATTATGTGGAATTTCTTTTAACAATATTATAGTTTATAGCTAAACAAATAATTCTTTTAACAATTAAAGGTAGATCTAATGGGTCATTTTGTTGACCACACAGCCTACCAAACATTCCAAACCTATAGCCTACAGGCTGTAGTATTCATACCTTCTAGTTTGATTCTCATTTAAAAAATGATCGAAAGCTGATAAAGTTGTCATACCAGTAGATACAGTGCTGTATGTACAACACATTTTGTCAAAGTGTTTTTACAATCATCAAGCAAATAAAGGGTTCAGTATTATTAAACATGCATTTTCAAAACCAACATGAAATATTTTACTCAGAATTATGTAATCAAAGATTATTTCATAATTAATGAGAAATTAATATACTGTGTGATAGTGCAGAATAAAATTTTTTCAATGCTCACATTATCGCTGTGCTAAAAACAACATACAGTCACTGATTGTTCCTCATTCTTATATATTTTTGCAAAAGTATTAATTGCATTTATAATGAATAGATTTAACCTATACCTATGTTATAACATTTGTATTGGGATTGTCTATGCTTTATAAACTGGGAAGAGAAAAATCTGTCATATAGGTAAATGAATTTAGATAACTAAATGAGGTTGTGATAATTCAGTTTCCTACCATTAGTTCAGATAATGAGACAATTTGTTCTCATCTGTCATGATGACAAATTGTACAAATTTGAAATGTACCGTATATTGTCATATGATTTGATAGTTTAGCAGGCCCATCATTTTATATGACAAAGGCAACATACGTTACGCGATTTAACGGTAAATAAGTTTGTTTATAAATTTCAGGTTGAAACAAAAGTTAAATTATTTTCAGTAAATGTTTTTTGTCCATTCCTACTAATAATGTATAATTTATGGATCTTCTTGTCATGAACTGTAAAAAAAATCTCCCCTAAACAGTGATTTCCTATTATTCAACCTTTCAGTACTCTGAGTCCACTGTATTTTTATATTATGTGTATCGTATATTCATTTTTAAACATCTTCGCTAGCCAATACACTACTCTTTTCATATATAAGAAGTGAAGTGTATCGGAGACCCTTTCCTAGCAAAGATGATTTTTAGTTTGTATTTATGTTTTCTTTATTTTTTAACAGAACCAGATGGACGACTAGTAGGGGGAAGTGATTTCCCCAGTGTTTTGTTCCTAATGCACCAGTGGTTCATGCCATCGGAGCAGCTAGCCAATGCTTTCATTGACTTGTATCCTTGAAACATAAGCCTAGTTTTAAAATGGTTTTACAGTGTTCCGGGTACCCTGCAGGCTGTTGCCATTGACACAGCCTGCCTCTGTAACAGCCCATAAAACATGCCTATCACACTATCCTCAGTGCTTATAGACTTCTATATAGCATTGAACAATGGAACTGAAATGTTCTTTTGAAGTTTGGGGGGATATGTTCACTTCCCTGCTAGATCCTTGGTATGATAGTGTAATGTCAGACAGAGCTGAGACAACCTCATTAGTAGGCCCTTCCTCCGTGACCCACTGACTGTGTGACCTACATTCAGTCAGACAACCCTCAAGACATCATATTTCCTAGTGGATTGATTAATGAGGGCTTTTACAGTATCAGCGATCTATGCTTCTTTTTCAGCCAAACTCTATTTAGAGAAGTGACACAATTGTGCAGTTTTACCGAATATTTATCAAATTAATGGTTTTTTAAAATCATCTGACAGATATTGTGTTTGATGACACCAAAACAAGTTTGTCTATCTGTTATAATTTTGTTGATTCTAAATCAATTGTAGATTTTTGTTTAGTTTTCTGATACTTGAATTTTAAGAATACTAGCTAGAATATATCGTCTGTTAGTTGTTATTTTTCAATGATAGAATGTTTGATGCCACTTGCAACACAATTCATCATACACACACAATTAATTATACAATTTTTTTTATAACACTGCATGATTTGTTTAGCAATCATTTTTTTTTTGTATTCAAAGAAAATTATTATAAAAAAAATAAGCAATTTAAAAAAAAAACAACTACTACATGTATAAATCTCTCTCTCTCTCTCTTTTATCAAACTAATGATGTGATATTGTCCCCAATTTTAAAAACACTGCAAAACACAATCACTATTTCTTGTTTTGCAGTAGAACATGTATGACTGCATTATAAGAGGTTGTCATGTTGTGAAGTTTTTGCCTTCAGTCTTGCTGAGCTATAATTTGATGTGACAGTATTAATCTCTGTGTAGCAAGAGTCCACAGCAATGAGATTGCTTCCATCCGATCAATACAACTTCGGATTGACTCCCAAGCTGCCTCAGTATCCGCACAAGTGAAGGCAATTACTTACAATTAGGACTTTAGAGCAATTACTGAATTAAACCTATAACACCCCCACCTAATCACGATTGGAACTTTCAATTCAGTGCACATATATTGAGCTTTAATTGAACTTTTGTTAACCTCTGTTGTCATATCTAGGTATGTCATAGTTGCAAAACAGTGTATGTACAAGCATATTTTTTTACTTCTGCTTTCAGTTCTATTCAGTTTAATATCTCATAAGATGTAATAAAGGTGGGTGCATTTAGTCTACAGAACTTGCATGTAGCTTGCTACTGTATAATAGAACATATTGGAGACTTTGTGTATTGTCAAGGCATCATTAAAACTGTATATCCATAAGATGAACAAAGTTCCTTAAGCTCACAACAGATATCAGTCCAGTGACGAGATGATCCTATGTACAAAGGCGGACTGTCAGCACATCCCGGCCAATGAAGACTGTGAGATACACAAGTACAAGTGTCGTATCTGCCACGCTGTCAGGTGGGTGCCTCCAACACATGATGATGGGTATATGCCCAGGTTTAAACTGTCCCTTTCCCTTTGGCATTTTATAATGGTGCAGAATAATAGCTGCTACTAAAGATTGGCTCTATTCTTCATACAGTTTTCTTCTGTCTACAATCAATGCTTAAACATTTTTAGAGGAATTCAGGACCAATGGTCAATACTGTAGATTCCTTATTTTATGCGAGTACTTAATTCTGCGATTCAACAATTTACCATCAAATCGCGAATGCCAAAATTTTATCATAGTTTGATGTAGTTTACATGTGTCCCAAAATTAAAAGCAAGATTTTAGAATTCGCGAGACGGACTTCTCGCGATTTTACGCGGATATTCATTCCTCACATTTAATTAGGAATTTACAGTAAACTTCCTGTAAGGTTGCCTTAAATTTAGGAATATTGAGATTTGTTTCAATTTGAGTCATCCTTTGTCATTAATGGCTAAAAAATAAAGAGGATAAATTCTGCATCATTGAATTCTGGAAAATGTACTCAAATTTTATATAGTTAGTTCAACTCTTTCTACAGGGTCAATATTTCAAACTAAATATCATTAGGTGTAGATGGGTTTACTTATCATTATCCACCTAGAAATGACAGGTGCAGTCAATGGTACCATGAATACTTTTGTAATAAGTACACTAAATGGTGCTTTTTACAGACAAGCAGTAACGGTAATTTTGAACTTGTATGTATGATTATCTTATTGTAGATTTCATTGTCAGCCTGTCCATTTCATTAAGGTGGTATGGGACACCTATATATAAACAATGACATCAATTTTAATTTTATGAATAGTTTCTTTCCCGTAATTGTCACCTAGAAGTGAAGCACAGTGGGTTAGAGGTTTCACTATGAATCTGTAAGTCATGAGTTCGAATCCCGCTGGGGATTTTAAATTTTTTACCTTTCCGCAAATTTTTAAAACATATTTTTTGGGGTGAAATATTGTAAAATTTGAAAATTCTAAATCGGTGAAATTGTTTCAATTATAATGTACTTCACCGGTAATTAATATTAATATTGACAGATGTCCCATTCCACCTTAACAGCAATTCAGTTTTGGGATTAGAGATATCAGCAATATTTATATCCTCTAGTTGCTGTGCCAGTGTAATGTTTTGATGCCAGAATCAATTTCAACTTGTTTGGACTGAAAACCCATGGTTTTGTAAAAAATTAATGGAATCCTTTTAAATGTAGTTTTACGAGAAGAAATGTGAGGTTGTAGAAATATCTTGCTATTTCAGGTACCGAAGTAGTACCTCATAAAATTTGTAAAACTCTGTGCATTTGAAGCACAGATAAAACATAACAAATACTGTAGGTAAAAAATAAAATTTTCAACCAAAGCCATTGAAGCAAGTTTCTGGATGCTAAAAGTAATGTACCGGTACTAGAAAGATAGTACATTTTAAATCAGTTTGTAAATTACTGAAATAGAAACCCAGTGTTGGCGAGGTTTGTTTTTGTTATATTTAACATTTATTTTAATTGCAATCTGACATGTTTATGAGTGTCACCTGAGCCTGTATAAAATAAAAAATTGAGTATGCATCAAAACTTTTCCTTTTCCTGTTTATGACTTATGAAGAAATTTTGATGAGAAGCCAGAATCAACAGTTTTTGATTTGTACTTTCTGGCATATTGTATGAAAGTTTTTGTTGACTTCATTAGTAAATTTTACAGTTGTGATGATACATAAACTTTTGTACTATAGTCCCTCTATTTACAACTGTTGCCATATTTCTATTAGGATGAACAATTGATTTAATGTATTGACTTGGCTATGAAATCCTGAAAATTAGGGTTCAACGAGTAAGGAAAACATTACAGTATTTCACATTGAAAGCAAAATCCATATACAATTACTGCAGTTAGTACAGTAATTCATGAATACTTTCACTGCATATGTGTGTGTCAGAAAATTGAGTATCCTACTTATACAAAAGGGATGGAGTTATTTCTGTAAATCATGATGTAAACTGATAAAGTCATTGATTTTTGTCACCTTAGTACTTCACTGTATGAATGGTACGTCAACTCAGTGCGGAAGGATGGACAATCTATGACGGCCTTATTCTAATGTACTGGAAACAAATTAAAAAATCCAATTTACTTTAGCTATAGCGATTGAGTGAAATGCAAGATGATTTAAAAATAAGCTGCATGCAGCCAACTCAGTGGTGTAATCTAAGCAATGCTGAACAAATATCATATACACCTTTTTCGAAAGACCATCATACCTTTTTTTTTTAATGATTATGTAACAATTAATCTTAAGATTTGAACTTTTTTTTAGCTCACTGAGCTGAAAGCTCAAGTGAGCTATTCTGATCACATTTTGTCTGTTGTCCATCCGTCTGTCCGTAAACTTTTCATATTTTCAACATCTTCTCAAGAACTACTGAGCCAATTTCAACCAAACTTGGCACAAATCATCATTAGGCAAAGGGGATTCAGAGCTGTGAAAATTAAGGGTCACACCCATTTTCAAGGGGAGAAATTAGAAATTAATGAAATTTTCAAAAATCTTCTTCTCAAGAACCATAAATCCAGGAAAGCTGAAACTTGTGTGGAAGCATCCTCAGGTAGTGTAGATTCAAAGTTGTGAAATTCATGACTCGAAGTTTTACATAGGAATATATAGAGTAAATCTTTAAAAATCTTCTCAGAAACCAATTAGCCAGGAAAGCTGAAACTTGTGTGGAAGCATCCTCAGGTAGTGTAGATTCTAAGTTGTGAAAATCATGACCCCCGGGGGTAGGGTGGGGCCACAATGGGGGCTCGAAGTTTTACATAGGAATATATAGAGTAAATTTTAAAAAATCCTCTTCTCAGAAACTAATCAGCCAGGAAAGCTGAAACTTGTGTGAAAGCATCCTTAGGTAGTGTAGATTCAAGGTTGTGAAAATCATGATCCCCGGGGGTAGGGTGGGGCCACAATGGGGGCTCGAAGTTTTACATAGGAATATATAGAGTAAATCTTTAAAAATCTTCTTCTCAGAAACTAATCAGCCAGGAAAGCTGAAACTTATGTGGAAGCATCCTTAGGTAGTGTAGATTCAAGGTTGTGAAAATCATGATCCCTGGGGGTAGGGTGGGGCCACTTGGGGGGGGGGGGACGTTAAAGTTTTACATAGGAATATATAGAGTAAATCTTGAAAAATCTTCTTCTCAGAAGTTCTTTGAGAACTGCAATACTCAACATGTGATATGACTATAAAATCATCCTGTTAGAAAAGGGACTAATGATTACAAAAATAAGAATATCCAGGGGGAAAAATGGATTTTATTTATACAGGATCTACATGTATTATTGTACATTGTCCAGATTATTTGTTTTATGACTCCATTAAGCTGATTTTATCATAACTATTGTTCCTGAGGTAAGCGATGTGGCCCATGGGCCTCTTGTTATTTAGTGCATTGTATGTCATCCTTTCCTTTTTTCAGGTTTTGGATAGACAATTACCCCATCCATTTTGACTTGGATGTAAGACTGAAGACAGTGATAAATAACTTCAGATCCATTGCTCACTCAGAAGGCAATGAAGCATGTAAACAGCTTCTGGACTTGTCTAAAGTGTATGTATAATCTTCTCTGTCACTCAAAACCAATAGGGGGATCAAGTTGTGCTTCAAAAGACCTCTGAAAAGAAGAGAGCCAATGAATTTGTTTCATTGATATTTCATCAAGTAATTGTTGTTGAAACGTAAAGTTCATTATTTCCCCTGCACAATCATAAAATTTTTCTTGATATTTATCCAGACCCCCCTCCCCCCAATTAAAATCACATTTTAAAGATTTGATTTGATTGCCCAATGGTCAGGGCCTAGTATATTTTGCAAATGAGAAGATAGTGTTTTGTGCCCTTTGACCAAGATATTTATAATTTTAAATCGTTTTCTCATTGATCTGATGAATTGACCTGTAAAAATCCTAGTTGAAGACACAAGTGCCCATTGAAATAGAATATTTATTTCAAGCTCTAGATATTCTAGAATACTAGAAATTCACAAAATTTCAGCATGTGTATTGAGCATGGTAAAATTTCACAGAAATCACCTTTTCACAGTTTAATAGTTATTTATCATAGTGATTGTGAGTTATCTCTCTTATAACTTGGACAAAGTACCTTAATTACCTCACATACAGAATGAATGCAAAACCTGAAGTAATTGTTATGCTTCTGCCATCTTCAGTAGCTAATGAGCTAAACATACCCCTGGCTAGCATTATATACCTAATGTTTTCATCTTTTTTTTCTTCTGTAGACTTAAATTGATAAAGGAATGTTATAGATTCTTGTCATTTGATTTCAGTCCTACTTTTGATTGGATGAGGAGAATTTCTGTCAGACCAAGCAAGCACAATAGGAAGGTTTCCCTGGTGTTCAACCACTTGGAGCCCATGGAATTAGCTGAACATTTGTCATATTTAGAATACAAGGCATTCCGCAGAATAAATGTAGGTCATCTATTCATGACACAGAATGTACATGTACATCACATCTGATATCATGTGTATCGTTATATGCAAAATTCATATCACACATTATATGTTGCCTATATTATTACCTAAAAAATATAAGAGATTTTTTTTTCAGAATTGAATAATTTTCCTTTACAAGTAACTCTGACCGTAGATTCCTTCTTTATTGTGAGAACTTAATTCTGTGATTCCACTGCCATTCTGCATCAAATTACGATTGCCAAATTTTGAGCATAGTTTCATTTAGTTTACATTGATCTATTTGAAATTTTAAAATCCAAGAGATGTTTTTCTAAAAATTTTATGCAGACATTTTTCCCTCACCTTTAATTAGGAATCTACAGTATTTGCAAGATTACATGTACAATCGAAGGGGATACCAAACACTAAACATGTTAATTTTTTTTCACATTGTTTCAGTTCACAGACTTCAAAAACTATGCAATGTCCGGGTCCATTAAGGATAACCCCAAGTTGGAGCGGTCCATAGCTCTATTTAATGGCCTCTCCCAGTGGATCCAGTGTATGGTGCTCAGTAAAACCACCCCCCAGCAAAGAGCAGACGTTATTGTCAAATTTGTTAACGTTGCCAAGGTAAAGACAGTATATTTTACATGTAAGATTCACTTATCTTCTTTGTAGGTTCCAGATTTCTGAAGAAAATAATTGTGAAATCTTGTAGAAGTAGACAGTCAATATATCCAGTTACATTTTTGAAAGCAGAGTAAATAATTCTCCTACTAATAGTAATACTTGACATTATTTAGGAGATAACATCTTATGCTTCTAGGGTGTTTTTTTTCCCCGTATAGCTAGAATTATTGGCTTTGTTTTAACAGCACATTTTCATGGCTTCCTGGTACTCAAAGGTGAAATGCTACCTGCGTCTTTGCTCCTGGAAAAAAATTGAATATCAAGCGAAATTTCCTGATCAATAAATTCTTTCGTTTGATAGGTTTGTGCAAATTGTCGTCACAGCACTATTTTTAACTGTTTGCTAATCTAAATTTGCAAACCTTTGGTTAATGGAATTTAGATACACTCTCGTCAAGATTATGACATAGGTTGCCCATAATGTCA
This sequence comes from Magallana gigas, assembly GCF_963853765.1. Taxonomy (NCBI): domain Eukaryota; kingdom Metazoa; phylum Mollusca; class Bivalvia; order Ostreida; family Ostreidae; genus Magallana; species Magallana gigas. The sequence continues at coordinate 11,674,704 of NC_088858.1, read as the reverse complement.
TTGATTTAATTTGTAAATAACCTATTAATCTTTTTATAAATATTTGGAATAGTAAGATAACTTGATTTTTTTTTGTCCTGAAAATTTAAATTTTTAATAATTAAACATTATACTGTATTTATTGTAAACTGTTCAAGATTATTAAAAGGGCTCCCTTTCCCTATTTTAATTGCTGATATTGAACAAAATGGAATAATTCATTAATGATTACTGAGGGTTTTTTGTTAATGAAAAAGATTATTTTATACCGGTAATTAATTTGGCTATTAAAAAAGAAAGTTGCTCTTTAAAATTGAAAGTTGTGGTTGATTAAGTCAAGGCTGGAAATGGGGAACCCTTTTGCACTTGATCTGGGACAAATCAGTGCTTTACAGTTCAGTGGTTGCAGACTGTTATAAATACATTAAAAATAGAAAAATGTTATAGGGCATTATTTTATACACATGGGAACAAAGGTCCTTTATGAATATAGAATGTGAAATTGTCGGCATCGTCAGTCGTTAATGAAGTGTAATTAACTTCCTTCTCATATAAAAGACTGGCACCGTTAGCATTCTGACTTCTTGGGGTAGCCATAGTCATATGTTGGTTGATTTGGTTCATCCTCAGGCAAACTATACAACAACCATAGTTAGCACTGCTGGCTGACTTGCTATAGAGACCATTAACTTGGTCTGGGTAGACAGGCAGTATGTGTGTTCAGTGACAGAACATGCCTCAAGTTTAAGCCATAAAACTTGTGTTCTGTAGACAATTATGTCAACTAGCTGCCATGATGGTAACCAGTTTTTAAATAGAGTAATTTATCAGCATTTTTACAGGATATAGGACTTCTATTTTTTAATACTGTGAAAAAGAATTGTTATAATATTTGTTTGATATACTGTAAACGTATTTAATTTTGCTGTGAATTCTATTTAGCGTTTTTGGCTGAATGTTGCGTCTGCTAAATCAAGATCATTGCTAAATGGCAAACATGTTGAAAAATTGTTACATTCAGAAATGCGCTAGCAGGTTATTCAAATTCATGCTAATGTGTTGCAAAATAATTTTCAGCAAAATATTGGACATTCAAAATATAATACATTTACAGTACATTTTAAATGAAAGTATCATTTTGGACACCTTTTTTCATCAATGCTCAAATTAGTTAATTAATCAATGTACCAATACATGCAAGTGAAACCTGGTTACCATATTTTCCTAACCACACTCTGCAAATCAATAAAGTATTGGGATAAATGTATCTTTAATGTCAGATAGTACATCAATCTTAAGAATTGGTTCCCAATTTGTCTATAAAAGTGAAGAATTCAGATTACATGTGCTTGGGCCCTATAGATATTTCTATAATAAACTTTTGATCATACAGTATTTAATTACTATCTTCAAAGTGATGACATGACATTTGATGTTTGACCTAAATTTACCTATGCCATTGACCCTATATTAATGTTAACGTCTAACTTAAATATATAAGTTTCAAAGTTCAAAAAATGTATCAATGGTTATATTTGCAGATAGACTTCTTGCAGTGCTTTAGAATATGCCCATGATCTCTAGTCTCAGTGACATTGTATACCATATTTCAGTTTTGATGTAGTATTTTGAGAATGATTTTATGCTGTGTTTTTTTATCTTAGAAACTTCGGTTACTGAACAACTTCAACACCTTGATGTCTGTTGTTGGGGGATTAACCCACAGTGCATTGGCAAGGCTGTCCAAAACAAACCAAGAAATCCCAAGTGATACTCAGAAGGTAAGGGATTTAACCAAAAGTCCCTAGTCCCTTCAGTACATATAGACACAAAAGTTTTGAAGGGATTTTGGATCTTTAAGTTAAGGAGGCTTTGTGGTCAACAAATTAACCATCAGATCTACCTTAAATTTTGACTTGCAATATTTTTGACCATAAACTAATGTTAAGTGAAGAAAAAAATCCAAATATTTTAGCCAAGATTTGAGCATTTTCCTTAAAAAGACCACAATCATCCAGCCCTCATTAAACTAAATAAAAATATCGTAGTTTTGTAACTAGATTAGGATCTGGCCTCAGGATCATGAAGCAATTTCAGACTTAAGTCAAATTTTCATTAAGTTATAAAATAATTGTTTATCATAAAATGACAATTATATCAAGGCACTCTTAATAGCATTTTAATTGTGTCAGTGTTTCCAATCAAGAGATATCAAGACAGTGTACATGTGTTGACTTAAGTTTAAGTTTGCTTCATGATCCTGGGGTTTGGAATTCAAATTGAACCAAATATATCTTAATTGATAACTAAAAGTTAAGGGATTCTATCTAAACTTTAGAGCTAGTCTGAAAAAATTCAAGTGGTAGATAGAGAGAATTTCACATAGTGATAATTGGATACAAAAAGTTTCTGATAAGCAAAAAAATCTGAACTCCTCAGTCACCAACACCGGTACATGTATTCTAAAATAAGTGGTAAATTTTGAAATAGGTGTGTTTTGTCACAGATCTGATGTGACTTCCATGAGTTTTTACATAAAAATTAATATCGTATATATTGATTGCACCAAAATATCAAATGCACTTGGCTGTATAGTGAAATTCAGCAGTGTAGTTAACATGCAGTAGCTACTCTGACGGTGTTTTCGTCAAGTTAATCCCTGCATTGTGCTTTGAATTGCCATTTCAGGTCCCTACTGCCACGAAGGGTAATATTAATTCAGTCTTTATCTGTTACAGACTTTGATGGAGTTCACCGACCTACTGTCCTCCAATAACAACTTCAGCAACTATCGTAAAGTCTTCAACCAAATCAAGCCAACCGAGTTCAAAATCCCTATACTGTAAGTATATGTCTCAAGTAGAAGAATGTCGCAGCTGGATTTTGCCAGTTGACATCTCCTCAATCTTGTGTGAAAGTCATTATTAAATAAAGACACAGGAAAAATCTATATATATAATGATGCATAGAATGTGTCAGATGTTATTTGCATATTTTATGGTAGTTCCTGGTAATTGGACCTGTCAATGCAGTGTGTAGCTTGATTTACTATCTCTATGCTTTGTAAAATGTTGACCCTCATCAGTGTGACATCACTGCGGTATATATTGCTGTTGTGTTTGAAAATACTCATTACCGGTATCAGATGGTTAATTATGTCTCCCCTTTCAAAGGGGAGACATATTGTTTTTGTCGACTTTCTTATTCTTCTTCTTCTTATTCTTCTTATTCTTCTTATTCTTCATATTCTTCTTATTCTTCTTATTCTTCTTCATCCAAATTTGTCCAAGCCGTAACTTAAATACCCTTTGACATTAAGACTTCAAACTTGGAACATAGGTAGATGGTATTAAGAAGGAGTGCACGCCACCAAATTTTTTGACCTTGACCTATTTTCTTTTTCAAGGTCAAGCGTTTTATAAAAAAAATAGAGTTTGGACTATAACACAAGATTCCTTAAACATACAAACTTTTAACTTGTATCATAGATAGATGGTATATAGTCCAGTTGAACCTTACCAAAATTTTTGACCTTTCATTTCAAGGTCAAATTAGAAAAAACTTTATTGTTCACCTCCTAAATATTCTTTGACAGAAGGACTTCAAACTTTACACAAAGAACAATTATAATACACTGAGGTGTACTATTGATAAACATTTGACCTTGACCTTGTTTTACTCAAGGTCAACTTGAGAAAAAATAATTAAATTTTGTCTGGGTGGTAACTTAGATACCTTTTGACATTAAGACTTCAAACTTGGAACATAGGTAGATGGTATTGAGAAGAAGTGCACGCCATCAAAATTTTTGACCTTGACCTATTATCTTCAAGGTCAAGCGTTTTATAAAAAATATAGTCCGGACCATAACACAAGACTCCTTAATCATACAATCTTTTAACTTGTATCATACATAGATGGTATATAGTCCAGTTCAACCTTACCAAAATTTTTGACCTTGACCTAAAAATTTCATTTCAAGGTCAAATTAGAAAAAACTTTATTGTTCACCTCCTGAATATTCTTTGACAGAAGGACTTCAAACTTTACACAAAGAACAATTATAATACACTGAGGTGTACTATTGATAAACATTTGACCTTGACCTTGTTTTACTCAAGGTCAAATTAAGAAAAAATAATAAAATTTTGTCTGGGTGGTAACTTGGATACCTTTTGACATTAAGGCTTCAAACTTGGAACATAGGTAGATGGTATTGAGAAGGAGTGCACGCCTCCATAATTTTTGACCTTGACCAATCTTGTGTCTCAAGTTAATTCATTTTCTAAACTGTATCATATATGGATGATATCTAACATATAGCTGACTTCATTCTTTTTCACTTATTAAATTTGCCCCATATTACAATCCTTGGGGAGAAGGGGAGACATGTGTTTTTTTGTATAAAAAAACAATACCCACTAGTTAGATTTTTAAGATTTCAAGGCTAATTTTGAGTTCAATGTGATATGGTTGAACAAAATATTGATATTTTAATGCCCAGAAACCATTTAAGACTAAGAGTGTGGTAACTTCTAGTGAGAATTTTCCCATCTTAAATACCAGCCCTAATACTTCTGTCCCTGTCATCACCAACGTTTTGAAACTACTCAACATGTACAGCCTTCAATTTACATCCTTAGAAGAACAATGCATAAGTTTGTCGGAGGTAAAAACTCAGATTTGAGGCAGAGAGTTTAGAAGAGGACAGTTGGTGGCGCAGAGCCTGAACATGTATTGGTGTGTCAATGTCGATGTATAAGATAATAATAGTTTAGGTAGTGTTCCCAAAACTCTCTATCTCTACTCCTGGGGATGTGGGAATTAAGGGACAAAAAAGATAATGTGCACTTGCCCGTAATTTCCATTTCTGCTCAATGTTAAATGGTTGGCGACAATGTCAGACATACAATTTATAGTCAGTGCCTTTAATTGTGGCAGCAGGGGGGTAGAGTTAGGAAAGTGCATTAATTTAATGACTGGTTCTAGATCTTGGCAGTGCCATAATGAATTTATAGTAATAAGGCCACACCAATTTATTTCTTGTTTGTTGGATATTCTGTGAAAAACTCTAAACTATTCCGATAGTCTGACCATGATTTGTCAAAGACTCCGCTTTCCTTTCTTATAATCTCCATACTGGAAACCCTTCACATGTTCAACTGTTGAGAACCTTTATACATTTCAGAGCTGTTCATTTGAGAGATCTCATCCTACTCCACACAGCCCTACCCGATCAAGTCGAGGGGAATTTGGTTAATTTCCGTAAAATGGTACAGCTCTCTCAGACTCTTAAGGAGCTCACCAAACTCCAAATGCATGATGCTATTCCATTCTCGTTCAACCAGGATCTTGTTAATACACTCAGGGTAGGTCCAGCACAGAGGCTTTTCACATCAAACGTATCTTGCATAAGATAGCTTGACCTACTGTGGTTTCATCAATATTTGCGTAATACCAATACTCATGAATTTTGTTGTTGAGTTGATCAGCAAAATGAAGTGCAATATTTAATAACATATGGTATTTATAGGATCAATGACTGTGATTTTACATTTTCTTGAAACAATCATTTTCACTAAATCAATGAAAATTGATGGCCAAGAATATTCTGAAACCACAGCATATGTATATTTTTAAAAAATTGAATTTAATGAAAATTAAAGTACCCCGGTTATCCTTTTGATTGGAAAATAAACTGAATTGAACTTGACTTTCACTAAGTGATTGATTACATTTGCATTTTACTGGGTTTTTTTTAGCTATCACTTGATTTGCACTACACGGAGGACGAGATATATGAACTGTCCTTGGCCCGAGAACCCAGGAATTCCTTGTCATCAGTCAGTGAGGCAGTACGTATAGACATTGATTTCTTAATCACCAAAACACGTCCTTGTAGCAATTGTCCTTGTAGAGGAGAAAACAAAACGCAATTATAGTTTGTAACACTGACCCAGATAATCCTCTGTTTATTTATAGCCGTCCACCCCAACCAAGCCAGCCGTGGTGTTTGCCGAGTGGCTGGCAGGAGTAAGCCCCCCTGATCCAACCACTATCAACAAGCATGTCCACGATATGGTCGAGGTAACTCATCTGTAGATTCTTGATTCTCAAGAGAAATGTTTACTTGTATGAATCTAAGTGTTTCACATGGAACTTTGTTACTTATATAAATCTTAAAGTTCCATTTTGAGGTGGACTTTTGTGCTAGAACTATGGCTGTTTTATATCTATGATTTTTTTAAGTCAAGGAGATGTCAGGCCAGGGATGAAGTAGCACAAACATGTAGGAATCTCTAATAAAGGGTTGACTAGAAAATCATGCAGTTGTTAAGGGTCATTGTCATAATTGAATTGTGTATTCTATATGATAAAGATCAGCTTTGATGTACTTTCAATACAAGTGACTATATTTAAGGCTTGTTTTAGATGAGTGTCTTAAGATCGCAATGTTATTGCTAATGCCTACTGACTTGATTTTTCAGGCTGTGTTCAAGAATTATGATCACGACAAGGATGGATTTATCTCCCATGATGAGTTCAAGGCCATTGCTGGGAATTTTCCATTCATTGATTCATTCTGTGTCTTGGATGCTGATCAGTAAGTGCAAGTCACTCTGAAATTGAGAATTGTTTCCTAAGGCTCTCCAACCCTCAGCATGGTAAATTTTTGAGGTATTGTTCTGATCCAAAAAAATTATTTATTCATCATTTTTTGAGGTATTGTTCTGATCCAAAAAAAATTATTTATTCATCATTTCTTATACTGGTATGTATATAAAAGATGGAGATTTGTGTTAAACTTTTCCATGTCAAACCAGGGGGTTGAACCTATATCCATCAGGCATGAAGTAATGTTTTCTGTGTGATACCACTGAGCCAAATTCATTGTTGACTCCCAGATATTTAATATAAACACTTTAACATTGCTACACTCAGCACAAAAGTAATACATGTTTTAAGAAATGAACAAATAAATCCTTGATATTTTATCCATTTTAGAGCATTGCTAAGGATCAAACACCATTACACATTCCCAGTTTAATACAAGAAATATAATTTTCCGAAAGCTCAATAATTGCTCTTTGAAGACATAGGCATGAAATTTACACTTAAGCCATATTCATTTTTTCTACAGAAAGAATTGTATGACTAGTTGAGCTGTAGCTAAAAAGGTTTTTATTAACTTAACTTTTCTTGAATATCAGATGTTACATATGATAGAGGATTAAATTTTATAAAATTCAATGTCCCTTTATTTGTGTTGTAATTATTGTCATCAGATATCAAGATAAGAATTGATTTTAATCTTTTTTCACCAGAGATGGTATGATCAGCAAAGCAGAGATGAAGACCTACTTTTTCAAGGCTAATTGCCATGTGTTACAGAACAGTTTTAAGCATGAGTTCCATGAGACCACTTACTTGAAGCCTACATTCTGCACCCATTGCACGGGACTGGTGAGTTTTAGGCTTCAATTATTGTAGCTTTCTACAGAAATCCCTTATATTCAAGGGATATAACTAATTATTTATATCAGTGATCGTACCCTCTCTTCTTATTGACATAACTGGTTTTTTTTTTTTCATATTGAGGTATTATGTAACAATATACCTGGTACATGTGAACTGAAGTCAGAAGTGCATTGTGTTTTATATGCATATCATCTGTTGCAGTTTTTTTTTTTTTTACTCTGGATTAGTAACAGACTTTTTCGTTAGTAAGTGGGAAAGAAGATGTGTGTGTATAATTTACAATAAGATTGATCTCGCACGATGAATTCCAAAATTGATCCATGTGCAATCAGATTCAGAATTTTCCTTATTGTTAAACACATTCTCTCTTGTAAGGGGATGCTCCGCTTTATGGTGTACCCTTCTTAAGCTTCAATTTTGTAGTCCTGACGTGTATATCAAGCACAGAGCTTGCAAATATCTGGACTAAGAAGTGCACCTTACCCAACCGAACTGTGAGTCATACATGTCAGTGGGATGTCAGTTTGAAAACTCGGCCAGATGAGGGCTATGTGTGAGCGAGACACTGAGCTAGCCGAGTTAGTCGTATGTTTTTATATTCCCCACCGAGACAACTGTCTTATGTGGAGATGAATGGTTCAATATGATGTCTTTTGAGGCCTCTGAGGTGATTGATTTCTCAGGGGATATGAATGATATAGAACTAAATACATGTAATACTTAGATAATCAAGTTGTATTTTCCTTGTACTTTGAGCACTCGGTTGTAAGTACAAATGAATGCTTTAGATTAATTCTCCCCAACCCCCTACTCACTTATTTTTTGATCGGCTAGTGCAAAGATGTCATAGAAACATGCCATATTGATCACAAAGGCAACAGTTTGCAGTTTTATTAATTTTTTCCTAAAAGGGGGGGAGGGTAAACATTCTGTAACATGACAATAAGGCCAAGATAGATCAAATGTATGTTTCCTATTCCACCCTTTGAAAAAAAAGGGGTAGGTAGGTAGGGAAAACATTTTATTTTATTTCAACATTTTTTATTGTTTTCAATTTACAATAACTTCAACAAAATAATTAACATTGAGGTAAACCAGAGTTCATTTCTTTCTCTCTGATTAGTCTGTTAGGTAGATTGTGATGGAAGTTTTCAGTGAGAATTACAGTTTAACAAACACAAACTACAATTTTATATTGTTTGTTTTTAAAATCCTATATTAAGATATGTTACCTTCCAATATTGCACTCTGACAGCAACTGTCTTTAATGCCAAATATCTTTGCTGTAGTAAGATACTTCCAGAGTTGATGCACTTGATTTTTGTGCAAGAAGTGAATAAATTATTTTGGGTTGGCTCATAAATTTAAGGCTCAATTGGGGAACCGCAAACACAACATTTATTTATTTTGACCTAATTCATATGGTGTCTGGAAAGGGCCATTTGTGCTGGCAAGTTTGTGAAGATGCTAAACTGGTTTGAGCCTTAGGGAATGGCTATGTAAAGTTTACTTAGAATTGTATTCTATGATTAAAGAACATTCGGTATACTGGATAATGGCAGCAATACATCATTTCATAATCATTACATTTTTTTTTCTCTTGAACCACTTTTATAAGTATAGCATTTAATTACAATTGATACCTGGTTATACCCAGTAAATATCCTAGCTATCTCATGTGTGCCTTTAGGATGAAGTCTAAATTCTTAAAATGATGCTTTTCATTCTTACGTTTATTTATAAAGAACACTGGGAGGTCAACAAATTACCCTTCAGATCTATTTAAATTAAATATGATATTTATAAAGCTATAAATTATTATTTGGCTAAAAAAAAAAGATTCTATAAAATTTAGTTTTAATATTTGAATATTTAATTATGCATGTATTTTTTATATGCAGATTGAGCTCTTCTTCTCAAGGAGATTGATATTGCATAGAAATGGCAAAGACCATTCAGCCCTCTTAATGCTCTTAGAGTTAATAAACTGTTTTGATCTTTGTTTCTTTTTTTTGGGGGGGGGGGGGGGGGGTGATTGTTTAGACCAATGGGTTTCTCATTTGAACCTAGTGATTAGTGAAGAAGTTCTCATTGTGCTTTGTAAATCAATGTTCGCTTTAGCATCTCTTTTTTGATATCATTCCAAAAATAAACTAAATTACAAAGGTACCTTGTGTTAATTTACTCAGGAGACTTTTATTTTCCTGAGATATTGATCATCATTGATTTATATGTACTTCAATTGGTACGCACCTTTATCATTCAGTTACTTACATAATAAGGTAGTGAAGGTACATGTCAAGTTCATGAAACGCATCAAGCATTGGTTCAAAGCAGGGGGCATTTAAAGAGGAGAATGCCATCAGTGATGGGTATATATATAATCACAGTAATCCGAGGAGAATGTTGACAGCAGGTATTTACAGGTGTTTTATTCTGACCCCGCACAAAGCGGCGCACAGAGGCAGTCCAGGAGATTATGCAATCCGTGCATGTTTCAGGTAGCGAGTATTTAAACAACTTAACACTTTAATAACAGGCGGGGTAGAAAATTCATGAATGGGATGGGATTATAAAAGTTGTATTGATCTAGGAGTGCTGATCACTGTCTGTATATAGAGTTGAATTGGATAGAACTATTCAGGATACTGGGCTCTTGTTTTCCATGTGGTAAGTAAAACTGATAAATTAATTTCCAATCCCGGCCCATTGTTTTTCACAGACCTATGTATTCTGTGGATTTCAATTCAATTTGAAAAATTCAGTTTAACTTCTATTCTCTGAAATTTATTTTGTCATTCTTTTACCCTAAATTTGATCTATAGGATATAAGTTTAATAAAATCGTACAGTAACGTTTGGTTTAAATTTTGATACGCTTAGATGTTCTAAATATAGTTCGTCAAGACAGTTATAAATGTCGATTAATCTTGTTTTGAAAGTTTTACCTTTAATCCATCATGGGATTATGAGATATTCTAAACAAGTTTTGGAAGTGACTGATTGGATATAGTGTGGACGAGATCAGGTCGTGTTTATGTTTTCTTGTGGTAAAAGATGTGTAAGCTGATCAGTCTGCCATTGTTGTAGGGTGTTTAAACTCTGCAGGAAAGTGTTAGGAAATTGCTCTTCAATGCCACTGTCTGTGGAGCTGGCCCAGACATACCAGATATACTGTGTCAAAAGTCACAAAGGTATAGAGATCATGGCAACAGTTGGTAGCAGGTCTCTGAAGTTTAACTAAGTATGGAGTCGGAGAGGCAGGGGTAAGGAAAACTTGCTTTGTGCTGATAAGTGTGAACAAAAAATAGGGATTATTCATCAAATCTTGCATTGTCTTGATTGGTGTGAAAAAATGGGGCAAAACTTATCGAAATTGGTTTTTTAGCCTCCTGATCGAGATGATCACATTTGAATTGTGTCATGAGGTGTATAAAAGGATGGATAATATAACTCAATCAGATTGTGTTTTCAGGATTATCCTTGGGAATTCTGTCATGTCAACTGGTTGTGATGTCTCTATTTGTGGATGTGAATGTATACTTTAATTCTTATTCAATGGTGTCAGCAGACAAGTTAAGATTTCCTTAGAATTTATTTAAATATTTGATAGGATGAAAGAAATAATTTTTTTATATTTTATTTTTTAGTTATGGGGTTTAATCAAGCAAGGTTGGAAATGCAAAGGTAATGTAACTTTTATGATCAATATGCTCAGAAATGACTGTAATAGAAATTAGAATTTGAAGAATTTAAATTTCTTGGCATGTGTAGAGTTTTTTTTTTGCATTAACAGTAATTACACTGCAGTTTTTTATGGAGTCCCATCATGCTCTATAGTTTGTGTAGAATTCCGAATTTTAAAACAGGAAAAAAATTTGACATAACATATTTCTAAAAACTGCTGACATTGCACATATTTACCATTCAATCAAGTTTCAGTATAAGATTTTTAATGAATGGAATTTGAGGAATTTTAAAAACATTGGCTTGATAGAATTACTTTATTTATCTTGAGTCTTCAATGTCGCCATCTTGTGTGGTCTTTAATTAATTTGTCCATTCCATGATCATGATAACAAGTTCTTGCTGTTTTACATATTATGTACATGTATATGGATGGTTTATCGCAAAAGCACCTGTAGCAAGGCATACTGGTTTATGGCCAGCGTGTACTTTATTTACTGTATTTTAATTGAATTGACAAATATACCATACAGCCATAAAAATTTGGCTCCCAGCATTGTGTTCAATTTTATTTTGAAATTGATCAGAATCCATTAGTGTTATGAAGTCTGTGAGTTTTTGATTGTCTGACTGGTACAAGGATGAGATGTGTACGTGTTTCAGATTGTGGTATTAATGCTCATAAACATTGTAAGGACTTGGTTGTGATGGAGTGTCGAAACAAACAGCAGTCGGCCGGAAACAAGAGACCTGATGTAGTCCCAAATGGTCAGTGCAGCAGGACATATTATAGACGTATTGTTTCATGCTCAGGCAAAAAATTCTAATTTTGACTGTATTTTCGTTTTATATAGGATTCTGGCATATCAAAAATAATTTGTTAAGTCTTTTTTAGTAAATTTTAGAATAATTGCGAATAATTAATTTTTTGGAAAGATGATCAACTGATTTATTGTTCAATTTTTGTTAAAAAATGAATGAATAGTATTGATATTTATCAAATGCTTCTCACTGCTTGATTACCATCTAATTTACTTGTTATGCACTGGGCAAAAGATACAAGGCATCGATAAAACATATTTTATTTGTTCTGTTAACAGGTCCAACATCACACGAGGGTGGGACGTACACGGGGAGGAGAAAGGTATCACAGCGGCAGAAGCGGTCCCGTGTCAGTGTGGGTACTCAGACAGAGGACTTTTATTTCACGGACCCCCGGCGGACGAACATGAACGGGGATGAGGAGTATTACGAGGGTCAAGAAGACGTCTTCACTCGGCTGGCCCAAACTGAAGAGGTCAGTGTTCTTTTAGCTCTGGAGGATATTTCTAGGTTGGAAAAATCTATTTCAAATCAAAGAAATTAAATCGATGTTTAAAATTTGGAGGGGGAGCAAAAACATGGTTATTTCAACTTATGTGGGGTGTGGAGTAAAGCATTCCTCAATGTTTCTTGTTTGTCTTTAGTCTTCGACCAATCAGGAGGAAGTACAGTAAGTTGCCATGGTTACTCCCCTCTGTGATATCTGTGCTTGTATGTTTGTACTTCCCTCATCTCTTCATCTGATGTTGTTCATTTCATCATTTTATTGTAGCTTTAATATAAAACTTTTGAAATGGGTGAACAAAAAGCAAATACAACATCAAAGCAAAGTACATGAGTTATGAATGTAATGAATAATCCTGTGGATTTATACACTTGTAATGTTAAACAATTTAATGCTCTTTCTTCTCCTAACTCTATTACAAGATCTTTACTTTCAAACATATGTATGACTGATAACTTGAAAAAAAAGCTTTGCATGAAACTTGTATAAAAAAAATCTCTGACTTCATAAAGAAACAATGCTTATGAACTAATAATATTGGAATAGATAGACAACTTTTGAAATCTATTTTTGTATGCAATTTACAGTAATTTTTGATACAGATATTTTTTAAACTCAAGAATCTTCACCTATGATTTGAATTTTTTAAACTTTTATTCAACTATTCAGTTGTATGATGTTGTAATTTTATAAAATTATAAACACTTATGCACATATGTACATGTATTAGTGCTGTAGGAAATCCTGGATGTGTCCTGATTTATGTTGAGTTTAACAGTTCACATGTAGTAGTCTTGTTTTGTTGTGATAGGTATTAACCTGTAGCTTTATGGATATCTTAGTTTTAAATTTTAGTATTTTTCCTTTCAAAATACTGGTAATTTTGTTTTACCCATGCCTGTCAGAATGTTTCTTGGTGATTTTTTTATTCTGTCTATTGATGCATCAGTTTAAATTTGCTTAAAAATGTAAATTTAAGATAAATGAAAATCAAAACTATCGGTATAACTGTAAACCCATTTTATAAGAATGCTATACATGCAAAAATGTCTTCAAAATTTGTGAGTAGCCTCTGTTAAAAAAATTTATTATTGTTATGAAACATTGGTTTATTTATACATGAATGGATATTAATGAAATGTTTGCTTTTGAAAATTAAGGGTGCTTTCCATTAACGTTGCCATGCGGGTGATGTCATAGGAAAATGTTAACGTTAATAAAACAGTTGGCAATACCTCAGTAAGGATGATTGCAGCTTTGTTAAACTAATACTAATTGTAAAAAATATTCTCAATATTGTGGCTTGCAGTTTAAACATAATTCATTGTGGTAGAGACAATCAGAGTTATAGAAATTCCCATGTTGTAGATATGAAAACCTTGATGCCATATTGTTTCCTAAATGGCAATGGTTAAATTTGTTGCCGCAATCACCAGCCGGCAATGCACATCAGGCAGATCAGTGGTTAAGTCAACAATGATAAATCCGACAATGCTGGTTTAATGGAAAACACCCAAATTATTAACCTGCCATTCATGAATTAAAAAATACCAATATTTGGTTTACAGTCCTGACTGAGAAACTTGTGCATATGTAAACAATACGACATAATTAAGGCTAATGACAATTTTGTAAGCCAAGGGGAGAAAAACTAAATATAATATTGGTGTGCTGTTGCCACTAAAGTACTTGAAAAGAATGTAGCAATTACATAACAAATTATGAAATTGTTACCCTAAAATTATAACAGTGATGCTAAACTATGACTGAAGTAACAACTGATACATAATACCTACTACCAAGTACGTTGTACATGTACTAGTATGTAGGCATTTCTTTGTTTTTGTCCCATCAACTGCATACAAGATTTGAAACATAAATACACACACCATGATTTGAACCCTATGAAGCTTGATTCTGCTTCAGATATTGATATGACATTCAGGATGTACACTTTTAGTAAAATGTGTTCTTTTATATTTTTTCATTAGACCAGAGACAAGTTGATGGCTGAGAATGCTAAGCTAAAGGAACAGCTAGAAGCTAGCAATGAACAAAACACACTTCTGAGGTCTCACCTGGGCCTGATTCGTAAAAACACCATAGCTTTTATCCTGGAGCAGATGGATGCTCTCCACATACAGAGAGACACAGAGGTGTAGCCAGGCCGGTCCTAGCCTACACCCACCCAAATCCCTGATCCACCCCCTGTGTTCACACAGTGAATCATTAGTGATTATAGACATTCCAAAGCCTGTACACTACATCTATTTACCAGAGAGTGTGTGGCCAAGCAGCCGCATGGACGATCCTGATTTTATGTTATAGTGAAGCTTATAATTGTAATTTTTTGTTACGTGACGAAGAGGTGTGCTCACAAATATGACCGTACGTTGATGTTTATTCTGGTCAGAACTCTATTCCTTGGCTTATTCAACATTCCAGACAAAGCAAAAGATTTTATTGGCAAGGAGAGCTTTGACTGGATTTAACAGATCTGGACATTTGATAGCTGCAAAAACTGGGAGAGAAAGATCTCCATTGTTTCAAAGTGTGTTCTAAGTCAAACCATGATGTCTTTCAGATGCATTGTGAGTGTTAGGCAGATTTCATGTCCTGTGATTCTAAAATTCTTGGTATTTTGTTCACATTCTCCTAATGGTATCAGATCTGACAAAACTGCAGCATGTATTGGAGGATAGAGGAAAAGACTTGCTTGGACTGGTTCTCAGTTATACATCATTATACCCATAATCCTCAGGCGATGAATTAAGTGTTATTTACCTCCTAAGCTACCAGTGTTGTGCCATAAATACAATATCTCTACCACCACATTTAGTTCCCAAGTGTGGATAGAACCCACTCAAAACTGGAGATCTGATAAACAAAAAGGAAAACAGACTGCATTTTTAATCCGAATATGTATCTTAACCTTTTGGATCTGTATCGCCTCCTTACTTTGTGTTATTTACCAGAGTGTGACAACCCTGGGATCAATTAATATATTTTATTTTTTTCTGTTAATGATATGTTTGAAGGCCTTTATTTACAAAATCTTATGAACAATCAATTTATTTTTTTGTATGTTTATTTAACTTTATTTAATTTATGAATAATGTTCTGCATAGCACATGGCACATACCGGTATAGACTAACTAGATTGGCCATGCAGGTCCAGGATTGATATCCTGTTGGTCAGTTTCTGATTTATCAGAACAAAACATTTATAATCCTAAATTTATTCCAGATCAACTGTTCTTCCTTATGTGAGGGTGTAACAGTAATATATAAGGTTTTAAAGTTTACACAGGTCGTTAAAGGTTCATTTTTCCAGATTTTGCCAATTTTGGTGTTTAATGCTTGCATTTATTTATAAATTACTTACCAATGTCTTATATACCGGTAGATTCAATTCAAAGCTTACTCTAATTTACAATAACTATGTACAAGGATAGACTCTACAATAACTAAGGACAAAGATAGGCTATCAAATCTGTTTGGTGTCTAAATTGAAAGTAAAAGTGAATGCCAATCCTGTTAGTTTATATTTCTCTGATGCCTAAGATACAAGTGTATACCTAGTATATCTAAATCAAGCATCAGACAATATTCCAATTTATATCAAGTGACTTTTTTTATTATTATTCATTTTAAGTGCTTGGGTTGAATCACCCTTAATTTTTGTTTACCATTTACCAGGTATACAATCTGAGTTACCAAACTAAATGTTTAGAACTGAATGTTGTCACCTGACGAGCAACCTTAGTAGATTACCGGTGTCAACTACAGAAATTACAATCAAAAATCTGTTACACTGAATCTCTTTTTTTCTGCCTCTCTGATATTTCGTTCTTATTCTACGATTTTGTTACTTGTTGCTGATTTTTCTCTTTTCTTTGTTACTGTTGTTTTTTGGGAATTTTTTCTTACTTTGATAATTTACATATTTTAACTGTATTTAAATCTCTGTCTCTGTAGTTTAAACTGTATTTGGAAGACTATTGCAGTATTCAATTTTTTGTTCAAACAAATACCTGTATATGTATAATTACATGTACCGGTACCTAAGTATCACTTACATACTTTTGAGGGAAAAAAAAAATTCCATAAAATCAAATGCACACCCGCATAACAAAACCCATTATATTATAAATATCTGCTGTTCAAGATTTCAGAGATTAGTAAGAAATCTGCCCACTATTTATTACCTGTTACTAAAGATACAAACACTCGTAATTTATTCTCCAAACCACATAAAGAAACCATAGGACTGATATAAGAACTTGTATACCAGAAGCAGTTTAACAACTAGCATTTTGCAATGTTAATTTATTCAAGCCATGTTGGTCAAGAACTGTGGACCATGAACCATGAACTCACTGTAAGCGTATTATACTTGGCGTGTACTTATATTTGGTGCAAAGTTTTCAACAGGTTAGCATGGATATGATTAAGTGAATTCCTGAAAGTACCAATTTATCAATATATATGTTTGACATTTTGCGATGGTCTTGATTTAGTGAAAGCCACATTCCGCCAAGATACACAGTCAAATGTAATACGTTTACAGCACCGTCTTGTTAAGAAAAAATATGTAATGAAAATGGAGCCAAAACTAAACCTATTGCGGTGGTATACTTGAGGTGTTTACTGTGTGTGAAAGGACAACAAAATATATGTACATATCATCTTGTCACATAAATGGCACTGTGGATTGAGAGAATATGCAACAACAGAGTTATATTAGAACTATTCTAAGTATTATGTACATCTTATAAATTAACCAATATGGCATTGAGGAAATCAACCAATCTGTAGGTTTTTCTTAAATGAGGGATTATGTACATGTGATTTATTAAACTTCAGTACACAGTAATATTTTATATTAAGAAAGATATACGAGTACTTTTAAAAGTTGAATTTAGCTAATATATGTAGAATGAAAATTAAAAACATACAATATTTTGCCAGAAACATATTTTGAATTTTTAGATTAATATTACATGTGTAAATGTGGTGTTTAATTTCATCAACCCATTAAAAGGATGGAGAGAAATTTTGGGCTTAATTGATAAAGATAAAACATTTAAAAATTCGATTTTTTTTAATTTGGAAAATTAAATTTTTTTAAGAGAAGAGAGAAGTGGACAGGCTTTGCTTTCTGTCTATCCACTACATGGTTGATTTCCAACAGAGTGCATATATGTGTGTGTTCAAATTCAAGAGAGTCACATTCACTAGCCAATGGTTATTCAGATCCACTCTACTCCTCTTGGTCAGAAAAGATGCAAGTATATAGATCCATTCCTCCAGCGTCTATTGTTAAGAATGTTAGTATACAGAGAGAAAGACAAGCGAGTGTTAAATGTACGGCCTTTGGCCTTCAATTTCATTCACATTTACTCCAGGATACTATTATTTTTGTACTATTTTTCACAGTGTATGTGAAGCATCATGGGTGTTAACTGTCATAAAACACCACCATTTCATTATATTTCTTTCAATTGATATATTTATTCATTTTTCACTGGTGATCAAAACCATGTTAAACATTAAACATGACATGGATTCTGTTTGTTGTGAGAAAAGATCAATTAAACATTAAATATCCTTGTTTCTGATTGTTTTTTTCTTGTGACTTGCCAGATTGTGCACCTTGAATGCTGCAGTAATGAAGGTTATGGTACATGTATATTGTAAACAGGGAAATATTTGCCCCCTTTTTATTTTTTTCCCATTTCGCTCTTGTTGTCAGCAGGTGAATTTAAGACCAGGCGAATTCTTAAGTTTCAAATTATCTCTCTTTAAACACATCTGTGTCTTGGCAAACTTAAGATGGGGCAAATCTATTTGCAAGTGGGGAAGGGCGAAAATTACATGGGGTAAAAATAACCCTGTATACAGTACTTAATCATATAATTAGTTTAAAGATATCCTTTTTGTTTTATGCACATATTGTTTACCACCATTTGTTAACATAAGATTGTGCATTGCTGTGTGGAAAATGTTAGTCCCCATTACTAGTATACAAGCAAAAACAAGAACCACATTTTTAGGAAATATTGAAGATCGGGAAACTCCAAAACACCTTTAATTTGCATCCTTGACCCAATTAGAAATGGGGGTATATCTAATATACTTGAGACAGCTAGGGTCAGAGAAAATACTATCCCAATAACCAGCAATCAGTGGCTGTTTCCCTCTGAGTCTCTTAGAAGAAAGTGATGTATAATGATAGGTGAAATATGCTTCATAAAAGTACAAATAGGTAAACTTCTTCCTTTTAGGTTGGGACTGTTTTAAAACCCACTGAAGTGTCTCCATAAATTTACAATACAAATGTAGACATAAAAAATAATTTGTACATGCAATGATATGAAGTTAATTGTTGGCTGCACAACCCTGAAAAGTATATCTGTGGTAACACTCAATAGATGGTGAAATATTGTTCCTAAACAGGCTAAAACGGTATTAATCGGATAAGGCACTTACAGTAAGGCCAATTAAATATTATACACACAATTGACACATGGTTGGTCATACAATCACATGTTAGTTCTGCTCATTCACACCTACAGTACCTTGTTGCAAAGGAAAGAACAACACAACCACATAATTTACATATCACATGTACATTTATTTCTTCTCTTAAGTTTATTTACACCTAATTTGTAAATATCACAATTTTCTGTTTGGATATCTCAAAAAATCTAATAGAGAATTTGAAATAAAACATTAATCAAATAGTATCACAGATTCTATCTGCTGCTGGTTCTTTAAAATGTGTTTTTACCCCCACCCCACCCCACCCCTTTTCCACTTTGCTGCTTGTCTTGCACATTACACTTCCTCGACTGCCATCCTGGACACATACTCTTTATATAAAATTGTCCCTTTCTCTGGATCAACAGCAGCTGAGAGCATTTCTTCTAGTTCCTCTTGTTGGAATGGTTCACCTGAAATACAACATTCATTCTCTCAGTCATGTTTACCAGTACCAGTATTAATGTCAACTAACTTAACATTTAAAAAAGATGTAAATCTTTTTCCATATAAAGTAAAATCAGTGTATTTACCATCTTCTGTCATGTATTTAGCTAGTTCATCCTGTGTTAGATATCCCTTTCCATCTTGATCTAAAACTAAAAAGGCTTTCAGCAGAACATCTTCTGGTGATGGCTTATATCTAAAATGGACATAACAATGACTTAAAAATAAACAGCATAGATAATAAAAAATTATAAATTTTTTCCATCAGTTTACCAGGGGACAATACACGACTGCATACTAAGTGTTGAAAACCAAGACCCTACCTCCTTTCCATCAAAACTTTTGTCATCAATCCTAGAAATTTTTCAAATCTGATGTATCCTGCTTCATCCTCCTCTTCTATCTGTTAATTAATAAGAGTTGGATTTTTTTGTGTAAGAATTCAACACTTAACATTTATATACATGTATGATAAATAAGAAAATTTTCAAATCTGATCTTCTTTAGTCTAATTTTTGAATACCAACCTCTACCAACATATCTGTGAGCTCAGCTTCTGTGGGGCAACATCCCAATGAACGAATAATTGTACCAACTTCCCTGTTACACACAGTAAAAAGACGTATATTAATTGCAGTCATCCAATATTATAAAAGTGCTTACAATATTTTCTAATTTTCAATTAATTTAATGTGTATTTAAATTACTGTATTGCAACACATTCTATACAGTTTAGTCAAAAAATTAGAAAAATGCAAATCAACTTATCTTTGTGGTTACTATTTTGAAATTAAACATACCGGTACTAGTAATTAGGCTAATATGTTAAAACCATAAATATATAGGCTTGGTCACAATATTATTTGTGAATGCAAATGGTCTACTACCATAGAATGGTCAATTTGCAATCACTAAATAAATAGACACTAAAAACATCATAATCAACCTATGTTGACATTATTCCACAGTTAACATAGACTTCAGGTGGTATGGGGCACCTCCATGTTGTGACCTACTATTTATCGAAATAAACAATAAAATCAATTTTAATTTTATAAATAATTTCTTTTCTGTAATTGTCTTTTAGCAGTGTAGGGCAGTGGGTTAGAGGTTTCACTACGAATCCGTAAATCCCTCTGGGGATTTTAAAATTTTTTCCTTTCCCAAAAATTTTAAAATGTATTTTAAGGTGAAAAATTGTAAAATTTGAAAATTATGAATCGGTGAAAGTATTTTGATTATAATGTACTTTAATACATATTAATATTGACAGATGTCCCATACCAACTTACAGCTGACATGGATTCATAAATATATGCATTATTCCCCTTTCATATCTTATTTCTGCTGTTATGCTTATTGCTACATATACCTCCCATATAAATTCATAATCACTTTTCATGATTCACCATAGCTAGATTTGGTTTGAACTTATTTTATTGTACCAGTAATATAAATACTGGTACAATGAGATTGAGCACAATTAAATTCTATGAAAAACAAAACAGACTGAAATCCAGGTACACATATTTCATAAACAATGTAACATACAATGTACATGTAATTTATATGAACATATATTAATTACTATACTTTAATTATCATGTTAAACGAAAGAAATATTGAATTATTTGCACGTACCTGACATCAACTGTTTTATTGTTTTCATTATCAAATATTTCAAATGCCTCGGTTATTCTCTTGTGAATATCAGCAATAAGGGAATCTGAGGAAAAAAAATTCTTGAAGAATCATTCTATTAAAATGAGCGCAGCTACATGTATATGGTCTGCAAACTCATAAATTAAGCAACAACATTTCATAAAATATACCACATCTGCGAAGATTTATCCATAAGATTCTAACATTTTCTTTCAGTACATTGTATATTGCCAAATCCTATATTTGTTTTAACGTATATAGTTTGATAAATCAAAGAAAGACAGAAAAAAAATCATAGCATTTACCAGCATTTTCTTTCGATTCGTCAGCCATGTTGTTTACAGTGGTAACTAAATAAGAACACGGATCCTAAATTGCCAATACGAATATAATGTTTTTTTAACTTCATGCTTCCATATGTCATCTGTTATATTTATTATAATCAAACTAATTTAGATTGTTTGGTCTTATTTACTTTGGTTTGTCTAAATGCTTAGGAAAAAATAAAATCCTTTTCGTTTTGATATATACACGTATTATAAATATTAAAATGGCCGCCTCCATGTCAGTAAAAGAAAAGTAAACAGTAAACGAAGTTATTGTGATTTTATTCTCATACGTGAGTCGTATTTACAAAAATGTCGTCTTTTAAGGATAGTATTTTAGAAGCAAAAGTTGGTAATTTACACAGATTGATAGAAAATGGACGTCAAAAGTTTCTTATCTTTACCAAAATGGGAAAGAGTTTTTCCCTAAACGCCACGGATGGTATTGATGTTTGGCGACTGGATATGGACGAAAAAGAGTTAGAGTCGCTAAGAGAGTTGTCTGAAACGTCATCAAATGAGGCTTTTCTTCTTAAAATTAGGTAAATGCAAACCATAGAGCAAGTTCACCCGAGTCTAGCTGCAGGCCTATAGCTCCCGGTCTAAAACTGTAGCTCCCAGGTCGTCCATCCGAATTTTTTCAGACCGGGAGCTACAGTCCTGCAGCTAATCCGAGTCAGAAGTGTAGCTCCACGGGAACAGCATGTCAGATCAAGGCAAAGAAGCAAGTACCATCGAGGGCTCCAAGAAGCAGCTAATTAACACCATGGCTGCCTCGTACAACCCTTAGAAACCTGCAGAATTTTGGTTTTTTAATTAGTATTTAACTTGTAAATAAAAGGCTTTTAGCTGTTTTCGACCTGTTAAATACACTCGATATCGAGGTCAGCACAGGAAAAGAAGAAGAATTCAGGGTTGATGGATAATGTAGCTACAGTTCCTTTAATAATAAAAACTGTATATTTATTGCGCACTAAAAATTGCACACAATTTAGGACGTATTAAACCAATAAAGGAATGTTTTCTGAGTAAATTTTAATCCCCAAAAAATTCCTGAGACATATTACTTTAAATGCTTTACGTCACTTCCCTCTGAATATCTTTTAAACACTCCCACCAGCCCAGTAAAGTGAAACGGTTGGGTTTGTTGGCAGCTCTTGATTCTGAAGTGAATTAAACAATCTTCACTGTCCGAGGTGGGTTAGGGTATTTAATAAAACGTTTGAGGCACGTAAAAAGTAAATGGGTGAACCAGTAGTAAAATGTCTCAAGAATTTTTTTATATTAAAATATTTCATAGAATATAGTTTTATATTTGTTGAAGAAGTCCAAAACAGTGTGCAACTTTTTGCAAGCAATAAATATACTGTTTGTATTTATGGAACTGTAGCTCCATGGTCAATCAACCAATATTTCCCGTGGAGCTACATTTCTGCATGAACATCTGACTTGCATGTATTTAGGAGTTCTTACATGTATAGTATAAAACTTCATATGGATAAGGTTTTCCAATTTATTTACCTTGTAAATGTACATATAGTTAATATTGATATATTGTCATTTCTTGAAAACTTCATTTTAATATTAATGTCTTTGAAGTAAAAAACAAACATACTTGGTATACTATTTGTTTCTAAGAATCAACATCAGTAAGAGTCATATTCTGATTTACAGATAATGGATATTTGTGTTACATGTAGAACCTAAAAACTCTATACATCAATAAATTTTGTATAATATTTTGCAGGAAGGGATTTACAGATGGAGATCTTTCTGTGGCATTAATAGGAAATAGAATAACTTTAACGATTGGCAAAGGTCCAAGTGCATTGACCTTTGACTTATATGAGTGCAAAGCTGTTGAGAAGAGAACAGAACTGCAGGATTTATTGTTTCGATTGGCCTCATCATCTACAAAACTTGAAGGTGAACTTGCAGCAGCTAACAAAACAATAGAGAACTTGAAATCTCAGACAGCAAATGCTAGTGCTGGAGCTTCAGCCATGGATTTTGGTTCAAAACGGGAGTCTCGTGCAAAACCCATGCCAAAGAAAGTAGGCATGAGTGTGATCAATCCTGGCAGCAAAAAGAGGAAGGCTGCAACAGGAATCGAGTTTGACTGATCACACTGGTTACTTAGTCCTTCAACTTCAGACAGGTGGAGCTTGATTGTTAGAAGTAGAAGACATTGAAGGATTAGTTCCCTAGTTTTTCTCGTTGGTTCACTGGCAGGTGATAGCTTTTCAGAGCTTTTCATCAGCAGTACAAGACTTACAGGTTGTTGGCAGCTAATCCTACAATAACACACACATTTATTGATTTGTTATCTCAAAATTCACAATTAGCTAGTTTTAGAGCATTCATCAGTTGAACCAAATCTTTGTTTTTGATATATTCTGGTTAAGGAAACTGTTGGAAAAAAAAGATCAGAAAATAAGAAATTTTGATGATAGGACATATTTTCATAGCTTAAAAAGATATAAATGTACATTTACTTCAATATTTCATCAGAGTTGTTGGATGAAAGACTCTATTACATGCATGGTTGATACATATTTAAGAATCACTTTCTCAGTGGCTTGATGACACATGCATTTTTTTTATACAATTGTCTTGGTTTATGATAAATTTACCATGCTTATATGTAGTAAATATTTGCCATAATTTTATTGTTGTGGTTATGAAAAGAGGAAAAGAAGGAACAGAACAATACTATGGTTATAACTGTTGAATGTTTTTATTATAAGCAATGTCAAAAAAACCTCAATATAGACAATTAATCATTTGTCAATCTTCAACTGTTCAATGAAAATACTTTAAAAGAACATTTCAATTTAAACAATATTTAAAAAAGCCATTTTTGTGCAATAAATGCAATAAATATACAGTAAACATAATCCCTGTCTATAAGAGATAAAACTGTATGCATTGCATAGAAATACAAACACCCCATAGGGTCCATACACAGAATATCACTCTAAAATGATACAGAAATCACTGGGTATTGAATAAAGATCTAACAGTGCCAGATTCAAGTTTACCTGAGTTAAAATGGGGGGGGGGGGGGCTGAGACAGGCTTCATTACATGAAAAGGAACACGTTTTTTGGCTCAATATAGAATTTAAGACATAAGAAATAACATTTATTTGGCCTCTCAACTTCCCCCTGGATCTGACACTGTATAAGTGAATTGAACAAAGTAACCCCTCCTGACATAATGTACAGTATGAAAGTGAAATAAGTGGTGAAAAAGCAGATAAAATATATTATTCATGTACATATAAACAACCTTTAATCAGCAGACTTATTGTTATAAAAATAAAAGAACTTTTCTATTTATAGCACTATTTAACAGATGCATGCTTTTCTTTGAATAGAATGTGTTTTGCTGCTCTTTCAACATTCTCTTGTGGGGAAAATCTGTGTACCGAATCAGGTTGCATGATAATTTTCATTTGTTCGTAACTCAGGAACATCAGTACATTCCATGTTCCGATCCGTAGAAGTGCAGGTACAAATCTAAAAGTAAACAAATAGGTATATTACTTATAACTTTGCTATCAGGATTTACATATTCAGTTATTATATCTATCGTGAATTTTTCTTTAACAATTCTCACCCTTTATAAAATCCTGCAAACCCCAACTCCCGCCATAGAACCGTAGTGCAGTGTAAGACGCCTTTGTATTGGGAAGGCATAGAGTTCATAAAACGTGTTTTAACCACATCGACAGGCGATGCCAACACTGTGCCACAAAACCCGGCGGCGAAGGCCGACACCAGGTGACAGGGAGTTCCATTGGACATTATGTTACTGTGTATAAGATGATCTTTGATGATGTCATAGGTCACCACCTCCCCTATATTGACGATTCCATTCCGTGTCATATTTGGTAAACAACCTAAAACGGATGAAAAAATATTAACACATTTATTATACATGAATGTAAGAAAGAGAGATTGAGAGAGAGAGAGAGAGAGATTTGCAATAACCTCGCCAAAGTCCTTTCATTCCCTCCTTGGTGAATATATTTTTGTAAGCATCTGTAGAGTTAGCATAGCGACCAAGGTTGTTGCCGAACTGAGCCTGCATGCGGACCTTGACGACATCCGTCGGGTGTGCGACCGCCACGGCCAATATCCCCGTGGTACTTCCCGCCAAAACCCGGACAAATACCGGCGTCTTGGTGGGCCTATTATCTTCTGTCGAAAGAGAGAAAAAAACATTTTATTGATATTTTCATATCGTGATATCAAACATCTTTAGAAGGTGAAAACATAATTTTTGCAGAAAAGTGGACTAGCATAGCCTTCAAATATTCATTTCTTTGGAAAAAAAGTTGAGGATAGACCTGATGAAATTACCACTAAATATCAGACTGGAATACATATCCTTCACATCATCATAACAGCCCAGTTTTATGGTAGAAAATGCAAGTTGCCTCTGTAAGCCCGGTATTAGTCCTTTGTACAACCCACCGACTCCCTCCTCGCTGAATATAGTGAAAATGGTCCGGAATATACCGGAATACTTGCTGGGAGCCCCGCCAACATTTCCTTGTACCTACCAAAGACATGCAGAAAATGAAATGAGGCAAATTTTATTGTCTATAAGATAACTTTATAATTCTTTCTATTTAATTTCAGTTTCGGATACCCCTTTTTTCTATACTAAGAAAGAACGAGACAATATCTTAATAAGAAATTAAAACAGTGTCAGAGCACGAACATCTATAATTCTAAATTTTCCACAAATTAAATTCCGCAATTAAACTCCAATCACAAAATTATTCAGTCTGATTAAAAGCAGACCTTCTCCCTTATATTTGGCGACACGGGGAGGGGGGGTCGACTTTGATCCCACGACCTAGATCACAAGCTGACGCTGGGTTTTATCTTTAAGACGGAATGATACAATCACATTTATTCTAATACCTATATTCTAAGATATACATCACTATCCCCACAATCACTTTTAAAAGTCGACCATTGTCCTTACCCACCCTACCCAACTTGCGTGAATAAAATACATGTGCAAACATTGAGTGATATACGAATAATGATTACCCCCCTTTTCGTGTCTCAAAACTAGAACATAAAATTAAAATATCTGTGTGTTATGTTAATTATTCTTAATTCTTAATTAAACTAAAATACGTTAACGACAACTTTAACTATTTTTAAAATTTGAAAAATAATTTTTATACTAGAGGGAGAAAATGGAAATGGTAATATTTGATTTTTTGCGACTTTTCAATGTTTACGATGTTCCTATGCACTCTTAACGTTATAGATTTTTTTGCTGATTCGAATCCCTTTAATCTGTGGAGATTGAAAGGTCGTGTAACACATGTACTAGAGGGGGTCAATGATCGAAGTGTTTATGAAAAGCAAGGTTAAGCATAGCGTATATATAACATAATATTGTGTGTTGAGCGCCTTATCGTGATTTCGTCATCCAGTACCAGTATATATATTTAGATTGAGAGAGTTTGCAAAATTTGAAAGAAACCAAATCGATTATTTAGTCAACAGATATAAGAAAAAAGAAAAGATCAATTAATTTTTAAATATTGTTTATAGATGTACGGTAAATGTAAAAAAAATAAAATACACTTTAAAAAGAATTTAGTATGGGAATATTGTAACCTACCTGTAGTCGGACTTTGGTTGTATCGAGAGGAAACGTGACCACATCGGCCAAGCAGGCCCCCGTCCCGGCGCTGACCAACTTGACCCAGAAGGGGGCGTCAGTTTTGGCCACCTTGACCCCAAGGGCCGGCTCGGGGCGCAGGGCCGGGGGTCGTGTTGATGTCTCCGTCATCCGCTCATTCATATGAATTCCATTCTATGGTCAAGTTTCTAAATACAAATTTAACTAATCTGTAGAGAATCTTGATTAGAACGACTAAAATCAACCAAAAAAGAGAACAAAACAAAAAACAATAATTTTTTTTAAATCAACCAAAAAAACCCAACAAAAACAAAAAAGTCATCCCATCCCCTCCTAAAAATAAAGAAGTTTAACTTACAACAAAATTATTGATAATTTACCTATATACATACGAAGTTCTGTTGAAACATTTCTGAAATTAATCCCAGACGAACAGTAAGAAACCTTAAACTATAATCAGGCGACTATATGGACCGAGCGAATCATGGTTCGTTGGATGAACTTACGATTGACCTTCCACGCAAAATAAAAACAAACTGACTCAATCATTGTCCGCGCTCGGCTAACCCCGCCAGTACTAACTAGATCCTTTCACAAAATACCAGCTGATCAGCTGTTTCTTTGCGCCTACGGAGACCAAGACGGGCCATACATAACGTAATTTCCACATGAAGGCACATAATGATCCATCACCACAGGGATCCCAACTAATTCCTTAATTTTGATTTTCCATAAGGTATCGATATCTTTTCCCGTACAAAAAAGTGTTTGGTATTCCATAATGATATAAACCTAGAGAGCATTGCAAAAAAATTAAAATAAAATAAAATAAGAGTTTTTGAAGACAGTTATGAGTACAATGACCAGAAAGGAACATCTAGAGGTACAAGGTAAAGACAGAGAAAACAAACGTGTGTCACAAGTCAGTGTGTTCCTTTGTTTTCAAAGATGCCAAAACTTTATCGATCGATCGATCTTGAAATCGTCCACGAAGAGTACATTTCGAAAGAATGTGAGCTTAGGCATTATAAAAAATATATATTGTAGGATAGGATTTTATAATTTTAAGCAAATGGATGAAAGTCATTTTGCTCGTTTGTGATTCGGTCTGTTGTTCAATTTGCTCTAAATATTGCCGTTAATTAATCTTTAAATAAAGAAAATGGTTAGATTTGTATTTGTTAAAGAACTATTATTTATAGATACAATCTCAAATTCTTATTAATTTCTATTTAAAAAATGTTCCAATATTTTTATTAAGATCGCTGAAGCTAAATGGAGTGCTCCATCACGCCATTAGTACTGAAATTTTTAAAGATTCTTTACGGCTTCCGTAGTGTTTTTGGTCAATGAAGTGACGGTGCAGGTGTAAATGACCCCCACCCCCCTACCGAGCAAAGACTCGAATGAACCAGATAAATGTGAGGGATTAATTGTCCAGTATTTTTCTCGTATCTTCTGAAGAACATTGTTTGCATCTAAACAAAAATGAAACCATCAGAAAAAATGGTAATTTGCGTCTTTCTTCATGTTTTTGCGTTATTTTTCAATATCATTTAGCTACCAGCTAGGTTAGTTAACAAAACAAATGTTCGCGTAAAAATATATTTGCTAAATTAAGTAAAGAACAAAATAATAGTTATACATGTAATTGTAATTACCATCGTTTATTATATATAAGTAATTGTTCGCAGAACTGACTTCACTCTACGTTATAAAGGATGCAGGTATGAAAATTTACGGGGTGTGTGATTTTTTTTTCTTCAATCGATATATCGAAAATGAATATTTCAATTGAACAAAATACAAAATGATAAACGTTGAAAATCATGTTAAGAACATAAACAGTTCCTAAGGCTTGTAAGTTTGGTTTTTATTTTACATTACCTTGCATGGTCTCTCTATCCAAGTAAACAGTGTAAATAATCTTGTTTTCGTTTGTCATCGCTTTATACGGAATCTTACCGATAATGTCATTGTGACGTCACACTACGGACAGAGTAGCCCGCAGAACATAATGACTGAGAAGCGACCTTTTGGAACATCTTTTGGGGGATATATTTATTGCTGGCATAATAAATAGTAATCGATCGACTTTGGAATCTATATATCATCTGAATGTAAATACTTAGGTTATATATTTTACTATGTAGAAGTCCCTATCCCATGTATTGTGTATTTAATCCTCTTCAAATCAATGAGCGAGATCGACAGGTCGTAGAAAGTATCAAAGCAACTAGATCAAGAATCCCGCGAGGGTTGGGTTCAAGGTCCACTCTTTCCCCGATATTTCTGTGGAGCGCTAATGATGCATACTGTGTGGACTTTGTACCCTTCTTACATCACTCCACCCAGAAATAATCGATAGGAAACAAAAAATTCTAAACAGTTGTTTTGAGAGAGAGAGAGAGAGAGAGAGAGAGAGAGAGAGAGATGACGTAACCCATGTAACTTCACAACATGAACATGCGGGATCTGACGTCATCTACTGCACTGTCCGTGAGTACCAGGACACAACGACAGATAAGTTGTTGACTGACCGTTCATTCATGCTGTTATTTCATTTAATGTACCACAATGTACATTTAGGACGACTCCATCCGCACAGTTCATCACGTTTTACATCAAACAATAACCTCGTACTTGCACATAACAAACCCACGGAGAACCTGTTGCACTATCTAACATCTAATAACACCCTGTCTCGTCTTTTCTACAGAGCAGCTAGGATGTTTAAACAAGGCAGCATTTGTCGAATTTTTTATTTACCAAGTTAGTGATTTTGTCTCCTTGCAGCTGATGAAACAACACACGGCATGTCTGACTTTTTCGTATCCTAAAAGTGTCATCATGAAGTCACACACGGGGCGGGAAAGGTTAACTTTTTAAGATCCCACATTTCAATATTGTGGGCATTTGGATCCAAATAAAATTTACGAAAAAACTTCACATATGTACAAAAAAAAGATGAATTACAGTAAATTGATGATGTCCATTTAAGGGGGACTTATTAGGCCCATATCATACTTAGTCCTTTTCTTTTAATTTAATTTTATGCAACTGAAAGAAAGATAGTAGAAATTATTTTGAAATTGCTAAACATGTAACCAATTTTGAGTGATAAAAATCACTATTTTTTAAAAATTTATATTCAGATACTACATTGTAAGTACAAACAAAGACAATATGTTAATTTTTTCTCTATTATAAATCTCTATCATCACTATATATCGTATATAGATTTATCTGACACCAAGGGAACAAAAGTCTTCATTAGATAACAGACCGTAACAATTCACATAATAGTATCACTCGAAATATGTTTTAAGTTTATTATTATGTGATGATTGGGGCTAGAAAACGTGAATGAACCTTTACCAAATATATTGAATTCCTTCATCCTCTCCAATACACTGATGTAAGTTTAATGGGGAATGGTCAAGATTTTGGTTAAAAATTATTTTCCTGTTTTTTGATGTTTACAATACTTTCAAATAGTCAACAACATTTGAGTGTCAGTCGTCGTGTTATGAGCAGACACAGAACTCTCAATTCTTTTTTGTCACGTAAACAAAGCTACATGTATATACGTCATGTTTTTGTTTACGTTTTGAATGTTGAGGTAAAAAATCCAGTTTTATACCGAAAATGAATGTTATAAACGCTAGGAACATTTTATGAATATATACTTAAAACGAATTAGAACAGAGAGAAATCAGCTTGAAAAGGAACTTTTACCAATATATTGAACCAATATAAACAAAAACAGCACGAGCCCTGTTTACATGACAAAGAATCATGAGGCCTATATCGTGCTTATAACTTTACGACTGACACTCGCATTTTTGTTTACCATTAGAAATGCATTTCTAAGCATTACAACCCCATACAAAAAGAAATTAAAATTTGACCAAAATCGTGACCATGCCCCTTTATTATTCATTATGTATGTCTGTAAAGGTTTCCCTACTTTCTTCAAATTTTTACATGTATATGGGAATATGGTCGATCAGATTCGCAAACATTTGGGTGGGGGGGGGTCATTAATCCCGCTAGCGCTGTTTTTTCTCTGTTTTGTGTAATCTCTATGTTGATCAAGATTTCGTCGTTTCTTTTGGTATGGTAGTTGGACTTTGACCGATTTTGATTGATGTCTATTTACTAAATCGGAGTTGTTGGACTTTGATCGTCTAACGGGCTAGTTTTTGTTTTTAATGTGCATTTTTTTTTTTTTTGCAGATGATGTCGAGAATTTAGCCTTTCAAAAACAAATTAAAAGTTCAGATAAACTGAGTGAGAAGCTTGGTATAAAATTAACCTGATATAACGAATAAATTGTATTTATAGACGAGGAGGTATGCAAAAAGTACAGGAAAATTGTGTTTGGTAGACGAAAAATTGGAATTGGGTCTTTCATGAATGTTTTGGTCTCTGTTTTATACAAGTACATTGTTATCAGAATTATAACAATGTCTGTCTGTTTCAGCTAAAAAAAAAAATGTAGTGAATGATGCATACAATATATTCGTTATTTAAATCGAGTACATGATCGATCTTAAAAACATTGTCAAATAGGTTGTATCTTTGACAGAGTGATTAAACTTTTTGCTTTATGTAACACACATACGGGTATCTCAAGTATATAATTTCATTGAATCTTTACTTTTGACGAAGAGTATGATAGCTTAAAGTGTGCAAATGACATTTTGCTTCATATTCGAACTTTTGAAAATACTACATATCATTTCACTGTTTATTGACTGCACATTCAACTGCGTTAAAACTGCATCATATCCGAAATTATCAATTTCCGACTCGGGCAAAAAATACAACCGTTTAAAAAAAATCCGTCTACAGTTGGTCAATTGATTATTGCTAGTAAGTTCTAACATCGCTGGCAACTTTCTGAAGTACGCATGCTCGACTTCACAGTCGGACATTCTGGGAAAACTACTGTAGATAGAATGTACGATGACAATCTTATTTTATCATAAAAAATAGACATGATCCGAATTGTGAGGTGTCTTAATTTATTGTCAAACGTACATATTAAGTACTAGAAAACCTTTGGTCATATATTGCCAAGAGATGGTAGAGACCAACTGGTGAAACCTAGCTTTTCTTACAGTTATCCCACCTTTCTAGATAAACCAACAAAAACAGTGTATCTTTTCAGAGTTTGTTGGAAAGACAAGAAAAGACTGAGACAATTAAGTACCACACTGATATAATTCTTTAATTTTACCTTTTTGTACGATTGTACGGAAGCCCATCTAGGACCTATCAAAAATATTTTTGAATTTGATATAACGAATTCATGAATTCGATTGAAACGACATTAATCCAAGCGGGGAAATTTTACGTTGATTTACAAAAAAGATAATTTCCCATTGGTCGAATTGGCTTGAGTCTATCATGGAAAATCCGAGCAAAGAAGTGACATTCACGCGGGAAAATTTCAGCAAAATAACCTAGATGTCCACGTACCCTCCTTTGTGTGTATAAAAATGGCCACACCGCTAGCTCACATACCTTTTTGTTTTAAGAAAATAAGCGTGTATTATTTCTACATTATCAACAGCATCTCGTTCAGACAGGACAATAATAACAAGGATTTGTGTCGGAAAATACTAGGGCATTAGGCTTTTTTGTGTTTATATCTATACTCAATTTAAAAAAAATCGATCTGTAGGAACACGTGTGTGCCCCAGTTTCATTTCAATTTTAATCAGCCAAGATACACTTTACTTTTAAGAATACTAACCATAAATGAATCGGACTAAAAAAGAGTTGGGGATATATCATGGTACAATATTTATAAAAATCTGTTGTGTATTGGTTAAAGGTATTAAAGAGCATAGAAAATACAACATACCCAAAGAGTTGCTAAGTTATAGATGGATTTTTAAACTTTTCAAGGTTGAAATATTTTTTATCTAGAAAGGTACATAAAAATAAAAAAACAAACATTTTAAAGTAGCACAAATTAAGAACTTTAAGACAAAGTTAGGAAAATGAACTTTGTCGTTTCATGGGTATTCCTAGGGAAAAAAACAGGTGGGGTTTTTTTGTCTGTAAGAAAGCACTTATAGGCCTATATATAGAAAATAAAGTGCAATATGTTGAGGATTGTAAATCATAAAGTGATAATAGAGCAAATATTAAACAATACTTAAACACTAGATATTTAACAGGAAGACTGTATAAATGTTTATATATGGAAGTTATGCAACAGTTGCCATATTTACCTTTGACGCACTGAAAGAGAGGACACAATGTTTAATTTGCTTGTACTTTACGCCAGAGAAATACTCAATAAAAACTTGAGCTTGGACTAAAAAAAAACCCAAACCATTTTTACTAAAAGTACGATAAACCAAGACAATTTCTGATATACATGTACATTGTATACAGTCAAAAGTAATAGAGTTAGGATTGTAGCGTGTATTTCTGTATTTCAAGCACCTTAGAAATCAATGGAAATCACATGCAAAAAGGTATCTCGTGACATCTAACTATTCAGGTTTAGTCAGGCTGTGATAAATAGAAAACATTTGTCTACGACTTTTCACGAAATAATAAATGCATAAATGATTAATCAACCAGTCAGCGGATTTAAACTGTTGATTAAACATAGAGAATTACATCTTCTTTGCACAAAGAAACATACTAACGCAGGTAACGTATAAGCAATGCTCGCAACCTTAAAAAATACTTATAATTTGATTTTTTCTGGGGCTTATCTGAAGTCATTATCTGACGTATACGATTTTAAAATAAGTTATTTTTCGCTGAATTCTATCATCACTACTCGAATCAAATCATCATTTATAGACACAGGCATACTATTTCTTTTTTATAAGATTATTATACAATTATAACCTGATGAGGTATAGTAAGATTTATGACAGAATTAATAACTTGACCACATTACAACAATTGACCAATAATATGCTTTGGAAAAATACGATACAAGTATTATGATAATTCCTGCTGTCATATTAGTATGCCTAAAATGATTTTATTGTAAAAAAAAATATTTTAATGTCCGGCTCCTGTGTCTATAGGCATAATTATACTTATATCCGTGATTGGTCTCGAACTCCAGAAATTAACCTGTCTACTGCCAAACAAGCCAACGCAGATGTCTTGGGGGGATTGTGTTAATTGCGGTTATCTTAATAAATTGGAATAGGTTGGTGTTAACAAGGTAAAAAAAAATGTCACTGGTCATAAATTACACACACTATTTCATCTTTTCTTAATGCTCCATATTTCTATCAATTCAACTCTTTTCTATAGATTTGAGATCGAATGCATAATATATGTTTTCTATCTTTCCTTTGTTTTTCCTCAGAATTTCCCTCTCCGTGAAATTCACACCTTTAATGTATATTTAAAGGTTTTACAAACTCTGATGATTAATTCATTATTTTGTTATTGATTAGGTTCCCAGCATTAGAATACAATTCTTCCATCTGGATCAGAGAATTGATTTTGCTACGTACTACAAATAAAAAAAATCGATTGACCGGATCAGAATTCAATGGGTTTTCAAACAATCCAAACTAATACTTCTAGTTTCCATGCACTGTATCCGTTTTTTGCCGGATCAAGTTTTACAAAGTCATCGTCGTAACAACGAGAGCAATGTCTCGCAAGTCAAACATTACATATTTAAAATCTAGTACAGTACTATATAGTGGATGGATGGGCATCTGAATATTTATTAATTTTAACAAAAAAAAGAACAAAGGGCAACGATTTAAAATGATATTTAATGCTAAGGAACACTTGTATCTAACTTGAACTACAGTGCCGGTATTGGTCTCTGTCGTTACAAAAAAAGCGTATCGATTTCCTTTCCACTTCTTGATTTTAGGCCATTCACAGTAAACTCTTAGGATCTAGTTCTCATAACAAAAGCAATATGAGTTATGAACGTTTTTTTTTTAAATTTTGTTTTCAGTTTACATCCTATAATACAATACATGTTCTTTAAATGCGTTAATTTACAACCAAGGACATATTAGCAACTATCGAAAGTCTCGCGTGACGCGATTTCGAAGTTCGCAAACCCTTTGACTCTTTGCACGTCGCCTTAGTTTATCCAACAGATATAATAAAAAAAGTGATGTTTGTAGATGTAGAAGGATTTTTACAGGTGTTCGAACACTTACATCATTCACTGTACATCCAACTGAACGCTTTTCCGTATTAACAGCTGCATCCTTTGTATAAGGAGACTTACCTGTTGCCGAAATGACAAGGGGACGGAAAACTCTGACCAACCCCATTTTTTCTAATCTATAAACCTTCCTCCTGCATTTTTGGCTTAAAATATCACCATTGGACACGTTCTTTAATTGCAAAGAACAAACTGCATCTACTTTGCAGTACTTCTCCCCTAATTATACCGTTTCCTATAGATGTTCTGGAAAGGCATACGCCACAGCTTTTGGTCTGCATGATTTTAAGCTTACCGAGAGGAAGTCAAGGGGAGCTTATGCTATACCCCCGGCGTCGGCGTCGGTGTCCGGACCTGGTTAAAGTTTTTGTTGCAGGTCCTGTATCTAAGCTATTACTTGTCCTATCTTCACCAAACTTGCATGGATGATGCATCTGGACCTTTTTATGCGCTTGAAAGACTTGGATGCTGAATCTGAGTCCTAAATTTCAGATGCTGGAGGAGGTTAACGTTGTTGGACCAGGTTAAAGTTTTTTTTGCAAGTGCCCTTTGATAGCAATATCTAAGTTACTGCTGGTCTGTACTTCACCAAACTTGCATGGATGGTGTGTCTTATAATTCTGATGCATCAGACAGGCTTGAGTGCTGAATCTGAGCTATAGGTTTCGGATGCTGGAGGAGGTTAAGGTTTTTGGAGCAGGTTAAAGTTTTTGTTGCAGGTGCCCTTTGATAGCAAAATCTAATTTATTACAGGTCCGTCCTAACTTTACTAAACTTGCATGGATGGTGTCTCATAATACTGATGCACCAGGCAGGCTTGAGTGCTGAATCTGAGCTATAGGTTTCGGATGCTGGAGGAGGTTAAGGTTTTTAGAGCTGGTTATAGTTTTTTGAGCAGGTGCCCTCTAATGATTATATCTTAGCTACTCCTGGTCCTAACTTCACTAAACTTGCGTGGATGGTTCGTCTTATGATACTGATGCACCTGACAGGCTTGAATGCTGAATCTGAGCTATAGGTTTCGGATGCTGGAGGAGGTTAAGGTTTTAAGAGCTGGTTAAAGTTTTTGAAACAGGTGCCCTCTGATGATTATATCTTAGTTATTGCTGGTCCGTACTTCACCAAACTTGCATGGATGGCGTGTCTTATAATACTGATGCACCCGACAGGCTTGAATGCTGAGTTTGAGCCATAGGTTTCGGATGCTGGATAAGGTTAAGTTTTTTGAAACAGGTCACATGTTAAGTAGATAATAGTACTATTTCAAACTTGCATAGTTGATTAAAATGTAATATGAATGAATTGCAGAGGTAGCTTCAGATGCAGAGCTTGATCTCAATTAATATCAAGGATGCTAAAAAATATATCTTAGTTATTACACGTCAGGTCCTAACTTCACCAAACTTGGATGGATGGTGTGTCTTATGATAAAGATGCACCTGACAGGCATGGATGCTGAATCTGAGCCGTAGGTTGCGGATGCTGGAGGAGGTTAAGGTTTTAATTGCTATTGCCCTCTGATGATGATCTCTTAGTTATTACTGGTTCGAACATCTCCAAACTTGCATGGATGATGCGTCTTATGATACTGATGCACCCGGCCGGCTTGAATGCTGAATCTGAGCCATAGGTTTCGGATGCTTGATGAGGTTTAGTTTTTTTCAACAGGTCACATGTTTTATAGATGATAGCTTGCATAGTTGATTTAACTATATAATAAATGAAATGCAGAGATTGCTTCAGATGCAGAGCCTGATCTCAATTATCAAAGATGCTAAAGAAATCTCCTACCTCACTCAAACCTGCTAAATAGATAGATGTGTTTGTTGATAAATGATATTATTACTTATTAGGTTAGTTACTGACTCACTACGGAAATATATTGGGTTGATCAATCTCATAGATGGCGAGGCGAAGCCGAGCCGTCTATGAGATTGATCAACCCAATATTTTTCCGTAGTGAGTCAGTAACTAACCTTATGAGTGTTTTGTTTTCCCGAGGACTATCAAGGGACATATTCATTCACAAAACTGTAGCGGTGATCTACGCAAAGCCGTGTACAAGATGCCTTACATCTCGTCCAATTAAACTCATTTAAACTCTTCAAAATTATCAATACCACCTTTCAAATACGCTTAAAAAATCTTTGCTTCACCCATATTACTTACAATGTTTTGTTGCTATTCAATTTTAAACCTCTGCAGAGTTTTAAGCAAATTTAGATGCTGCCATTTTGTTCTGCTCCAGACACAACAATGTGACGTCAATATTTAAAGGGCAACTACTCTAATTTAAAAATAATTCCAAAGGGCCACTACTCTAAATATTTTAATGACTTACTGAACAAGATTTCTGTGTTAAATAATATGAAATATCGAGATGAGTAGGTGAGGCGGCGGCCAATGACGGCCATATTGCCTAATATTAATCCTCACAGAACCTACATAGAGATATATTATGCAATCACGTGCCATGTTTAATCCAATGAAAATGTGACATTTCAGTCTGAGGGAAAACAAAACATGATTCCTATAATATAGTATTGTATGATATGAAACAATATTGTTTGATATGATACAATATAATATCATATGTTATATTATATAAATAGTGCCTGTTTGGGAGGGAAACAGTTGAAATTGACACCCCGAGAAAACCATTGTCAACCGACGCGAAGCGGAGATTGACAATGATTTTCGAGGGGTGTCAATTCCAACTGTTATCCTCCCAAAAAGGCATTATTTATTTTGTTATACTGAATGTCTTAATTTTTAAGAAATTTTACTGCTTTTATATAGGAATAACGTGAATTCTACAGCGAACCGTACGCGCATAATTTTCGTGCATGTAACAATTTGTAATATACCATTTTTGAATAAGTTTTCTCGTTATGTCACAAATGAGATAATTTTATTACTATGCCCCGAAAATTGCTGAATCACACCGGAAACAGTTATATTGCCCTCCCGGAAACAGTTATATTTCACAGGAAATAGTTATATTGCCCTCCCGAAACTGTAATATCACCATCGCGTGCAAGAATTCTGCATATTAATTACGTCGGGTTCGAAATTCAACGAGCCAGTTGCTAAGCAAACGTAAACAGATCCGCGAATTTTAAATATGTCAGGCCAACGTCTGTGGTTTGTTCATCTAAATTCAGATGAACTCGATAGTTTAATTGATGAAAACATTCGGCAAATACGACAAAAGTGATAAACTCAAGCGTTAGTGTTTTAAAAATATTTGCCTCTCCCTTGTGAATTAAATAAATATGTTCATAACCCGACTTTGATTTGTTTAAAAATGTTATATAACATATATTACATGTCTTCTCGGGCGACAATACCAGAATATTTGTCCCTCGGTGACAGGAAAGCCCTGGAGTGTTATGTCGCCCTCTGCCTTCGGCATCGGGCGACATAACACTCCAGGGCTTTCCTGCCACCTCGGGGCAAATATTCTGGTATGTCGCCCTCGATGCCATGTAATATATGTATAATGTTACCCGTTGCTTAGTGCGTTGCTAACGCTGAGGGTAATAGAACGGATTATGAACTGCGTCTTAACTAATCAGATTTCAGTATTCAACATGAAAGTATAACAATATAAAAAGTTATATGATACAAAGTGATATTGTATCAATTTTTTTGATATTTTATTATATGATATTGTATAATATGATATTGGTTTCTGTAATAAAGAATTTTCTCGCATTATCACCGGTGTGAGATCGGTTTGTCCGGTGTGAGACAGCAGTGTGAGATTTTTCTGTCTTACACTGTGTATTACTACGCCGTTTTAAAACGTAAACAAACGTTGTCTGCGGTAGGGAAATGCACAATTGTGCATTGAGATTATCCATTAATTAATTGTGTTGCATAATTAATTACAATTTTTCATATTTTAATTGAAAAAACTGTCGTATGCTTTCATTTAACTTGCACTATTTGAAGCACGCGGAGGGATAAACCGAAAGTAATCTTTTGAACGTCATAATAGAAAGTTGTCAAACATCATTTTTTAAGCTAATATAATGCGAGAAAAATAATCATTCATTATAAACTCGTGTGGGATAGTGAAATTCCACCGAGGGGACAAGATTCACTGTCTAGGACGAGGCTTTGTGTGATCAAAGACACCGGTGATAATGCGAGGGATGTGATACGGATCCGTATCAGCCCTGGAGGGCTGATAACCTGTATCAGCCCCGGAGGCCGATATGGATTTTGTGACGTCATCTGTATCACATGTGCAAAAAACCTGTATTTATTACTAAGTATGTAATAAAATATGATATCGGTTTATAAATAGGATATATCATCATTTTACATGAAATTGTATTATATGATATTGTTATATATATTATTGTATCATATGATACAACATGTATAATATAATATTGTATTGTATAATATTTTCCTTATCACATAATATTGTATCATTTGATATGATACAATGTTGTATCAAATTACATTGCATCATATGATACAATATCGTAATATGTATCAAAAATGATACAGTATCATACAATATCATACTATTTTATACAATATAATATCATATGTTTCAATGTTATGATGTATGATGTAATATGATGTTGTAATATAATACTATATTGTATTATATATTATGATATTGTATTATGTGATCAAATACAATAATGTATAACACAATACAATGTCATATCATACGTTACAATATCATATCTTTTCATTGTTTATTACGGTATTTTATTGTATTATATGATATATGTTGTAAATATGATAGGATGCAATATTTAATCTTATATTATTGTATTGATTAACATATGAACATTTGATTATCATACAATTTTTTAACAGATGGTATATGATATTGTGTCAAAACAGAATCCATGAATATCCAAGATCATAAAGTATGATTTTCATATAATATGATAAAGGTGGTCTCATAAAGGTGTTGTCTCATAAGGGTGATGTCTCAACTCGGTGAGCTTTGTAATCTGTGATTACTTATGTTTTTACGTGGCACCTGTCTCGAATAACACAGAGTGAATGTTTCTTGTCCTTAAACAAAGCGTGCTGACACTAGGGTATAGTTCCGGTCGATTGCTTTTACATGTAGTGAATTTGAAGAATATACCTTTACCATCGATATCCTTCATCTTAAATTCAAAGAGCAAATGTGCATTTAAGGAAGAAGATGGAAGTTTAATGTACAAAATGTACAATTCTGCTTAAAAAGTTATTTTTTCCGGGAAATCCATCTCCCCTATAGGTCAATTCTTTTGTTATTTGCAAATCGCCCTTTGTTGAAATATAAAAATTAATAAAAATTATTCAAATTGTCTAAGAAATATATCAGTTATAGAAAAATATATAACCCTAAGTTCATTCAAAGAAGGAGTCATGTGATTTTGTACTCCATTTATACAACACAGTCGAGTTGGGTGAGCAAGTTAATCTTCAAATGAGTATTCTAAAGACAAAGTTAATTAATTATCGGATGTGTAATTATTTCCAAACAGTTTGGAGCGCTTGAATTTTAATTTAAACACCATATATACAGTTATTGAACAGAAACATTTTATACACTAAGTAAAAGAAATGGTTTTCTAGCAATTACAAATAAATTGTAGGAAGTCATATGTATAAATTACAAATGTCAACTTAGTGTCCTTCCGCCCGTTTCCTGTGCTCATTAGCTGCCGATATGAACACATACTTCGATAACATTAAAATATTGAAACAACGCCGGGTATTGGAGTGCCGTTTATTCCCTTTCAATAAACTGATGTTTTCAAACAAAATTTCCAAAGTATCTTCATGTATGGTTTAATACAGTTTACGGATATGAAAACATAATACGATGAATTTAACCCCCCCCCCCCCACCCCTAAAAAAATAATTGATTGATTTAAGAAATAAACAGCAAGTTAAAAAGTTCACCGGGATATGAACTTGGTTGGTCACGTGATCATGTTCCTGCGCAACCCGAAGGACTTCTCAAAAGATCTGATCACGTACCAACCAAGTTGATTTCCCGGTGAACTTTTTAATATTGCTGTTTATTACTTATATTTGCATATGAAAAAGGTTAATGGTTCAGAATTGTTAAAATTAGCGAGATTTTATGTAATAATCCAAACGTCAAGTGATAAGCGCATGTCATGATAATTGTGACGTTATGAAAAAGCTCGTTTTCGCTATTCTACAGGTTTATGTGCAAATGTCAATATAAATGCTTATTGCACAGAGTTAGTACAACAAAGGTATAATTATTCTCATTCTGCGCTCGCTCAAATTTATAATCGTGTTTTCTATTTTCTGTATGCCACAAATGATATGTATTGAAATAGTTTGTTCAAATAACGATCGATATGTACTTCCAATGTTTTTCTTTCCTTTTCATCTAAAAAATAAAAAAAAAGAAAGTTCGATATATAAGCTTGATTCCTTTTATGACTTTAAAAGCTCTGTTCAAAATCGGCTATGTAGAAATATCCGATGAACAAGAACATGCCTTGTTTAAAACCCCCTTTATTTTCTAAACAGATTTAAATGCCGCGTTTCTCCCAGGGGTTGAGAACCGCGACTCATCGAATCGCGTCAGCACACAGATAGTGGATCTTAGTAACGACCAGCTCTGTTTGTGTTGCCTCTAGTCGTGGTCTCTCCGGATCTTTCCTTTGGCGGCCAGAATCACAAACATGGTAAGTGTTTGAGGACTAAACATCGATTTGTGCTATTAAAACATTAATGCAGATATTGTCTATACATACATAACAGAATGTGTATAGTTTTTTTTACCTTTGTTTTATTTCTGTTTCTATTCGTTTAACTTGACTATGGATGCAGTTCACTGGAAATTAATTACAATGCATTTAATAAATGTGCCGTTGGCTAAATTAATTAATCTTTATTTTGGACCCTGGCTTATTTTCATAACCATGCACATTCAAAAATTGTATCAATGTACTTTGTTATACAGGTACAGAGATACACGTTTCAAAATCACCATAATTGAAAGATTTTGAAAGAATGATTTCGTGCATGAAAACATGAAACATCAAAAATTAAATGCACTTTACAGTACACCGTGTTTCGTTTAACTACAGATTCTTAAAACACCAGTAGATAATCACTGCACAAGACATTGGGACACGGGTGTTCTCAGTGTAATTCGAAATCAGATAAATCCCGATCAATGGATGGTCAGAATGCATTTATTTTACCCTGAAGTATGTAAAATAAGTTCCCATGATCCTTTTAAACCCCTTGTGTAACATTTTCATTTCTATTTGCTTTAAAATTTCGATCATTCAATACAAGTATGCTGGGAACTAGTGGGGCACTAGAATAAGATCCTATAAATCCATAAAACGATGAAGGATTCCTAACACTGGAATTGTCAAAATACTAATATATAGAAAAGTGCCAAACAAACTTCCGCTAGGAAAGAATAACAATATTAATTTTTAAATGATATCGTCCCAGCGAGACTATATTTTGTTGTAATCTGACTCCCTGACAAGCATCCTTAATGTTGAAATTTGCTGTTGTATGAATTAATTCCATTATACGAGTATTCAAGATAAATTCTCGCTGGTGAAGAAAAACATATTGGTTTGTTATCCACTTTTCGCATTCATTTAGAATATTTTTGCATTTGATTTGTTGAATAAGAGATAACTGTTACAGGAACGTTCAACGGTTATGATGGTACATATTGTACTTATGTATGTATCATGTACTTAATCATGATTAAAAAAACACGTGTCCCTTGTGATTTTGCTAAGTATGCATTATTTACATTACAGGGTGAAATAACGGATTCACAGAGAGAAGGTATACTTATTTTGCTGTGTCATCACATTTTTATATTAAAGTTTATCACTATAAATAATGCAAAAGTTAGAAAATGCCAAAAACTTTAAACCAAACATAATCAGATACGGTTAACCTAGTTTGCGTGATGGAATTTTAATATGACCATCACCACGCAAGTTGTGAGTTTGTAACGGCAAAAACTTAGATTCTTTAAAATCAAAATCTTCGTTGCTACGTACAATGTAACTTAATTTTGATTTTAAACAATTCAAAGTTTTGCAAAGGACAGTAGAACTAGTGCGACACCTCAATAGAAAATAAGATAAAAATTATTTGCGGTTGTTTTAGATATCAAGTCTGCCTTCAATTTGTTTGACAAAGACAGCAGTGGGTTCATTGACGCCGCCGAGCTGAAAACCGTCCTACAGACCCTGAAGCAGAACCCCACGGACAAGGATGTCGAGGATATGATAGCAGAACTGGACAAAAACGGTGGGTATACCGTATTTATAACAGTGCCGCCCGGAAAACTACAGTAAACTCGGCTTCATCGAACGTGCATGTATAATGAATTTACGCATAGAGCGAAATCAGTTTTAATTTTTGTAGATATATAGCGGTATTATTAAAATACAATAGATATATATATGAAAACCGCCTTTGATGAATCAAAATTATCGCGCTTCGGTAAGCGTGTTTTACTGTATCTAATGTTTTATGTACCGTCCCCGTGTGGCGGGGAATATACAAGATGAAAAGAACACCAAACAGCAATTAAATTACAATTCATTCAATAACATATTTTTATGCATGGCAACTGTATCTATATTTGGCGACTAAAATAAACGTTTTTGGTCGAATACACTCATTGCACGACCATCATGTATAAATTAAAAACGTCCTTATTTTCTGTAGGGTTTCCTAAACTTCGTTTATAAGATGTTATCCTTTATTAATATGAATAATGTCTGCAATGAGAACAATTATCATCTCTATGATACTGTGGATAATGATTTTTAACCGAGTTTTTCGTATGAAAAATCCGGTTATTAAAATGGCGAAAATGGCGGTTAGACGGGCGACTGCCAATAGGGTACCCTTTTGTATGTACGGATAGGTCCTCCTACAGTTTTCAAGATACATGTAGGACGTTTTTGTTTTGCAGATCAATTGTACATAAATCAGATATGTCCCTATTACTTTGATTTTGATTTTTAATACCAAAAATACAGTGTACCTTTGTACGGATAACCCCACCTACAGTTTTTAGGATAGGAAGATTTTCTTTTGCAGATCAATTGTTCATATATATATATATGAAATGTACTCATTACTTTGATTTAATTTCTATTAAAACACAAACAAATATTAGCTGTTCAACTGTTTTGTTTTGCAGTTCAATTGTACATATATGCTAGATGTGTATACTAGTATTGTATTTTGTTTTCGTGAATTTTTTTTTAGAAAAACGCCAGCTTTTGAACAACTTTCTTTCCATAACATTGCATACAGGGTGCATCATTTGTCCAGATAACTCCTACAGTTTTCAAGATAGGAAGTTATTTGCATTTCAGTTGTTCAAATATGCACCTTTGAGATAAGCATGGTACTTTGATTTTTTTTAATTGACAAATGGATTATGGATACTGTTTACACAAAGGGAAACCCAGTTTGCTGTCACATTGACAGCTTTCTCTTGTTTTCAGTTTGATATATTGTGTAAATCTTGGTTAGGTCAAAGTTCTGTATCTCATGTTTCAATCTACAAAACCCGATATCACTTTTGTTATACCATTTTAAAAAATAACATTACTA
Organism: Magallana gigas; assembly: GCF_963853765.1. Classification (NCBI taxonomy): domain Eukaryota; kingdom Metazoa; phylum Mollusca; class Bivalvia; order Ostreida; family Ostreidae; genus Magallana; species Magallana gigas. The sequence goes on along the minus strand of NC_088858.1, from coordinate 11,629,765 downwards.
GAGATGAAAACCAATGTCATAAAGAAAATTAAAGCTATGATTTAGAGTGTATATCATATGCACTTTTTGGTATTGGATTTAGTATAAGAATGTGTAAATGAAAGACGGATCATCTTCGCTAGCCAAGGGTTTTCGGTCCACTATGGGGAGCAAAGTGGACCGAAAACCCTTGGCTAGCGAAGATGATCATCTTCGCTAGCCAAGGGTTTTCGGTCCACTTTGCTCCCCATAAACCCTTGGCTAGCGAAGATGAAGACGGATGTGAATTTGCTTATAATTTCCCGTGACTTATCAAATTACAAACAGTAACTGTGATTGACATCAATTTTACATGCCAAGTTAAATATTTTACCTGGAACATTTTCTTTGATTAGAATGCTGTATTTTTTTTAGGTAACAAAAAAATAGAATATGACGAATTCGAAAAATTCATGGCCGATAAATTCAAGAGTCCAGATGAAGCTGAAGAAGAAATGAGAAATGCGTTTAAAATCTTTGATAAGGACGGAAGTGGAAAAATTGATGCCAAAGAGCTGAGGCATGCGATGAAAAGTTTGGGGGAAACAATGACAGACGGGGAAGTGGACGAAATGATCAAGGCGGCGGATCAAGACTCTGACGGCAAAGTGGACTATTCCGGTAAGTGCTACGGGAGTGGATCAAGGTACTGACAGCGAATTGAACTATTCCGTTAAATGTTAATAGAGCGGATCAAGGTACTAGTTGCAAATGACTTCTCAAGTAAATGTTACATTTGCGAATCAAAGTACTTCCAGCCTACATTGCAAGAGGTTATTTTGGTAGGCGCGAAAGGAGTGGATCTAAGTACTGACAGCAATGTAGACTATTTTGGTTTGTCTTGGTACATTTATTTGACACTATACATGTATGTTAGTAGCAATAAGCGAAAAGACAAGATTGCTAAAGCAGATAGGATAATTATGATATGCTGTGGTACAATTTTATACAAACTATCCATGCATGGCTCAAACATTTAAAACCATAACTTTTTATAATAGATAACAAATTTCATTAACTGATAAAGAATACTACAAACCAATAAATGAATGTATCCATCATAAAACAATAATATCACAATACCCGTAGACAACAGCATACTATGAGCATCGACATCTATTTATAATATTTTTTCATGGATATAGTTTTTATTCAGTCATTTGTTATACATGTACGTCCCCTGAGTATTTGCGATTTCTTTTTCAGAATTTGTCAAAATCATGATGAAGTAGAAGAATGTGTCTGTATCCGAGGCCATCGGCAGCTAAGAAGGAGATATCACAAACATCCGTCCGTGACAAAAATTTTCCCGAACTCTTACTACACAATCCGGAAATAATGCAGCTGTTCATACCTTTGGTTTTTTTTCTTAAAAATGCAATTACTTTTACTTTGTAAATGACACTATATTATTTTGTAAAAAATAATACATTTTTCAGATATTTAACAACTTGTAACAAAATAACTTACATGTATGTTTGCAATAAGTTAACAAAGAGATTCCAAGTTAGATATTCATGTACATATACAATGTATAATGTACCTTACTATGTTGTTAATAAATTTAACAGAAAGTTTATTTATTGATCTTTGTCGCATATATGTTGTAATAAAACAAGAGAAAACATAGCTTGTTCTGTGTTCATGAAGTTTATTTAATCAGAGCTGACATGTATTTTACACCTAACTTGCTCTTGCAAATGTAGATTTACTACTATGGAAGAATTGTCAACTGCCGTTAATCAACTAATACTATAGTAGGTATAACGTGAAGGAAATCTTAGTTTCTTCTTAAAATACAAAACAAGAAAAAATAACCTTAAAAAATACGAAAAACGAAACAACACTCCCAGCTTATTTGATATATTACTTTGTTATACTTTCATGTTAAATACTGAAATCTGATTGGTTAAGACGCAGTTAATAATATTTACTATTACCCTCAGCGTTAGCAACGCACTTGGCAACGGGTAACATTAAAAAATGTTACATGCGCGAAAATTATGCGCGTACGGTTCGCTGTAGAATTCACGTTATTCCTATATAAAAGCAGTAAAATTTTCTTAAAAATTTTAAAAAAGACATTCAGTATAACAAAATAAAGAGTGCCTGTTTGGGAGGATAACAGTTGAAATTGACACCCCTCGAAAACCATTGTCAACCTCCGCTTCGCGTCGGTTGACAATGGTTTTCTCGGGGTGTCAATTTCAACTGTTACCCTCCCAAACAGGCACTATTTATATAACTATAACCTATATTACTGTCATTTAAATTTTGATTTTACCGGGCGGCTGTAAAGTTGTCATTTTGTAAATTTTGTATTAACTGCCTTCCGGTAAATTCAAAATTTATATATAATATGACATTGCTTTGCTTTTTCATGAATTCCATCAACAAGGTTGGTCGAGTTAAAATAACATATATCTATTTTTTTTTTAATCAAAGCATAAGTGTACAGATACATTTATCTGTGTACTGTCTTTTAAACAATAAGAAATTGTGGTTTGCTTTTACAATGTTTACTGGTATATAAAAATTACTATGTGAGTCAATCTCCGAAAGAAAGAAAGAATGAGTGACAATGCGTACAGAATGGCCCAAAAATTAAAACATATCCCTATCATGCTCAAATATTCCAATGTACAAAAATTCCAATACATGTATAGACATACACACTTAAGTTTCATTTTAACATTATGTCCCACAGACTGTCTTATCAAGTAAATGATAATGTGCTCATTTCTACTTCAAAATGTTCCGAGTTCTTCTTCTATTGGTAGAATGAACTGAACGAGCATTTATGAAAACAGTTATATTTAGCAAAGTTTGCCCTAAAATACCGAAGGTGCTCCACCCCCTTGTCCTCGCCTAAATATCAAAATATCGCACTGAACCTATAAAAAATTCATCCTCTGTTAATATTTTTGTGCAGCAAGTATTTTCCGCTTGAACATAGTTTATAGATTTCTTACCGGAATTGCTAGTTTACAAAGAAAATATTTATGTGATTTCACCGATTTTTCTTCATGAATAAATTTTTCCGTTTCAAATAAAGATAATATTTAAAAGGATTTTAATGCATCAAGAGTCCCAGAAAATAAGTGTTCCTTACAATGGAATCCTTCCCATCAATATTAAACAAGTTCCACAATACAGCCCAATTCCTGTAAGTGATACCTTGGTTGAATGTCACGTTTGAAATCACTGGACTCGTTCGTCTGTACCTACTGCTACAACCATCACGTGGAACGTTGGTGAATTGATCGTAGGACGATCAGAGCCGGTCTGGTCTCTGACGGCGAGTGTGTGTGTCTCCCTTCCACTCCAATGATACAGCATGGTAAGTGGAAATTTGGTACAGTGGTCCCAGCGACCCAAACAAGGGATCAAGTTTTTTACTTTCAATGAATAATTCAGTGTAGTCGATCATCTGATTTCTTTTCGGTAATAATTACACCGGCATTTTTAATTTTTTTTTTCAGAGTAAGTTACCAGAGGAAATAAAACAAGGTAAGTGTCATCTTGAATTACATTAAAACTTGAAACATTTTCCAAAATATAAGGCTAGATGATCTAAATCAGAACTCTAGCGTTTGGCACGGAAAACGGGATTCCTGATATGGTATTGATTGTGAAATTTCAGCTGAAATGTTTACTGATGCTAAATGATATAAATATAAACGAACCTCAAAGCTTTTTCAATAGTAATTATTCATAGGTGTTCAGGGATCAGGGAAAGAGATCAATATGTCTATTCTTTTTCACACAGGACACGGTTTCTGATGTATAATGTGGGATGAATAAAAACATTTCTAAATGATCAGATCATTATGGTTTAAAGTCATGTATACAATTTCAGAATTTATAGGCTTTAATGGAAGTGTGATTTTAAGGATGTTAATCAAGGATTGCGTACACTAATGCATTGATCAATCCAAATAGGGCCTCTAAGTGTACCTATTTTGGTTGATGTTTGAGTATCTTTGTAAATGGCATTTATTTAGACAGTGTTGACTTTGTCAAAGAAAATTGCTACTTGATCACTGGTAAATATGTACTCCGATGTCTTATTGACCACTGAAAAGAATTTTAAAAAAAAATAGATACCGGTATATATCTGATATAAAATGGGTGTTTCCAGTTCTTATTGCATATGCAAAATACTAGTATTCTTTTGTAAAATTTCGCCTTTGCGTTTATCCTTTGCTGAATCATGAATTTAATTTTTATTTGACAAAGTTGGTAGTTTTTTCTTTAATTGACATTTCATTTCTATTACTGTTTCATGTTTCTCATAGAAAGATACTATGTTAGTATACGAAGCAATGCCTGATATTTACTCCGAACAGTTAAGCTTTTAATCTACCACTTTACGACACATCTCTCTTTAGAATTCCGAGAGGCGTTCGAGCTGTTTGACAAAGACGGTAGCGGCTATATCAACAGTCGGGAACTTCTGACGGTGATGCGGGCCTTCAAACAGGACCCAACCAAGGCCGAGGTGCAGCATCTAATGCAGGAACTGGACACCAATGGTATCGTCCGCCTCTCTTAAGTAACCTCACTGTAATCAGCGTCTGAAGGCGGCCGTTTGGTCGTGACCATTTTTATTTTATTTTTATTTTATCATCGTATCAAAGTTTGCTGATGAGGTAACAGATGAATAATAGAATTCAATATAGATATTTTTCTGCTAAGATGTAATCTGTGACACGTGAGACAAATTTAACATGTTTTAGAAATGACTCGTACTTGCCAACTGCTTACCTCCCAATCTCCCTAAATAATACATTATGTTTTATAATCCTTATAAAAAATCTTATGCACATTAGCATTGAATGAAAGGCATGTTATTACGATAAATAATTAGCTATAAACCTAATATTAATTCTGAACAATAGATCTATGGTTGACTTTAATTAAGAAATGCCTCCCTGGGGGCAGACAACATTGTCGCTCAATAGAGCGCTATCAGGCAAATTCCAATGGGCAGGAAATTGAACTAGCTTTACCAAGCTCTGAATGTTCCGAACTTCCGTTGCCCATGACCTGTTTATCAACAATGGTGTCAGTCATTTAGAAATAAAAGAAACAACGAAATGTGAATATCGGCTAAAATATTTTTTCTCGGCTTTATAAAAAAAAAATAATTGACGTTTTTTTAAATACTACTGTACTTTTACACACATATTTGCAACTGTCAATATTTCTTGTAATACTGAAGATGTTATTGGAGGCATATGTGTCTGTTGCTATTTACTAATTGCATCAAATATTTTTTTATGATCAGATATGAGAGTGATGCTTCATGCCGATTGCATCAGGAAAGCGTACCAGTGTTAACGACTGTCGGTTTTTTCTTTGCATGCTCGTACATGCACTTGTCTGTATAGTTCCGTCCCATTCTAATACCAAACAAAACGATCATTGCGTATTCATTTTTTCAAATAAAAGTTCCAATACAAAACAGTTTTTTATTTTTAGTAAGTGATAAAACATGTATTGTAAAATCCATTTTTTTTCTTTTTCAGGAAATGGCAAAATAGAATACGAAGAATTTGAAAAATACATGGCCGATCACTATAAATCTGCAGAAGAAGCCAATAGTTCAATGATGGAGGCTTTTAAATTATTTGACAAAGATGGTAGCGGTAAAATTGATGCTGATGAACTTAAAGAGGCAATGATGAGGTTAGGAGATAAACTGTCAAAAGAAGAGGCGGAGGATATGATCAAAACGGCCGATCTCGACAAAGACGGAAAGATTGACTATATAGGTAAAGTCTATAGTCAACTGTAAAGACGGAAATATTTATTATATATGTAAAATCTATAATCAACTGTAAAGACGCAAAGATTGAATACATAGGTAAAGTCTTTGGTCAACTGTAAAGATGGAAAGGTTGACTATATAGGTAAAGTCTTTGGTCAACTGTAAAGACGCAAAGATTGACTATATAGGTAAAGTCTTTAGTCAACTGTAAAGACGGAAAGGTTGACTATATAGGTAAAGTCTATAGTCAACTGTAAAGACGGAAATGTTGACTATATAGGTAAAGTCTATAGTCAACTGTAAAGACAGAGAGATTATTATGTATGTAAAGTCTATACTAAATTGAAGATACACAATGACAAAAAGACTATATGAATTGATTCTAAAGTTGACTATTGTTTCACGAAGACGGACATAGTAACTGCAATGGTAAAGTCTACTAAAAATACAGTTGCATTGCGCTGGTAAAACTGATTATACATATATAATATTATAAAAGACGGGGAGTCACGCACAGACAGATATATAAGATATGAAGTATATATTTATGAGATAATGTGGTTGTACATAAACGAATATATGGTCTATGCTGGTATAGACTGCCCTTGACTGTAGTTAAATTGACTAGAAATGTAACGTATATACTTAAGAATGTACAAGACAATAAAGGTTACGAATACAATGGAATAAACAGGTCCCAACTGTGTTTAGAAATCTTAACAGTAAACGTTTTCTTTTTCAGAATTTATAAGAATGATGCAAGATTAATCCTCCTCCTCTTGCACATCCTACTGGGCACATTGAACGTCGAGTTCTGAAGGAAAATTCTTATTAATAATTTGTATTCTCAAACGAAGAAAAGATCCATTAGTATAAACAACTTTTAGGCGAGGTTGTTTTTAAAAATAAAGCCAGGTTAAAAGTAGTGGTGAAGTCATACTAAATAATGTCTTTAGCTAAAATACATATACTTATGATTCTGGTGACTTTCTCTACTGCTCTGGATATTAATAGTGCGGTAAGAGAAAAAGAATATGTTCTCTTGATTTACTTCAGATTCGTTTTTTGACCATATTTGTTAACATTTTTATTTTCTAAATAAAAATATATCATTGTTTTGAATGAAGTTGTTTGTTATATTTTTTTTGGTATCGTATAAGCATTAATTATTTACATGCAGTGGTTAAAAGAATGTCCTTCTCCTTACAAAGCTAATTTGAACTTCATTTGCCTGATTCTGCTCAGTTTATCATTATGTTTAAATGTAAAAGTAAATAAATAACACAATCCTAAAGTGGTTAACTTTAGTCTAGTTAATCCGGTACGCAAACATACGACAATAAGTAAAGAATAAGCACCCGTCCCTATTAGATATAGCAAATTGCGCTATTTATAATAAGGCGGAACGCATCAGGGGCTACAGAGCCACTCTTCCTATATTGTTTGGAGTTATATACATGTACATGTATCATGGTATCTAATTAACATCCATCCGCTGACGCGGGTTAAGTATTATTTCTACCATTGTCGCTACCTTCTTACCCTCATGAATCACCAAAGAAATTATTTCATTATTAAGATGACACCCACCACCCCACCCCTTTCAGTTTAAGGGACGGTCAGGTAAACATTTAATCATTATTGATGCTGATATTTGCTGGGCTAGCTTTGCTTGAAGCAATACATTTTTCACAGGGACATTTGTATAAAGAAATCATTAAAGTATATCAGATTTTGAATATATTGTCGAATAAACAATTTTAACCACAAAGCCTAATAAATCTTCTTCAACCATGATTTTATTTAGAGAAGACTTCATATGACACAATCTTAAATATAATCCATAAATTGGTGTAACAAACGAATGAATGAGTGAACGCAAAGGGGGTCAACCAATTAGTGAATAAGTGAAACGTTTCCTAACACAGCGTGACCCATTGTGGCTCGGATATCATGTTGCGATCTACATGTATACCTGCTTTGTTATTAAACTAATTAATCATTCTCTTCAGTTGACCTCTAAACAACTATTGATGATGAAGATTATTAAAGCAAAAAATAAAAACAACAACAACACAAATTAAGATATCCTAATACTTCCGATAGCGTATATGGAAAATAAGTTATGGAATGTCATTAAAGCACAAGTAAATCAATTATTCACAGGTTGAATGATTTATATATCATGTAAAGTGTACAAAACACATGCATGGAATATGATCACATTGTTATATTGACATGCAATGGAACTTCGTGATAAAACTGTACGTGAAACACGAATTTGTCAATAAAACTTATCACAAATATAGACGAGTACAACAAATTCAGTCCTTCTGTTAAAGTTTGGATTGACCTTTGCGAGCATGAAAAATATTTGCAATGACCGATAGAGATCGTGATTGATTTCTATACATGTACCTGCATGGCGTGAAACATAAGCTTCAGGTATAAAAGTGTGTCGTAGGAGATACGTGTAGGGTCATGATCAATAGCAAAGAATATTGCTAATATTGTAAATTGAATTCTTACTGACCATATAGATTCGGGCATCAACAAACACAGGCTGATATTTGTTTTCAATTCCATACCCACTGTACTTCCCAATTACGAGGAAATTAAACTGCCTAATTATCTGAACTCATTAATCGATGGGTGCTAAACATTCATTCACTCTCTTATGTACTTTCTAGGAACATAGTTGGATTAAAGACTCAATTTAAGGTTAGTCTGATTACAAAGATCTTGCTCAATGAATGGAGTTTATTTTGAAGAAGGTGTCCCAAAAAATATTTAGACACGCTAGCTCATCAGGGGCCTTGGATTAAGAATCTCTACAATGTAACTCCTTTACTTTTCAACAATGTATGGAATGCAATTAAATAGAAGAATTTCCATATATTAAAATGAACATGTTTTATTAACAATATACTCCAAAGATTTATATACAAATTATTAACTCATGCACATAGATCTAATTAATTTAAGAATGGCAACAACTCCACAGTTGAACAAAGCCTTTTGCGACTTCTCGTTATAGATTCAATGTTTACATTTAATGGAATCAAGGTGGATGACCCTACATATAGTTTCAAACATTTGTGATCTTTGTAACGCTTTCATCTGATGGTTAATCAAGAAGGATTTCTAGAGAACTTCTTAAAACTGTGACCAATGTCGTATGGTGTATTCCAGTCCAGGAAACAACAGCCTCACCAAATAAAACTAAATGGTGAAATACGGAACCTCAGAGTTAAGCTTAGAAATTGCACCACTTTTGTGGAATACCTTTATTACAACCAGTGATCTTTGATGTAAACATATCCTATAGAACACAATGTTATTACTGCGATTAAAAACTTGACCCTAGCTTTCATGATAGATCATTATATTACAAAGAACATTGGTCTTCAACGCTTCCAAGAACACACTTATGTACAATATCCGTTATCGAAGCATTCTGCACCTTTTAAATCGAAAAATCAAAACGCTTTGAAAGAGAAACCTGAGAAAATAGCTCCGATCATTTAACTAATCAAGAATCGGTTCTAACGGAGAGTTTTTCTTAAAGATCCCAGAGAGGCGGGAGCGAGACGTCACTTGCAGACGACAACTGTGTATAGTGGTTACTAAGTGAGAAAGTTAGTGTCACCGGTTCCTCCAGAGAGATTTTGCAACCAAACATGGTAAGAGTATTATTCTTTTTATTTCTTAAAGCTAAGCAAAAGTAATTTGGGATCAATTAATAAACAAACAAAAATACTTTTAAAAAATATTCCTGATGAAATCGATACTCCGATACGCTTTTTGTTTCGATGGTTTGCTGACAATTCTTCATGCATGGTATTTCAAAACCCAGATTTATGAAACCTAAAAGGAAGAATCTACACAAGGCATAATTTATAACTCGTTAAATCTAGTTGCTTTAGTAATTGAGCTATTTTACTTTTAAGCATATCATTTTAAGAGAATTCTTTAGAAAACTCAGTCATTATAAATGAAGTACATCATTAGATGTTCTAGTTTCTGCCGTTAGTGAAACACTTCAGGGTAAAATGCAAACAACGTAAACACGGTTCTTGTCCACTGCCTTCGAGTAAACACTCACTTTTGTCATTCAAATTTGTCTAAACTCAGAGACGTTTGAGTTAAATACACAGCAGAGGGTCACTTCAAATTTCATATACAAACATTTTTGGAACTTAATCAATTTAGCCACGTTTGACCCTCACTCCTCTGTATTGTCTTTTATACAAGAATGAGAATAATATGAAAATCACATGCATGTATATGTACCTTTAACGTGGAAAATTATGGCTTGATGTACATATGTAAACCTTAAAAACGACAATGTAGTCGTTGTAAAAATGTATATACATGCATGTACAATATAGGGTAAAAACACACATTGAATGATATGAAATCTCTTCAAATATTGATACAGTTTTTACTTCTTTTAGGCTGAGCATTTGACGGAAGAGCAACTTCGAGGTATACCAATAATTGATGATCTGAAAATAATTGCAACCATTACGATAAAAAAATAATTTATTTTAAATATGGATGATTTAACTAAACAGTGATTAAAAATACATTTATGTGTCGATTTAGAAATGAAGTTGATTTTCAACATGTTTGACTCGAACGGTAATGGAGTGATCGACGCCGGAGAATTGGAGCGTCTCCTCCATGCTATGAACCAAAATCCAACACCAGAGGAGCTAGAGGAATTTCTCGTGGACCTGGACCCAGAGGGTGGGTGAGAGAGAGAGAGAGAGAGAGAGAGAGAGAGAGAGAGAGAGAGAGAGAGAGAGAGAGATCTCAAAGTCTATCGGCCTAGATTTGAAATTTTGAAACTTCCTAACTCCTTGTGAGTGTTACGATAAAAGAATATATTTATGTTAAAAATTTGTAGGAACCGGTGAGATTTCGTTCGAGATGTTCCTGGAATATGCACCCTCTAAATTCCGGTCCGAGGATGAAGAAATGTCCATGGTGAAGGAGGCGTTCCGGGTGTTCGATAAGGACGGCAGTGGTTACATCACAATAGATGAGGCCAAGTCCATTTTACAGCGAGGAGAGAACAGCATCAGTGACGAGGACTTGCAGGAGTTCTTCAACCAATCTGATTTGGACAAAGACGGACAAATTAACTACGAAGGTATGGCTCTACATGTACATGTAGTCTTAAGGAGATATTACACTCCTCCATTTTGTGACGTACTTTCTTTCGAAATACAATAAAATTTACGACATATATATTTCCGTATAATTTCACTATCGATCTTGATTACTCGATAAATTCAAAATTTACAACACATTATTATCATCTGTATTAATATCCCAAGGTTTTCCGTGCTACTTTTAAAATAGTTTATGTCATCATACACAATGAAATTCTGTACGTATGAAAATAGTTTATGTAATCATACACAATGGAATATGTATTGATATTCTGCATATACGACTTAAGTATACAAGGCCGGGCTTTATCTGAGATTGGATTTTCAATTTTCAATATCAACCTTTCTCCACATGAGGAAACTAAATAGTCTCAAGAGAGTTGCTCTTAATGAATTCAGTTTTCGAATTTCTATTTGATGCGTTGTCAAGTGAAGTTTATGCTTTTTAACTTTCTTTTGCAGAGTTTGCATTGATCCTGAATGAGCGATTCTCGGCGGATTGAAGAAGCAAACAAAACATGTGCAATATGGACCAAATATATTGGTTCGGTGATTTTGTTATTTATTGTGAAGAGAGCATAGACTAATGTGAAGGGCTCAAAATTTATAACGGATGTATTCATATTATAATATAAAAGGACTTAATCTTTACTTGTCTATTCTAGGTCTGTTATGAGTATGATGATCTGTAGTTGATTATACAAAGTTTTTACGCGTAAAATTTAGAATTTGATTACAAAAGACAAAAGAAATGCTAAATCTATGTGTGTACTAAATGAAAAGACTTGCCCAAAGCTGTCAAGAAGTTTTATAAAAAATTTATTGACAGGACACTTAAAAAATACAAACTGGTAAAGAAGGAAATTCAATTTGTTCAATAACAGTTACAAAAATGAAGAGAAAATATGAAAAACGAGCGTAAATAAATGTAGAGTGTATGTATGCATTCATGTATGTAGATTGTTTATAGGAACTCTAAAAACCTGATTGTTTATAAGAAATCGTTAGATACTTCCTTCAGAACAATTGATCCTGCCTCTAAAATATAAAAAAAATTATGATAAGAGCATAAGCCATATTGATCGGTACTGAGCTAGTATATGAATTAAAAAAAATCAAACCCATCATTAAACGATGCTTCAATGTCTTTCTTGTGCAGTCTTTACACAAGATATGCCAGTGTACATAATGATGTTCCTACTGTATGTATAGCTTTTAACTATTTACGTCACTGTAGGTAAAGGATAAATAAAGTTTCGTCATAAAGCACTTTGAACACTTTGAAAATTGATTACTCTTGTTAAAAAGGTTGTTTTTTGCGTTAAATTGAAATTTACTGGAAGATGACTGATGCAGAAAAAAGCATTTAACAAGCAACACTATCCCGAAATAAACACGTTCGACCCGGTGGTGTCTCTTCCAAAATTGATTAAATCGATTGACTGACATGTTCTGCAACCAACCTCATATTGCTAATGGAAAAACGGAGTGTTGAACGTCCGACAAGGGTAAATAACTCAATATCAGACAACGGAAATATTGCAGGGGAAAGTGAAGTCCGGATTACATATATAAATTGAAATTAAAGATTTTTTGGCTAAACAATTGAAAATTTAAATCTTTATGATACGGTACCTGTATCTTTTCTAAACAATAAAAAATCAGAAAATAAATAAATTCATATAAATCTGACATAGAATAGTTGGAAAATCACTTTAAAAAGAAACGGACTCATATATTGTAAAAATACGTACCGACTAACAATCCTTTTCAAGACAACTTTGGCAAGTATCATTTTCTATGTCATCCAAAAATTGCTTATTAAATGATAACAGAAATAATCATTTATTTCACATAATTTGTTTGAAAATAAATTTGATCCATTGATGAGTTCGAGGTACATACATATGCTTATCACCTTACTTCATAAATATAGGCCCATGGGCCTAAACAGTCACCGAGCATACAGCAACCCGGCAAAAGCTGCACATTGATGAAATAAGCTATTGATGTATATTACTCATGTAAGCTAAAATGAATGAAGCAATTTGTATTGAAAATTGATGAATGAAGCAATTTGTTTTGAAAATTGATGAATATATTGATAACTTATAGACTGGATTGGGTATGAACTACTACTATAAAAATTACTAGTATGCACCTTTCATTAATTTTAATCACAAAATTTGATTCTATAGTGCCAAAAAAACTACCTGTGATAAATTCCATAATAGGAGAATTCCAAATATTGAGAGAACTGTTATTTTAGTCTACCTTTTATTTTCTATAGCAGACCGAACGTTCACACATTTTGTCCATTTGGCTATTATCATTTTGTTTTTAATAACATATATTAAGATTTCTATAATCATTTCCCCGTAAATTGATATGTATCCTTGATGTTTCTCAAAAGCGTTATTTGCGAACACTCAGTGAAAACATTTGAGTATTGGCACCTGGGCGGTCCGTAAAAGCAAAGCATCCTGACTTTGAAGACCTTTGATTTGCTTGCTCTGATGACGATCCGCGACTCAACGTGAGTATGGAGACCGGGTCTTGAATGATCGGTCAATTGATTCATCTTTTTTAATTTATTGCACTTAAACTTCACTTAATACATATTGATGAAGGAAAAATAATTTGCATCCTTTACTAACCATATTTTATATTGGTTAAATTAATTAAACTATTAATTGTTCGGAGGTAAAGCATACTACAAAACGGCAACGGCCAAAGAGTCTTGTTAAATTTCTTGCCCGGACGTTAAACATCATAAAAACAATACAGATCATAAAGACTCGAGGAGCTTCTACTGAAGCAGCCCTTCCATGGAAGACATATTCGAATCTTTAAGAAAATACACAATACTACCAAAGATCCTCGAAAACGGTTAGTAAAACTTCAGCTACGATGACAGACGAGTTCAGATTTATGGCACGAGTTTGGTTGGTTGGTGAGAACCAAGTTCAGTTTTGACGGATCATAAGAACAGCATGCTGTTTTGTGGGCTCCATATTATTAAGGTATAACGGAAAACGAACTATTTTAAATCAACAAAAACATGGAGTAAAAACCCCAAGATAGAAATATCGTTTTGTATCCCAACACTTGAACGTTTTAGGAAAATACTAGTAGTACTTGTACAAGTCTTTATATTCGTGGTCAAAGTCGCGTATAGAATTCAAATAACTACTTTGATGTGACTGAAATGGTTAAGTGGTTAGAACACCAGCCATTTGATAACATTATTTTCCTTGACATTATATATTATTAAAGAATATATATAGACTCAATATATCTAGTAGTTTGTTTATTTTTGCAATATTTGACAGTGTATAATACATCACTGTAAATGAAGTGTAGTTCTGTAAAAAAAGGTTAAAGATATCATTTATAATTTATCATTTATAAAGGATTTCAGCATAATAACATAAAAAGTGCTTAATCAACACCCATTGTTGTTAATAAAACTCTTCAATTCAATGAAATACCTTAAATTGACCTTTTTGTAACGGAAAAGGAGCCAAAGTGCTGGTAAACTTTCCTGTATCGAGTCGATCTTGTATGTGATCGATTAATGTAAAGTCCCAAGAAGTAAAGTGCCCAAAGAAGGGAAGCACTTAAACATGGTAAGATCAGACATTTTTATATACTACAACTAGAAAAGCATGTAATTTTTTATATTATGAAATATTTTCATTCATTTTATTTATTTAATATTATATTTGATAGATTTTGATACTTATCAAATTATATTCAAAAGTGGGGAATCGGTGCGTATTGGAAAGACTTTGACGATAAAAAATTCGACATGAAATGTTTGGTTTTTTTGTGCTTTTCTGTAAACTTATTTTAGTATCTATAAGGACTTTAAAGACTGAGAATATCAAAACCTTATTCATTTCATCATTTTTATAGAAATAAGATTTAGTTTATTTGATAGACGCGTCTTGTAATGCAAGCAATGTATCCACACATTTTGTTGGCTTACCTAAAGCTCATTACAGGCAAATTTAGAAACATACATGCAATTAATGTTTAAAGAACTTTAACCTTTGGTGAAATAAATTGCAATACCTCAAATTGATTTCAGAGCTCTGAAAAGGAAAACCTCTCTCCTCGACAGATCGAAGGTATTTCTAAGTTTTATTCAATGTTATGTTTCATATACTGTACTAGAACACAAACTCTCTCTCTCTATAGAACACAACACGCACACACACTCTCTCACTCTGACCGACAGCCATGTATTTTAACGAAATCATTGTTTCAAAGTTATATATCTTTTGTTGGTTCAATCAAAAACCATACACAAGTGTATGTATTAATACATATCATACTATTTATCATATGTATACACATCACGTGCTGTAACTGAATTTTAAACCGGTAAAGAATACACATTGAGTATTGTTTAAAATGCATGAGACATTATTAAAAATATAGTAAAATCGATTAAAACCAAAGCCTTAATTTACCATTTCATACTGTTTCTTTGTCCCGTGTTAAATCTTGGAATTATTAATTTTCTTTGAACTCTGACACGTTTTCCCTCTTATACACAGTTCCACTTAGTAGATATTATTTACCAATACATTCGATACAGTTAAACAAAGGCGGGAACAAAACCCTGTTTGTTCAAGAGAAACAGGAATATTTCACACTACGGTTATTGTCTGTGCATTCTGCATTATGTTTGATTTACACATTAACACATAAAGTGTGTTATTCGGAAATTAATACCAGAACACCTGAAATTACATTATCACAATCACCCCATTGTTTGGTTGAAATTATTAACTACATGTGTATATGTTGGAGATGAAGTGGGTCTTTTAATTAGCCTTTCTCAACTTGATCTTGAACATCAATATCGAACTCCAACATAAGGAAATAAACAGAATCCTAGGAGAAAAAGACCTTTTGAGAATGATCAAGACAAACAACTTTTAATAAATAAAATATTATTATACATCTTATTTATAAAAAAAATAATGAAATATAAAAAAAAAAATTATTCCTTTTTAATTACTAATTCAGAATTAAATGAATATTTATTACTACAATTTTACTTTCTGAAATACACGCATCAATTTCTTTGGACGGAACACTATTATCTTGCGGCTGATATGTCTTTACATTTGGTCGATTGCTGTATATTTCTGTCCTAAATTGGACCAAGAGTAAACAATTCATGGTAACACTTCCTCACATTCTCTGGGACAAACTTGTTTGTTCAGTCTGCTTTTTAAAAACCAAGCTTCTTATGGCAGTATCTACATTCAGATTCTAATACGATAAAATACATTTATGTACAGTGTTCGAAGCATAGGTGTAACTCAAAGCAACGTGCATAAGAAAAAACTGAAACAAGAGCATCATGGGCCACATCGCTCAACTTAAAAACCCCAATTTTTGTTTTTTAGAAATAAAACTCACAATGGTTCTCATATATTCCAAGACAATAATTATATTAAATCAAAAAGATCATTGAATCTCACTTTATGGAACATCATATTCTAAGAGCTAAGATGCACCAACTGACCAATCTTAATATTCCTCGGCATCAACGTATGAAATAACAAATCTAGAAAATGAATAAAAATAAATCCAAAGTGAAAGGCAGGCACTGTTACAGACTAACTAATAAAGATACAATAAACATAGGTAATCACAGATTACAAAGCTCACCGAGACGAGGCATCACCTTTCTGAGGAATCACCTTTATGAGACCACCTTTATCATATTATTTGAAAATCATAGTTAATAATGATCTTGGATATACATGGATACTGTTTTGACACAATATCGTATAACAATATCATATATTAAAAAATTGTATAATAATCATATGTTCATTTCATAGGGTATTATATGATACAATGTTTATCAATACAATAATATAAAATACGATATTGCATCCTATGATACCTACAATATATATCATATATTACAATAAAATACTGTAATAAATAATGATGAAATATGATATTGTAACATATAATATGACATTGTTTCTTGTTATACATTATTGTATTTGATCACATAATACAATATCATAATAAATAATGATATTGATATTATATGAAACAATATAATAATATATGATACAATATTATATCACACAATACATCACAATATTGTAACATATGATATTATATTGTATAATATTATAGTATGATATTGTATTGTATGATATTGTATATTTGATACATGATAGGATATTGTATTAAATGATACAATAAAATTAGATACAACATTGTATTATATCTATTGATACAATTTCATGTGATATAGTACTATATTATATCATACAATATCATATTAAACTATATTGTATTAAATGATGCAATATCACATTATACAATATCATATAATACATTTTCATATGATATAACAATACATTATATAAACCAATATTATATTATACAATATCGTTTCATATGATACAATATATATTATATAATATCATATCATATGATACAATATTGTATGTTGCAATATCATATGAAATAGCATGTGATAAAATAGTATATTATACAATATTATATTATACAATATTGTATCATAATAAACAATTCTATACATAACAATATCATGATACAATATCATATCATAATGTACAAAAAATTTAATACAATATCATATCGTATCATAGAACTTTTTACAATGATATATGATATAATATTGTATCATATAAAACAATAGTGTATCATATCATACAATACTATATCATAGAAATCATAATATATCATTTAACAACGAACACGCCTATCAAGCAGGTTTGAGATTTTCTTTTTTTTTTAGATTTTCTGAATTTTTTAAGCATCCTTGATAATGGAGATCTGCATCTGAAGCTACCTCTGCGTTTCATTTATAATATAGTTAAATCAACTAAGCAAGCTATTATCTATAAAATATGTGACCTGTTCCAAAAAAACAAATCTCATCTAGCATCCGAATCCTACGCCTCAGATTCAGCATTCAAGCCTGCCAGGTGCATCAGTATCATAAGATGCATCATCCATGCAAGTTTGGTGAAGTTAGGACCAGTAATAACTAAGATATAATCATAAGAGAGCACCTGCTCCAAAAACACCAGCTCTTAAAACCTTAACCTCCCTCCAGCATCCGAAACCTATGGGTCAAATTCAGCATTCATGCCTGTCAGGTGCATCAGTATCATAAGACGCACCATCCATGCAAGTTTAGTAAAGTTAGGACCAGTAATAACTAAGATATATTTTTTAGCATCCCTGATAATGGAGATCAGGCTCTGCATCTGAAGCTTCCTCTGTGATTTATTCATATTACAGTTTAATCAACTATGCAAGTTTCAAATAGTACTATTATCTATAAAACATGTGACCTGTTCCAAAAAACTTAACTATATCCAGCATCCGAAACCTATGGCTCAGACTCAGACACTCAGCATTCAAGCCTGTCAGGTGCATCAGTATCATAAGGCACACCATCCATGGAAGTCTGGTGAAGTTAGGACAAGTAATAACTAAGATATAATCATCAGAGGGCACCTGTTTCAAAAACTTTAACCAGCTCAGAAAACCTTAACCTCCTCCAGCATCCGAAACCTATGGCTCAGATTCAGCATTCGAGCCTGTCTGGTGCATCAGTATCATAAGACGCACCATCCATGGAAGTCTGGTGAAGTTAGGACAAGTAGTAACTAAGATATAATCATCAGAGGGCACCTGCATCAAAAAATTTTAACCAGCTCTAAAAACCTTAACCTCCTTCAGCATCTGTAACCTATGGTCAGATTCAGCATTCAAGCCTGTCTGGTGCATCAGAATTATAAGACACACCATCAATGCAAGTTTGGTGAAGTACGGACCAGCAGTAACTTAGATATTGCTATCAAAGGGCACCTGCAACAAAAACTTTAACCTGGTCCAACAACCTTAACCTCCTCCAGCATCTGAAATTTAGGACTCAGATTCAGCACCCAAGTCTTTCAAGTCCATAAGTAGGTCCAGATGCATCATCCATGCAAGTTTGGTGAAGATAGGACAAGTAATTGCTTAGATACAGGACCTGCAACAAAAATTTAACCAGGTCCGGACGCCGACGCCGAGGGTATAGCATAAGCTCCCCCTGACTTCGTTTCGGTGAGCGAAAAACTAAGGTTGTAAAATACATCAACTTTATGATCATGGGCCTGATAAGAGTCTACACTATCTGAGGATGCTTGCAAATTAATCTAAAAAATTTGTAGCTTTGTAGTTCTTGCGAAGATTTTCCCATAAAACAGAGATGAGTTCACGTTAAATTTTAGTTCCACGTTCACAAAAGGTATAATGGATCAGAAAAGCCTCACTTGAAGCTTAGGTTCGTGTGAGCTTATAACAAACATTTATGTAATCAATGCAGTACAGATACAGTAGATTTATACTTAAAGTTAAGAGACGGCAGTATTTGAGTTCTCAACAGTCATATTACAACTTAAAGGACATTGAATATATAATTACAAAATTTACTGATATGAGCATCGTATAAACAATGAGGACTTTTTTTCTTTCAGAAATACGTGACGCTTTTGACGCCTGTGATCACGATGGCGACGGTACAGTTGACGCCGGGGAACTGAAGAGAGTGATGCGTGCGTGTGGGCAGAACGCCAGCACGTCCCAGATACAGGACATCATCAATGATGTCGATCATAACGGTATTAATCACAGGCTAATGACGTTATTCTTCTCAGAATTAAAAATATATACCCCATACTAATAACTGCGGTACGGTTTTTTTGCAGGGCAAATTGACATAGCCTTCATGAAGTTAAGTGAAATATGACGTAACGTTAATTGTATTTTATTATAAGAAAATTCTATAACGTCAGGTGCCTGTGGAATTAATCTACGTTCATTCTGTGATACAAGAAAGATAATTCTTTTTAAAAGTTATTAGTTGGCATTTACATTTTGGAAAAGTGCCTCCCTTATCAGTCACTCAACAAAGCGCAATGATTTTACGTGGCTTGTCAATTATTAACATTTACCCACTTAGAAAATCAAACATGACATATTCTTTAGACTGAATATATTTGCAGTAGAATCATTAACGTTTGCATACAGGAACTACCAAGCTGGGATCGAATTACATGTACATCGGTTTCTATAAAATATGTATATTAATATTTGATACGAAGAAAGGACATATGTATGTACCAAGGTTCTCTTTATTTGTCTTTCGGTCAGGTTCTTTTTAATCCATGCAATAAGGGATCCTGAATGAACCTTCCTTAAATTGTTGAATTTTACGATATCCGCTTCTCATCAATGTTATTAATATAGATGACGTAAATCTTTGGCTATGTAATGTAAGAGAATAACAATATTCCTGTTTGGAGAAAGTTGGTTCGATCGTTTGGTTGTAAATTGTTTAGAAACATCATTGATCAGTTCACAATATGGTTCAACATTAAACAAGCAAAACATAGCATAAATATTGAAATAATTTTGAACTGATGGATTTGGCGTATTTTAAGTCACTTTATAAGCCTTTCGGTTTTTAAAAATAAAACACATAGTAAAACTCTTTCGTCCTCCAAATAACGACACTCCAGAACCTTGAATTTTTTTTGGGGCAAAATTCATACATCTTAGAAACATTGATGCAGAAATCGTAAGCACATGGTTGCCCTGTGTATCGCCGTAAGGTGGCTTAACACAACCATGTACCGGTATTATTTTTGATAGATCTTTTGAAATATGATTTCACAATGAAAATATCGAATATGACTGTAAGAATAACGCACATGTGTACAACTTGACGAAATAGTTATATACTTTTACTTTACAATTTCACAGTCTGTTTCATATCATTTTTTTTTTTTTTTTTAAATTTGGTGTTTATAATACTTTACAGACTTGTTCAATCATATTTTATACAGGGAACGGATCCTTAGAATTTTCGGAGTTTTTAAATTTAGTGAAAGATATTTATCAGGATCCGAATAAGTTTGAAACGGAAATAAAAGAGGCTTTCCAAAGATATGACCAGGATGGCAACGGTGTCATCAGCCAACCAGAATTCAAACACCTAATTACGTCATTTGATGATAAAATATCTGATGAAGAAATGAAGGATCTTCTATCGAAAGTTGAAATGGACAAAGACGGAAACATCAATTACGATGGTATGTATTAAAGATACAGACAGGATTGGGCGTATATGTAAACATAAATGTTGAAGACACTGATACAAGGAGAGAGGGTTTATATTGCATAGCTACAACTAAACAACACAATTTACTTGCACTTTGTATAACTCGGCACAAAACACATAAGTCCATTTAAAAGCCATGCATCTTTCTCAGCTTCTGCAGTTCGCTAGAAAAGTGAATTGATGTGAAAGTTCGTCGTAGAGGAGGTTCAAATCCATATACCTTTTCTCAAGCCGTAAATTTAGGCAAATCAAAATTCTCAAAAAAGACGTATTGACATTAACTATTGAAAAAAAACTATATAAAAGGTACAATCTCCACTTAGCATTTAAAATTCGTGATAATTAAATTCAGAAAAATTTTCTGGTTTCTTTTCACCTGTAGTAAAAATTTATTATATATACATTGTCAATGTCTTTACATATGAACATGTACCATACCATTATTGCGTTTTAATAATATGTAACAACCTATGCCATGAGATGTATGTCTTGGTCAAATAAAGAATGTAATTAACGTAGCAGTTATAGCGCAAAAATCATGTACAATGCATATATAATATGGAACATGTATATTGAAATAAGTTAAAAACCGTATGGAAGGAGGAACAGACAAAGGGTCGATCGCTGAAGATAGAAAATGTACGAAACGATTAGAACCATACTTCATCATCAGTATGAATTGTCATAAATTTTGATGGATCTATCATTTCGCAAATTCCAAAAAAAAAAAAAAAATGACAATACGTAACAAATGTCTTTTACAAAATAATTGAGTTGGACATTTATAGGATATAAAAAAAATCATACGGTTCGTGATGCATATGACCACAAAAGTCCGTAGTTGCTTGGGACATCGTCGAAACCTATAGCCGGTGTTGTATAGCAGTTTTTCCCCCATAGTAGCTTTTCTCCCCGGAAAACCTACTATATAGTAGCCTTTCCCCCCGGGGGGAAAAGCTACTTTTCCGCCATAGTAGGGTTTCTCCCTCACTTTTTTGGTTCAGATTTTATAAAAAATATTTATGGAAATCCAGTAAGGATTAAAATCAATGTTTCTACACTCCCAGGTTGCATACATGTATATCTGCATTCATCTGTACAGGTTAAGTTTCGTGTTGCCGATTTATTATTTTTATAGACAATGGTGAAAGTTGAACATGTGTGTAATGAAATTACACATACAACTTAATTTAGGTAATTTAATGAAAATTTTTTTACAAGTTATACACTTATATGCATAATTCTGTGTTCTGAAATTGTATTAAACGAGAATGTTTTAAGAATTTCTTGATAAATTTATCGGACTGTTTGTCTGTTTGTGAAAATTTCATCCAGGCTAAACCTCTGTGTTAGAGAAATTTTATTTCCGATGTTCCAAAGCCCGATTTTTAAAATCCTATTATAATAATTATAGTGCATATTCTTTAGGGTCCAATGTCTCATAAACTAGAGATGACTATATCACCATATTTTTATAGTGGCAGTGGTTTACCACTTGAAGATGACTCTGAAAATTTCAGCTCTAAGGGTAGGGGCCCTTGATGTTTCAGGTCCCGATGATTAAAACCCCATTATAATGATTGAATAGTGTTCTAGAAGTGGGGACCCGAATCTCAAATTCTAGAGATGACCGATTAACCATATTGTCACAGTGATAGTGGTATACCACTAGTAGATGACACCGAAAATTTAAGCCCCCATGCAGGGTAGGAGCCTTTGTTGTTTTCGAGCCCGATGTTTGAAATCCAATTACATGTATAAAGAATATGTATTTTTTAGGGCCCCATATCTCAAAAACTATAGATGACCACATGAACCTATTACTACAGTCATTTAAAAGTAAAAATATCATTTAAAAATACACAATCACTCATATATTTCTTTATCAAAATCTTATTTTTTTAATTTACGAACAATTTTTTTTAAAAAGGTACGCGGGTAAAATTCATTATTCTTCAAAACATTTAATCAATTCATAAGATGACTAATGATATAATAAATAATTAGATAAATAAATCAATGAACTTTTATTCATAAAAGGAGAAACCGAAAATCAAAAATAAATAACCAACCTAAGCGCATATACGACTTTTTTACTTGTTAGTTGATTAGAAGAACAAGCTTATATTTAAAAAAGTCAACTCATCACAATATATGTGTTGGTTGTTTTTTGTTTTGTTTTTTTAATTACCCTTGTTTAATTGTTCGAAGAAATAATATGGTACACAAGTAAATCTTTATTGCAAAAATATGAAACAAATAGTATAATTTTTTTTAGGTAATTGAATCGTATACATGTATCTTGATTTATATAGCATCGTTTTCAAAATTGTATATTTATAAATCACGTTGCAAACTTAAAAGTGAAAAAAATTAGCAAATAGTGAGTGACAATATAAACATAAAGTTAGTTCATGCTCCATTTCACATTTTCCAAAGTAACCAGCAAAGATACCGACATTGTTCTGGTTGTGAAGACATTTCATTGTTTTTTGAAATGTTTACATCATAATATCTCGTGTTTCGTAGAAATGTGCTTAAAAATATGAATATGCGTAACTTTAAAACGAAATGGAAAACATTAACTTTACACATGCTTTTAATACATAATTAAAATACCCCTTAACCATGATTTAGAACCCCATCAATCAAAGTAAAACTAAAACATTTCAGTTTCTCATCATATCATTACATCCTGTCTCCCGTTTGATATTTAGAAGAAGAAATATATAATTGTTTTTAAGAGCGTCAATTCTAACGGTATTAATTTAAAATTGATGGCCTTTTGGACGAAGGGAGTAATGCATTTCCACTTTTTATTCCATTCCTCTACAAAATTAAGTTAAGATTGGTCAGTTAGTTCCCTGGGAGAAGCTTATACATTGATGGTAATACATTGGAAAATTAAATTTCCAAATCGGCGTATTTTCACTCAAATGTGTTCTCACGTGTTCAGAACGCCGAAGTCAAAACTGTAGATAAGCATCAATTAGATGAAAAAAGATTCGAGGTATTATGAAATCCGTGTAAAAGGTGTTCCAAAAAGGGGTGAGAACAGGTAAAATAAACGATGATGACACATGCATGTTATGAAGGCGCATGCCTTAGTTCATATTTGGGGTTGAAAAACTATTCTATGTATTAATAAATGCCACAATTTTCCTTTTTTATGAGAAATTAATATCATATCAATTATTGCAAATTATTGCCACGAATGATCCGCCATATACATGGCCGGAATGTAAAAAAAGGGGAAAATCCACTATATAGTAGGTTTTCCGTGGGGGTAATCTGGCTATAAAAAGGGGGATAGCCCACTATATAGTCAGCTTTCCCTGGGGGAAAAACTGCTATATAGCCATTTTTCCGGGGGGAAGAACTGCTATATAGCCATTTTTCCGGGGGGAAAGATGGCTAGGGGGAAAAGGCACTATATAACACCGGTTTCGCATAATTTCGCTTACTGACAATAACCAGTCATCCTTTTTATTATATAATTTATTTATTAAAGAGTATGTTATGAAAACGAGTAATTGTTAAACGATACTAGTACTTGATTAAGCATTAACGCGATTGGTGAGATTTTTCCTTCACAAAAGTGCCAATAAGAAAAGGACAGTAAATAGAAAATAACATCAAGATGGTCCATAGTCTGTTAGCTTATGGTGGACTTGTCGTGTTTCAAACAATGTGCATAGAATGACAAGGACCATATTCTTTCAATAGACAACCCAGGAAACAGCAAAACCATGTACATTTCCTATCATTATCTTAAAGATTCTTGTACATACTGTAAACCAACTTTTATTTGCGTGTGAGAAATTTTCGCGAGATTCGCAAGAGCCTGATTGTCGCGAAAATTTCTCGCCACGAACCAGTATTTGCTATATAGTTGGAATAAAAAAAACAGGTGTAGATAAGGCTTGGTCGCGAAAATTAGTTGTCGCGAACCAGTTCATCTTTGGTAAATCGCGAAATAAAGTCGTCGCAATAAATGGTTGGTTTACAGTATATCATATCAAAGAGAAACTTAACTTCCAGATATGGAAGGGAAAAGACAAAACAATGGTTATACACTAAGAAAACCATGCTGAATTTTTCTTCCTTTGTAAATGCGTTTAATTAGACTGCGACATTCTAGGCAAAATCCAGAAAAGAGTTACCTCTCTTCATCTTAATCGTTTTAAGTCGATAGCATAGGCATTTGGTTCAATTACCTTTCTGATAAATAGAGAGACATTTCTTTATCCCAGTGATAGAAAATTATTGAAAAGAATATTGGTAAACTTATTCAAGAGTAATAACTATTTATTATTAGAAATGATTTTCAAAATAAATTGAATTTCGCAAGAGCCGTTAGTTTTTGTTTGTTGTTGATTTTACAAAGATACCTATCATGCTGAATTTTTTATATACATTATTCTTATCGTTTTTGTGCTTTATGAAAGTATTTGTTTTCTTTTTAGCCTTTTCAAAGTTGCTCTACGGAAATTAGGAGACATAGAATATTACAACGCTACCTTTATTACCAAGCTTAAAATTGAATACTGCCTGGAGGAAAGAATTCTTAAATTGAAAAATTCAATAAGAAGCTGGAATTTGTAATTGCCGTTTTCTTGAAATTAACAAGCACCTTTCGTGCCCGCATTTGTAATATGGAGATTTATCACCTGTTAAATTTTTCGATTTTCTGCAGATTTTATCAAATAATTCTTCCTTTTACATTCTGTAAAATCAATTATCGTTGGTTTTAATGACGTTTTGGAACTAAAGCAGGGGGGTGAGTAGCATGTCCCTCTACATTACCATCACCTCCTCTAGAAAGCTGCAGAGATTGCCACAAAATGCACTCATCAACCATTCTGTGGTCAATGCATTATTCATTGGAATGACGAGAAGGACAGTCTTAAATTGGACAGCCCCAGACGATGCTGGAACCAACTACTCTTTTACAGATGTTTTGTTTGATCTCATTTCTTGACATCATTTAATGTTGTTTTTTTTTGTTCTTCATTAATTATAAAATATGCAAAACCGTTTGTAGTAGACATATGCTGAAATAAAGTTGTTCAACAGCCATTTTGTACTCCAATGTCTTTTAGCAGCAGATGTTTTCCTGTACATGTCCTCGACAGTATCATGACCATTTACGACCTTGAATGGATTTTTGCATCGACTAATCACCAACTTATATATTCTTCAAACAGGATTTTCGAAGTATATGTAAAGTTATCACTAATGTATGTTTTATTAAAAAAAAACAATTTTAAATAGCTTTAAAACATGCCTTAAGAAATTCAACTGAGCTTTAAGCATTTTGGAAACTTTTCATTTCCGGTTTGCTGCAAGTTGTCTGCCTATTGAGTTTGACGGTATATATTAAAGTATTACTGCATAATACTTCAAGTTGTTACAACAATATCATTAAGATGAAATTGACTAATTTGACCTCGATAATTTTTTGTCAATAATATTAAATGAAGGCAACTTGCTGATTAAGGGGAGAAAA
Organism: Magallana gigas; assembly: GCF_963853765.1. Taxonomy (NCBI): domain Eukaryota; kingdom Metazoa; phylum Mollusca; class Bivalvia; order Ostreida; family Ostreidae; genus Magallana; species Magallana gigas. The sequence continues at coordinate 11,603,096 of NC_088858.1, read as the reverse complement.
GATGCGATAACAAGATAAAAACAAACATATCTACCGGTTTGTCATGGGGAACAGTGATAAGCAATGTAAAAAATTAATTTTCGTTTCGAATTTCCACAAAAGCTCATTAGTGGTCCATTACTATCCGGGTGATGAAAGGGTACCCTGCTTTGGGCTGTCCAACTCTGTGTTTACACTGAAACAAGATAGCGTAGGGCACCTGGTTGCTGCCAACAGGTAAGTGAAAAAATATATGATAAGTTTTCACAACGGTGTATGACAAATGACTTTTGTTGATGGGAGGAGAGGGTTCCCACGATCTTTTACTGGCGATATATATGCGTAACTGTCAAAGAAGATTATTATCGTCTGCCTAGGCGCGCGCATCAGTCTCGTGTGCCGTTACGGAGTGACATCGCTTTGATCTTGTAGTCGAAATCTTCGACTTCTAATTGTCCCCTTTGGTTGGGTATCCACCTAGAACAAACCTGAATGAAAATCGCTCGTTTGTCGCAAGTTTAAGTTTAAAAGTATTAGTTTCTCACCCAAAACCGCTCGTTATGATAGAGGATATAGGGCCGGTTTATGAAGTGATAAATAAAGCACCTGCTTTCAAACTTTCTTTGCTATTTAAGATCTTCAATAGGCCCGACCCTAGAAACCAAAGGTTGTCAGTTATTTAAGATATGCTAATCGTATTGATGAAGAAGTTCGATTTGTTTTTCCCACGGTCTTTATGTAGACTAACATCGATCTTTCGGCATATCTTAAACAAGATATACAATTCTTGAATCATTTAAATTTCAATACACTTGATTCTGTAAACAAATAATTTGTTATTTAAATTCAATTGATACTTTCGGTACTTAAAAACACAACCCTCTTGTTCTCCCTTCCAATGAGAGACAAAGAAATACAGTCCGCATATGTCACAATCTTTTTTTTTTTATAAATACTAGAAGTAAAAAAGCAATTAATTACCTCTGTGCCTCATTCTCGTGAACTCGAGGTTCTTAATCAATAAATATTTACTAAAACTCAACACAAAAAATTGGAATATGACCAGATGTCATTTGCCAATTTTTTTCCAAACATCTCCAGCACATAAGTCCAGCACGAGCTTTCGCGTGAGTACCGCGCGTGCTTTACATGAAGGCTTGACGAATATATAGCTGGCTCATCCGACTTAGTTACGGGCCGTTTTGTGCATTGTGAGAGCGAATTTTGAAAAGAACACCAGAAAACGAGTTAACTAATCGGGGATCGCCAAACTGAACTTGCAAAAGTTTGTTATGAAAAAATACAGATGATCACTGAATAGTTCGGTGGATTTATACACCAGCGTACGCATGAGTGAGAGCGACGTAGTGAGGGCCTCACGCGCGACCAACGAAATCTCGGACCAATAGTTCCCCGATGGTGTAACCTAATCGCGGCACTTTAAATTAAATGGAAGCGCATCTCGAGCAATGAGCGGATTTAAGTGCATCTGAAGAATTTATAGAAATTTCTTCAGTTTCCACAATATTTCATTTTGTCATTCTTAAAGTGAGGTGAAAGGATTTAATTGCGATGTTTGTTAAAAGAGGAATATAATTTTTTAATGTATTCTGATACAGAATATTTATGAAAATTTTAGAGTGGGATCTGCGATTTTGGTATTACCTTTAGGAATGGTTTTGGAAGATGTCTGCAGCAAAAAGAATTTCCTTCGATCATTAGTTTTGAGGAAAAAATATGCTGGTGTTGTGTTTGAGTGTTCTTCTTATGACAGTTTTGGAATACACATCTGGATCTGGCTATTTTGAAATCCAAATTACCGCAATCCAGAACCCCAGGGGTGAGGTATTGAATGGTACCTGTTGCGATGGGCTGCGGAATTTGAACGGCTCTTGCAGTGATGAGTGTGATACTTTTTTCCGGGTTTGTTTGAAGGAGTATCAAAGTCGGGTAACCTTTGATGGTTCCTGTACTTTTGGAAACAAGACCAGTCCCATTCTGGGAGGAAACACTTTTACCTACCCCCCTGATTACAACCGGACCAGATTAAAATTACCTTTTGACTTTGCTTGGACGGTAAGGTTTAATAAATTTATTCTACCTCTTTTTCAAACTTTTTAACACTGATTGTGATCCTTTATACTTTTTTGTCATCTTTTATGTCGTTGGACAAAACTAGAAGGACATCACTTTTATGCATGTATTGTTATTATTATATTTATGTAAATGCGCTGTCAAAAGTTCTGGCAGGGTTTAAACAGGCATAGATAATATTTGAAAATTTCATGGCTGAGAGATTTTCTCACGGTTTGAATCAGGTGTGTGCATACACCTTTAAGACACCAGGACAAACGCTGCTTGTTCTGGGACGAGTTTCAGACGGAAACTTTCGAGCGGGGGATATCCAAATCACAGTCAGACTCGTTTACTAATTCGAATAAATGAAATTCGATAGGTTTAAAAAGTTGAAAACACAGGTGTAAACAGGGTGAATACAGTGTGTATACCGATATTGTGCCGACTGCAATTTCGCCTTCAGTTCTCAATAAAGGTTGAAAATGATTTAAACCTAGATATTAGTTCTTAACAATGATATGTTAATTCACCTGAAGTGTGTTAACCTCAATTCCTCTGCTTAAAAGAGGTGATTTTTTGCAGGAAATCATAATGCCCATTCACATAAAAGCAAGTAAAAAATAAAATAAAATGAACTTTCGGCAATTATTAGAATGACTTGTATATAGAAAGCGTTCTGTACAAAACGTCTTGTTTATAAATCTGACAATTAAAACGTTATGGTGAAATTCGTTTTCCCACGGCTACAGATGATCACCTCGGCTCGTCTTTAAACTTTATTTACATAGAAACATCTTGACACGCGGAATACACTGTCTGATCTTCATAACGAAGGGGAATTGATAGTCTTTTGTAGATTGTTTCAGATTTACTCTCATGCTGGCATGCATCAAACTGCGACGGGTTAAAAATCACGTGACAAGTCACATGACCAATGGATGCGGAAGCTGCATTTAATCACATACCGCACATTTTTTGAAAACCCACCACTATTTTGCTATAAGAACGATTTAAAATCGCTCGGGGAAAATAGAATTAAATATTGGAAGAACTTGATGTCTTGTGTAAACTTTGTCAAAAAGGATAAATTATTGAATGCAAGAGTTTGCTGTCAATATTTAGTGTACATATTTATACTTTGGAGAAAGACAATAGGGAAATAGAAACCGACTATTGTTATGTTGATCAGAGCTGTTGAACTATTTTGAATAATATATCGGTTTGTCAAAGACAACATTTACACAAGCCAATTGCTTTTAATTGCCCGCTGTGGAAAATATATATACAATTCAGCACAAGGGGATATATATTTGCGGTATAATATTTATTTCTGCATCGATTGCAAAAATCTTAATTGATTACAAATAAAGTTAAAATAAATGCCCGTTGTTGAGACGCGTGTGCCTCGCCCCGAAACTTTCTTACGCTGGTCTGGATTTGTAAAGGTAGTTGCTTTGTCCAATATATACAGCAAGGAGTGAATATTTTAAGGGGTTCTTGATGTTCCTTTACAAAATACAAACAGCACATTATGTCATGCTACTGGGAAATGTTTTCTTTACGTAACATAATTATCCCACCCTGTTATACGCGAACTTTATTTCCACTCTATCATATTTGCTCATCAATGGAAGCCAAAATTAAAAATGAGCATGTTTCGTTCCGTATTCAAATATTTTATTTTGCTGCAGTTTTAATCATTAATCATTTCTAAATGATGTCGATCAAGAAAATCTAAAGACTTTTATTGAGTTTACGTCATAGAAATAGAAAGCTAGCAATTTCTTGACATTGTACCTTGGAAACAGTGCTGATTGGCAAGATTTAACGAAATTAGGTTAGATACGATCTGTTGCTTGTACAATCTGATAAATAGTATTATTAGAATCATAGACTTGTTTAATAGAAAGCAAGTCATATTTCATAGAATGCCACAAAATTGGGGCAATCGCAAAAATAGTTACATTAGTCGGAATAATTTATAACGCCTATAAAAAACAACCATTACTGCTCCGAAACTCAATAATTGAAAAACAATTCTGTCTTAACGTAAGTTAAAGACTACAACTCATGCTATATATTTCTTATAAAAAGTTCATAACCCTTTAAATAAATTTCTCTCATGACAACAGTATGCATGTTCCATTCCATGGAGCAATTTCCGCGGTTCTATTGAACTGGCACCCTTTACTGAATTGTAAAGAAGGAAGGACTTCCTGTAACAAGGACCGGGTTCCTGTTTCTTCCTTGAGCAGGAAACGGGCAGGTGCTCCTTAATGATAAACTCACCCCGCCAATCAATAGCAACTGCAGTACAGGTATCTGTCCAATACTGATGGGAATCCAGGGGGGCTTTATTGGACTGATTTACGACACCTTGAAACTAGAGGTCTGCTTCGGATAGTCAGCTGAAACCACAGCAGATCTCTCGGAAACGGGGCGATATAATCCGGGCCGTTTTCTTATAATGGTTATCCGCGGATCTCGAGGAGTTTTGGAAATCAATGAAGGAAACCAACCTGATACGCTTTCCATTTCCTCCAATGGGGGATTTTTTTTGTTATTTCAGTGATGCGAAAGAAAGGTTTATTTTGGAGACCAGTATCAGAATCACCTTTAATAGTGATGTAATAATGTCATTAATTGTAACTGGCTGCATTTTTATTGCTGTTGATAGCTTTGCAAAACTTAACAAAATGTCAATTAAAAACCATGCATTCAGACCAGAGTTTTGCAAGATAACACAAATTATTTTCATATGTGACTCAACTTGAGACATTTAAGCTAATAAAATTAATCAACATTCAATCCTTTCCAGATACAAAGTTTGTCTTGCAGCCATAAAACCCATTCCGAAATTAAATAGTTGCCAAATATTAACTATATCAGCTATCTTGCCAAAAATAAAATTCTCTGCAACTTAATTCCCACAATGCTTTTGAAATTCCTTACTTGGATTATCATATCAGAATATGTAAAATAAGATTTTATCTGTAGTCATTAATGATATGCTTAAAGGGCAAAAGCATTAAGATATAAGATTCTATATGTCTTTTGCTTTATGAAGGTAACTACTGTATCTGATATTTAATACATATTATGCATCAAATTCAATAAATATTATCTCTGCATATCGTTTTAAGTAAATATCATACATTCAAGTGATACGAATAGACTTGTTCATTTTCCCATGAAACATGCTAATGTATGACAGCCCCATGGTGATATGTTGTCTGAGATTTTGATTATTTCCTTTGATTAAAGATGTGTGTGGTAGGTTAGAGCTTCAAGGTAACATATATAATTCTGAGAGAGAGAGAGAGAGAGAGAGAGAGAGAGAGAGAGAGGGGGGGGGGGCTACAATTATGTTAGTTGTATTTGCATTTTATCAACAATACCAGTCTTATAAAACAGAGCAAATGTCCTTTCTTCCTGCAAGCAAGTAATTACCTAAGCTTTCTAAAGTCTCATGGAAGCAGTACTATAACATAGAAAATAGTTTCATTTGAAGTATTGTCAAACAAACATCAAACAATTTCATTAGGAAATGCATCACAACCAATGTCTCTGTGGAGCCTGAAGCTGTTTAATGGGAAATCTTAGTGCTGGCAATACCTGTAAGGAATACAAAACTCCTACAACAATCACCTTCTTTATTGCAAGGACTTAATCAACAAAACACTTTTTTGCATACATTTGACAGGCTTTAATGAAATTGAACACTTCTGATTGTCATATTTCACTAGTTTAGTTGCAATGAAGGTACAAGTATTCGCAGCATTGTACATAACTAAAAATAGATTCTCCTCACAAAATAAACCACAAAAAATTCGAAGTTTTACCCTCTTCTTATTTATTCACTTAAAAATATTTGTTGCAAAACCCATAAAGTGAAGAACATACTTATTTTTCACAAACTTAAAAAGGAGCTCTTCAGACATGTGGAGGGAGAAAGATATGGGTCATTACTAATTACAGCCAAGTATCTGAAGGTGCAGTGGCTTCTTGTTTTAGCCAGGTCAATTAGCACAATGCTTGTAATACAAGTGATAAAGAGATGAAAGTCAATTATATTTACTGGTTTAGCCCCCTGTGCTTAGTAAAGATTTATGGGGTTGTTTGAGGATCAAAAGCAGCCACAGAAGAGGTAGATCATATGGATAAGAAAGAAGAAAGCTTGAAAATCATTTATATACATATCTGCCGAGACGTAACATGTTTTATACACATTTTGCTCACAGCATAATAGGGCACAGTTCTATATTGCAGATTGCAAACAAATGTTTATCAATCTATACTGCATTTGAATTCAATATCATTTAATCCTATTCTAAGTATATAGGTATTGACCTTTATAATTAATTGGCCACAAATAGAATAAGAGGATGAGAGACATCATCTATTCAGACCTATATTGCATTTTACTTTTGATGTAAAGTTTTCTCTTCTACTGTGATTTACTTGAAATGGAACTTGCAATCTTGTATCATGGGACACAGTGAGTATTTTGAGATCCATGCAGCATTAGTCAGAGAAATAAGTGAGAAAGTACACCCTCACTACGATTTATTGTTCTAGAATCTAAGCAATGAAAATGGCAGTTGCTCTCATCAGTGGAGACATGTCAGCCGTAGGGTTGATGTAATTGTACCCAATCTGGCTGTAAGACAGCATGACTTGGCACAATATTCTTTTTAGCTTAACAAATAGTTTCCTCTGTAGACATATTTCTCCTAACTGCATTATTCAGTTTTGGTGAATGAATTTACACCCCTTCTAAAAAAATCTCCCTTCACAAAAAGCAAAAAAAAAAAAAAAAAAAAAAAGACAAACAATATTATGAATAGGAATAACAAAGCCCAATAATATGATTACCCAATAAACAGAGTGAAACTTCATAACTGTATACTGCTTAAAATTGAATTGAAGCATATCTTTTCAATGTCTAAGCTTACCAAACAAACCTTGAATAATTTACTGAAAGCCCCTGGATATGATCCAATTAACAGAGCAAAGTAAATGAAGCAAACCTATTCTAATATTTAAAATAATTTGTAAATGAATTGAAAGCCGTTAAATAGAAATATTTCCAATATTAGTTGCTGGCATTCAGTGTTTTATTAGTACCTTCGAACATTTTTTTTTCTAAACAAGTTCATACAGGCATTTTTGAAGCCTCAGAATAAATCATTAGGCAGGTTACTTAGACCTTGTAGTTTTACAAATGATGATGCAGCATTGACTAAAGACACTTTTGATGACTGCTATTTTTGAAAAACACATGTGGCATATATTCCTTTTCCTCCGTTACCCCCCAAAAACATTCTGATCATCACTTATATTCACATCAAGGTCTTGAGAATGTTTGCTCTCATTATTTTCTCTTATCTGGATCAGCAATATGTTTTCAATGATCAGGTTTATTTATCCAAAACAGATAAGATAAAGGGTCAATTAAGCAATATTGCAAAATTAAATTATAACTAATGCAGTTAAGAATTTAATCAGTAACTTGCTTTGTTTTGCCTTGAAAAAAGAAACAAAACCAGAGCACGCATTCTGATTGCACCAGGCTGAACTGTGTGGTCTACATGCTTAGTCTAACAGCCTCACTGACCCTTTTTAATAGCAGCAGGGGAGTGTGTGCTAGCAACAGCCTCGTAATTAGAGGTGTCTAGACGCTAATTTTTCTATTAATTGCTTTGCAATAACTACTGATGCATGACTGATTGATGCATATTTAACAGTTTTGTTGTTATATTTAGTTTTGTCATTAAAGTGTGTAAAATTTCTGACAAAAACCTTATCATGCAATAATCTATAATTACATGCTCATTCAAGTACATGTACCTCTGCTATAACCTACACACATGATCATTAAGGTACCTTTGCTATTATCCACATATATGCTCATTCAGATACCTCTCCAATTATCCACTTTCATGTCCATCTGAGTACCTTTGCTATTATCCACATATATGCCTAATCAGGTACCTTTGCTATTACCAGTATGCATGCTCATTCAGGTACCTCTGTTGCTAATCCTGTACATGCTCATTCAGGTACATATGTATTTAAGCTATCATTTAATCAACATGCTCATTCAAGTACATCTGCTATTATCCACATTCATGCTCATTCAGGTACCTCTGCTATTATCCACATACATGCTCATTTAGGTACCTGTGCTATTATTCACATTCATGCTCATTCAGGTGTCTCTATATCTGCTATTATCCACATACATGCTCATTCAGATATATCTGCTATTATCCACATTCATGCTCATTCAGATATCGCTGCTATTATCCACATACATGCTCATTCAAGTATCTCTGCTATTATCCATGTACATGCATTATTTAGGTACTTCTACCATTATCCATGTATATGCTTATTTAGGTACTTCTACCATTATCCATGTATATGCTTATTTAGGTATCTCTGCCATTATCCATGTATATGCTTATTTAGGTATCTCTGCCATTATCCACATACATGATCATTTAGGTACCTCTGCTATTATCCACTTACATGCTAATTCAGGTATCTCTGTTGCTACCTCTCTGCTATTATCTATAAACATACTCATTCAGGTACCTCAGCTATAATCCACACTCTGGTACTTCTACTGTTATTCACATACATGCTCATCTGGGTAACATTACTATTATCCACGTACATGCATTATTTAGGTACTTCTACCATTATCCATGTATATGCTTATTTAGGTATCTCTGCCATTATCCACATACATGATCATTTAGGTACATCTGCTATTATCCACATACATGATCATTTAAGTACATCTGCTATTATCCACATACATGATCATTTAGGTACCTCTGCTATTATCCACATACATGATCATTTAGGTACCTCTGCTATTATCCACATACATGATCATTTAGGTACCTCTGCTATTATCCACATACATGATCATATTAGTACATCTGCTATTATCTACATACAAGATCATTCAGGTACCTTTGCTATTATCCACATATATGCTTTTCCAGGTACCTCTGCTATTACCAACACACATGTTTATCCAGGTACTTCTGCTATTATCCACATAGGTGCTAATTCAGGTACCTCTGCTATTATCCGCTTTCAGGTACCTCTGCTATTATCTACCTACATAGTCATTCAGGTACCTCAGCAATTATCCAAATACATGTTCATCCAGGTACTTTTGCTATTATCCACATATATGTTTATACAGGTACCTTTGCTATTATCTATTATCAGGTAATGTTGCTATTAACCACATACATAGTCATTCTGGTACCTATGCAATTATCCACATGAATGAGCATGAGCAATGTGAATACATGTAGTATTTTTTTTCCTTATATTAAATCAACTTTATTATCTTTCTCTTCAATATATGATACATGTTTGAAATTCTGGTGCTTGCTGCTATGTATCTCTGTGTCATCATAACAATTTTCCAAGAGTGTCCTTGAAAGATACAGACATGTTTAAAACATCATAACTCTTAAAAAGCAGTAGGACTGTAAGAAGTGAGATACAGAGAGATCAATGGTCTGATAGTTATATATGAGGGATTAGCCAGCTTGAGCCTTCGGGGTGCACACTACAGCTGTGTAAGCAATGGTAATCCAAGGTAAAGATTCAGCAACAACGCAACATATGGGCATTCTATCTCTGACATAAACAAAAGGCATTATATTGAATTGGACCACAATGACAATACAGCTAAGGCCAATTTAACAATTTATTACTGTGATTTCGGCAACAGATGTATTTGCTATACAGTAACTGAAATAGCAGTGAGCATCCCAATAAGGATGTAGGCAACAATTTGTAGACAATGACACAAATTTTGTTGTGACTCCAGGTACAACCATTAACCTACATTGTATAACTGACTCAGTATATCTAATGGTCACATCTTGCAAAATAATCAATCTTTCAAGATAAAATGTGTGGAGTATCAACATCAAGGAAATTAAGATACAATCCTTTTCACTGTTATGTGTTTTGTTAAACTAAAATTGTTTGGATCTTTCTTTCTTTTTTTTTCGAAAAAGGAGGGGGGGGTATACAAATTGACCCTACATGAGAGCTAGAAAGAGAAAGAGATAGAAAAAAAGATTTGTTTGGTTATAAACCCATAGTAAAAGCAAATGTTGGTAAATTATTTACAAGCCTGTTCATACTTAAAAGCTAATGTGAAAAATATTTCTCCCACAGAGTACTCAAATTTCTAACAAATTAGGATAAAATTGCATTAACAACAAAATACGCAATCAATTAACAGTCAGATAATCCTTGGTTTGTCCCCATTTAGAAAGGCGTATTGAATAGTCAGCTCAGAAGATGGGATATATAAAACTACCATACATTTATAGAGCTATGTAATGATTGTGGCTTGTGTCCGAGTGGCAAAACCCATCATTAGAAAGAAATGAAGTGAAAGAGATAATTTGTATACCTGTCAGAATTCAAGTGGCCCCATATCGACTTTTATGGGGGTGAGAGATCAAGGTATATGAGTCTGCTTTACCTGACCAAGCTTCTGAACAATTACCTCAGAAACAAGGTGAATGATGTACTTTTTCTTGGTTTTCTGGAATTTATACTGGATGACACCGTGCAAATCAAAACAACTTGAGAAATCTGAAATACGCTTTTAATGTGCTAAAATCCTGCATGTTAATTAGGAACTTTTTGGCAGTAATATCATAACATTCTTCTTTCCCATGTGCTGCAAAACTGCATTGCTAATGAAAACAGCTAGACTATCTTAGATTCTGACTGATAACATCACATTACATGTATGATATTGTAGAGGAAGCTTATATGACTATGGGAAATGCATTTTTTCAATTATATTATCTATAGACTTTAAATTAAGAATATTCAACTTCAAGTGATTAAGAAATTGTAATAAGTTCACTTTAGTCCAAAAAAGACAGTTTTAGAAAGTATTAAGATTTCTCTTGACCTTGAATTATGGGCCTGTTGAGATCATGCACATTGAAATGTTTGCTTCATTTTGTTTCTTTCATAATGAGAAAATATTTAAATAATTCCAAAGGTTCTTTGTTAAATCTGCAGAAAATAAAACTGATGACTAGACATAATTGCCATACCACTTTTATCCCACCATGTCTCAAGAAACAACATTTTGGCAGAGAAATCTCAGAATTGTCACAGAATTATGCCAATTTCAGACAGAAAGACAGACAGGGTGACAGCATTTCATGCAGATGAAGGTGTTTCCTATGGTAGTGCCAAAACACAAAGGCACATAGCATTTCTCATGGATGGTTCCCATCATTTAAAAAAAACGATTGACCTTGGGCAAGGCCAAAGTAAATAATGTCTTTGAGACTGCCACCTTCCCATAATATTTATCACTGCTAATATCTCCTGCAGGAAAAAAATGAATGTGTTTGTATATTTGGATAAGTCTCACTCCATCTGGGCCAGTCATTAACACATCTGGCCGGACAGTACACAGCTAGCCTTCAGTAATTCTCATTGGTGAATATGAATGACAAGACAATGCTTTATGGAAAGATATGCACCTCCAGAGAATCTCTTAAAATGCACCATTCAGTGACACATATTCTGATAAAAAAGGATTCTTAAAATATTATTTTGTATTCTATTGCATTGCTTTTCATGCAGTGACAATTGGCAAAGCATTGTGTTTGGGGAGGGGAGGGGCACCAAATATAATGTTGAAATTTTATCACACAATATGAAAACATCTTGTATTTAAGCTTGCTCTCATAATAGGGTTTCTTAAAAAAAAACTTTGATGCAGACAAATGAAAAGACAGAAAGGTCAATCACTAGATATTATCTTCTGTTGTAAAACCAAATCTTTGTAAAGTCAACATGCAATTAAAGACATACAAGATTAAGTGCTCTTTGAAGCACAAGACAGTGTGTGAGAATTGTGTTAATTTTAAAACTTCCTGTCAAATAATAATAGGATATAAAAAAGTAAACATTTGGTCTTGCAGACTAATCTTAAAGAAACTAATCAAGCATAACTTATTTTTGCACTGGCTTCGAAATGCTGATTTGCATTTTCCTTTGCTATTCTCCAAGATCAGCTGTCATAATTGAAAAATAGCATGTCTCTTGATCTCCTTTCAAACAACAGAATTTCAATATGCATAATATGTAAAGCAATCAACCATAAATATATGACATGTGGTATGGGGATTTTTTTTTTGGTATGGTTATGACTATAACATATTGACAAATTTTGGACTTCCAAAAGTGTTCATGCTGTTGTTAATGGTTACCAAGGTGCGCTATGGGAACCTGATGGCTCCCGATCATCTTGAGATGATCTCGAGCTGAATGCCCAGCACTGACCAGACAGTATTTATTTAGCTGTCCAGACTCATCTTATCTGTTGAAGGGATTGGTCACCAGGGGGCTATCACCTATCATTACAGTCCCATTAACACCCAATCACTGCTCCCTCTGCCCTGTCGTAACTGTCCATCACCGGACCGTGAGTGGATCTGCAGCTTCCTCCAAGCTTTTGAAGAAGTAATCCCTGCTACCTAACTCTGTATTTTGCTAATGTTTTGCATGCTTTGCTGGGAATTAACAGAAAATTATATGAAGATTATAGATGTTTTAGGAATTACTGCAAACCAATTAAACACTAAGTCAAAAGTTCAACCTACATTATCAGTGTCTTTGAGCAAACTGAGGTCTCAAGCTCTTTGAGTTCTTAAGATTATTTAACATTTAGTTGCTAATTTTGAGGCCAAATGCTGTGAATTGGAGATTTTCTGAACAACCATTGAACAAAGATAAAATTTGTTGAATAAACTTTCCCAAAGTTTTTGATGTTTAAACTGTTTCCATCATTTTACTGCATGGTGGCAATCAAAGGTGCTACAAACGACTTCACTTTAAAGGAAAGTAGGTTTGACCAAAGTTTGTACATGCCACGAAAAAGACTGGAGTGGGAGTTGTTGATATTTAAGTGCACTTGATGGGGTTATTGTTGTCAACTCAAGCCATATCCCAATCCTGGGAAAAGTAAATGGAGTTAAAGGGAACCCCTTCGTCCTCTCTTATTGTCCTCCCCATAAGAATGATGGATTGCTAAGTTTGTCCAACAATTATCTGAATGTCATCCATGGTTTAAAGAAAACCAGCAGATATTATAATGATCACAGCTAGGCAATCCTCCGGAAATTGTTTGAGAATTTCACTTCATAATTGGTAGATTCAGTAACATTATAATGCATTGATTTTTTTCACAAGGTGGAAATTGGCAGAGCATTTACTGTAATGTGAAAGTAAAAAAGCTTTTATTTGAGTTTCTATTAACACCAAACTAATATGTTTCTAAAGACCGCATAAAAGATGTAATATCAGAAGCCTTAATAAAGAGTTTTCTAATTGCTTTCATTTCATTATCTGTTTTCAATCAATCTTTCCCATTTTTTTTTTATGTTAAACAATATTTTCAAAAGTATTTTTTACCATAGAACTTTAATGTTCTACAGTTATCTCATCCAAGCCATTGTTATATATGTCACAATAATTGTATCAATAGAAATGTCAAACGAATAAAATAAAAATTAAAAGAAATAAAAAATATGAAAAAATTCAGTCCAAAAAACTCCCCACAAAGCTGCTATTAGTAAGTGATGCCACTTAATTACTAAATACAGGGTTTTTTTTTACTTTGAAAATTCAGGGCATTTGAAAATAAAAAACGAAACATCTTGAGCAACCCTACTGTTCCGTTAATAATTTACAACGTAAAGCTGTTGAATAAATCTGCCTTGTCATGTTTGTAGGTCTTAGAGTCATTCTTAAGAGTTTTTCAAAAAAATTCTTTCGTTTATAAAAATAGCCATTAGAGTTGATTGGATAACGAGTTGATGGAAGCTCAGCACTTCGAGCTCTGTCAGCAGACTCGTAGAACTCATCTCGCGAGCATGTGCCCCATTTGTCTGACATAACTTCTGGCAATGCTCACTACTCCATTGATTATATTCTTAGCTGGATCAACTCCAATTCCAGTAACTTATATCTCTTCAAATACTTTATGAAATGTATATAGGTTTGCCATAATTCACAATCTAATTAGAGCACAATACCTCACCAGCAACAGTGGGGCTTCGTTTACCTGTGTGTGCAGTTTTTTAAACATTGCTGCAGAATGAGAATTGATCAAGTTCATTTTCTGCAAACCAATTATTATATTTACATGTTCTTAAATGCACTTTTTTGACCTGCACATACAAGTTTGAATCATACTGGCAGTCAAATCAAATATTTATTAGATATATCTTAACATCATAAGGTAAAGTCTATTAAATCATTAAATCTTGGTTGTTGAACTTTTTGAAGTTGTAAATTAATTAGAACAATGTTTTCACACTAGGCAACAATATTTTTTTTATGTATATGTTCAACAAATTATTCATCAAATTTTAATGCAAAATCTTGTTTTTCTGCTTACAGAGGTCCTATACCCTTATTCTGGAAGCCTGGGACCAAGATACAATGGCTTGTAAGTGATTGCTTGTTCTCAATAATTAACCACATTGGTGATAAGAAATTAGAATTTGTTAATAAATGATAATAACAGAGGTATGGAGTGCATTCAGTGGAAATTATCAATTGCTTTCAAATTTCCTCTATCAACATAACATAATCAATAATTTACCAAGACAACCTGAATATCGAGATAAAAATCTCAATGCCAGTGTAATAATTGAGATAATACACCCCCAATTTAACAGACTAGCGTCCTAACTCAAGTGTGTCCATTGTAAAAATTTCTCAAGCTTCGACAGGGAATACCAAAATGGGCTTGCGATCTGCATGGTTATCCACAGGTATAGATACTACTTGCATCAGATGTTGCAACAGTGAAAACCTGAATTTCTGTCTTCAGTCAAACGTTATTTACATGTACATCCCTCTTATTTCACCAGATAAAGTGAAAATTTATCATTGTCTTCAAGCAACATCTACCTAACAAGCAGATGCTGAATCAGAAAGGAAGACCAGTTTTTTGGCAGACAATTCTCATGGCTGCCATGTTTTCTTTCCCATGCATTTTGTATCACAAACTTTATGGGCTTTGATCATGATAGCTTATAATGCATAAGATAAAACATTTTGCTGTAATAAAGAACATTGTGGAATTTCTCAGTTCTTCATAAATACTCCTTATCACTCTGAGCTTTCTGTTAGCTTGAGACTACCTGGATATCTCAAACACGAGAAATGGGAGAATGCTTCGTAAACAATTAGGCAGGTTTTAAGTCATGCCAGTAAACATTAAAACTAAAAAAATTCAGATTTTATAGAAAGTGAAGAGTTCCGATGAAACTGTAGCGATTACATAAATATAAATAATGGATAGCGGAATTTTCATCAATTTATCTACCAAGAGCGTTTGATGCCATAATACACAGCAGGGGAATTACTTTGCCATTTATTTAATCAGCAGCAGAAGTATTTTTCTTGTAGTAAATAGTATTCTTGTAGTAAAAACTCTGCCAACATTTTTTTTTTTTTACATCTACATACATTTATTTCTTTTCCCTTTTCTTACCCAGTTGAGTCTTTTCCAATTCTCCTGAATAACAATTGCTCTACCTGGAAAAGACAGGTTCTATGGTTCTTTGGCATGAAAGATATCTTTTGTGTGTCTGATTAAAATATTTTCTTTCGTTTATCAAGTCTCTCTTTCCATTTCTTAATGCTTTTCTCTCTCTAAACAGATAAATGAAGAACCTTATCTTCCAACAGCTGTCCACAAATTCACCCCTCTCAATTTAAAAAAAAAATGATTGTTTGATTTTTAACTGTTTGGGAAATTCTCAGTTTCGTGGTTCCCTGGTTTAGGAAGATAATAAAAGCCTTACAATACAGTTAATAGAACTCCATGTTTTCTTAAGTTCCTGTCCTCCAAATAGCCTCACCCAAAAATTTGAAAGGATTCAGGGAGATAGAGAAAATGATAATGACGAAGACCGTTTATCTTCAAACCACTGGTTCCCATGCATTCTTGAGAGCATGCCAAACTATGCATAGTCTTACATTAAAACAATCACCAACATGTATAATTGCTGTTTAGTAATTTCAGCAAATAATTTGACCGAGGAATATTCTCTGATGATTCTAAAATTGCAGGAATTAATAAATCGGCAAACCAATATGCATGGTAATCAAATTATAAGAGATGCATAGTTTGAATTTTCAAAGCAGTTGTATTTTTCCCATTGACCATATATCACTGACTTGCCTCACCATAAGACATCAGAAAGCGCACAATTCTAAGGTATATATGTATCCAAAACCTTTCAAGAGCTTGCCACTTTGAATTATGTTCTGCATGTTTATGGGGGCATATAGATAAGGGAAATACTGAAATATTTCAAATAAAACACTAATAAAAAGATCAAAAAACATATAAACTGAATTCTATTGACATAGGTGTAGAGGTGTGGAACCAATCTCTTATTTCAAGTTTACTGCTCTAACCATGTTTGGATTGCGCTCTACTTGACATCAAAATTAATATCTTTCATATCAAACACAATATATCCCTTTTTTTTCATTGCACTTGAAAAACTTTTGATGCAGAAGATTCTTGCATATAATGGGTCTACAGGAGCCATGGAACAAGTATGTTTGGATAAGATCTTAAAATTCAATCCCCCACTATTTCTTGAGCCATATGGCTCCTTCAATTTTGATTTCTCTTATTATTTAATCTCACTTTGCATTAGAGCTCACTCTTAAGTGATGAGTCTATTGATAATTAATGAGATTTGGAGCAAGTGATTACAAATGAGTAAATGCACTTTTGATGTTGAGAATTCTGGGACTAGAATTGCATTTCCTCCAAACGAAGTTATCTCCCTTACAGGGGATAAGGAACATCAGCTCATAATGTATCATATGTTGTGATAATTTTACATTATCATATGTTCCATTATTTATGGATATATCATAGACATTAATCTTTGATAAGATTTATCGTGATCAGTGTAAAGGTACTAGGACACACTTTATGGAAAATATTCCAGATGATCTCAATTATTCATTTGTGCAATAATCTATATACATGCTGTAATAATGACAGGTGTTTCAAAACAGATTATAACTTCTAGAGAAATGCCTCTAATTGCTTTGGAAGACCATTCCTACGTACTAGGTGCAAGAATTGCAATTGAAAAATGACTAAAATTAAAAAACTGATCTATCATTAAATCTAATTGATTCTCTACTCTGGCCCTATGAAATATGATCATATAGCTAGAAAACATTAAGACCAATAAATGATGATTTTTTGATTAAAGAGAAGATTCCTTATAATGTAAGGTGATGGTCTTCTCCAATTCCTCACACTTTTCAACAGTCAAAATAACAGCCCATTCAGCTAGCATGAAGGAATGGGGTTTAAAGATCCAAATCATCCGTGATAGTTATCTCCCATCTGACAAAAAAATGGTGAAATGTTGGCTGCCCAGATAGAGGTGATAGAGACATACAAAGCCTATATGACACACTCAGATCTAATCAAGGACCAGTTAACTCAAGGACCAACTGCTTTGATGAGCCAAACATTCTCATGACATGCGAGCATTATTCAACCAACTATTCTGTGTAGAACTCTTAAATTATTTACCCCCCAAAAAAAACACCACCCAAGAATGCAGGTCCCTTCATATCAGCCTAATCTAAATTAGAAATATGATAACATGATTTAGTGTAAACAGCTCATTACAATAAATTCAATCTACAAGTTTAACTAGTCTTTTGTTGTTCATGTCACCAGTTTGGATTCTTTAAATATCCCCTGACTTTGCACTATTGCAGGAAGCCATAATTCAGTTACCGTTAATCACATTCAGCTGATTAACAAACAGTACACAAATCTATTATATTACTTCAGAGTTTTCTTTGAGACAAATCAAATGTTCAATCATTTAATTTATGGTCCTTAAGGGGAGGCCTGTGTTCAATGATCAGCACATGGATGAAGACTTGTCCTCTCTTTGGAGTTTCAATCTGAAATATTTTTGCTCATAAATCTTTATCTTTTTGATGGCCTTTTGAGTCATGGTGATTTGATAACCTCAACCTCTGTCCACGCAAAAATATGTGAAATGTTCTGCTACTCTTTATTTGACCAAACCATTGATGAGCAAATTTCAAAGAAAATGTTACAATGAGAAAACCTTGAGAAAAAGGTAAAAATAAGCCTTCAATGGAAAAGTATACTTTGATTATAACAGATGTGGTAGCAAGTGTATTAAACTCCATCCTCCATGTCTCTCCATCTCAGTCAGACAAATGATTGTTTTAAAAATATGGTAATGGCTGTTAAAAGAAAACTTCAGAACCTGCAGACGCTGAATTGCATCTTTTATTTTTCTGTGAGCTACATCATTGCTGATGTTGTGAAATTTAAAGTCTGTAGCCTTCAAGCACCTGTCATAGGATCACCTTATAGACAAGTGAACCAAGTCTTGGAGCCTAACTCGACTCCAATACCTGTGATGGTAGTTAAATAGACAAAAAAAATGTGTTAGCTTTGCAAAATTAACTGACAAAATGCCTCAGATTTCAAAATTCATCAACTGTCAATGCATTTAATTCAATGAAACATTACATGGGCTGGAATTCATGAGAATTGGCAATTGGTAGAGTGCAAGGGTTTGTAAATTGGGTTTTGTATAGATACAATGGACTCAATTGTTGAAAGAAGACAACTTCAGGTAATCATCAAGGAACTTGAACCTATTGATCAGGTGCTGCCTTGTTTACCTCAGTTTCCTTCTTAGTTTAAAAGTTCACATATGTTTGCTTATACACCAATCATAGAAGGCATGCTTCTGATTCCGTTAGAGCTGTGACTTTTCGGACAACGGCCCCAGTCTATAATTCCATAGAAAACAATAGGCTGTGATCAGCTTCCATCTAGGATGACATTGATGGCCCAAACAAATAAACACATCAAAAACTGCATCATCAAGTTGATCTGCTAGGCCTGTCATTTATGTCTCACTATACTTACATCTATATACTTAACTTTTACAGATGGTGGTCAATTGATCGAGCGGGCTGCCCACTCTGGCATCATTCTGCCCGGTCAGGACTGGCACACCATCACCCACAACGGTCCAACAGCCAGCCTCATATACAGAATCCGCGTGGTGTGTGATGACCATTACTACAACACAACCTGCACCAAATTCTGTCGCCCTCGGAATGACCACTTTGGACATTACACCTGTGATAGAAATGGAGACAAGGTCTGCATGCAAGGTTGGATGGGAAACAACTGTGAAAAAGGTATTTTGTTTTCTTGAATATTTTTCTGAGGATAGTTCTATAAACACCAGGTTTTTTTTCATTGATGATAAAGCATATCATCTGGTATTTGGAACCTGTTCCAATAATTATGCGATTTTATACACATGGCTAAGGAAAATTCAGGTGTGTTATGCATTTTGTGAATTAAACACAGCATTTTGCCAAATCTCTGTATGCTGATGATAGAGATAGATTGGAAGGCAAGGTTTTGAGGGTACAATATGATATACAATTGTATGACAACAGCTTCTATTTCAGGGAGAAATTATTTCAGTTCTAGTGGTCTTTTGGGGATATTGTATCTACCTAAAAGCTTTCTATCACATTTAGTGAGACCAATTTTTGTGACTTGTCTAGAAATGTTTGGTTCATAAAGACATATTTCACTAAGCAATAAAAGTTTTTCAGGTTTCATGTTGGTATGAACTACAGTACAGTTGCAATGATGTGCATTAATCCATAATGACCGAAATATGGCAACAGGGCAAATGCAATTCATGATGCCATGTTCTCTGAAAAATGTTTTATCACATGTACTTATATTTGAATTTGATATTTTTTTTCACTGTTCAATCTAACATTTATAGCATTTCTGTATTATGACTGCAATGATTTTTTTGTAAGGAATATAAAGATGTTCAAATTTTTGCAAGGTTAATTTAATTCATACATGAATGGTAGTTATAAAAATTATAATGAAAAACAGTTTCTTCACAAAACTATCCAGCAGGAAATATACCCACATATAGACAGGTATTTGTACTACAAAAGATTAATCTAAGGACATATACCAGTATATTTTTTTTTGGCTAAAAAAGTTAAAATACACATACCCAGCATTCGTTTCAATTGGGTAGACATTAGCCTTGGCACTGTCATTGGAATCATACATTTTTTGGTGTCTACAATGATTACATCTTGAAGATGCAAAAAATGTGAAAAGTAATAACTTCTATAAAATTCCATAAAAAGGAGCAAAGCAGAGCAGCATCAGTTTTCAAAACTCATTCTCTGAATATCCATTAAAACAATAAAACTCCAATTATTAAAGTACAACGTGTCATTGCATGGAAAGCTGTCTTATTCATTAGTCATGTTGTGTAAAGTAATTTTTATGTAATTGATATCTGTCAAACGGGGCTTCCTTATCGCTGTTACATGGCTATAAACAGAGGCAGTATTTGTAATATTTCTACAAGTTGTTCTCAGACTGGGTGATATGAAGCATTATCATCTCCCAGCTTTCCTCGGAGCTGTAAATTGATTGTTGCTGGTATTTGCAGCAAGCAATTGTGAAATACTGACACTGTACAGCCATCAATCATAGAGTATGTCATCTGTGTAGGTCTGCGATAAAATGAAGAATTGCCCTCACTGTAATGCAATAGATGTCAAGTGAATGAGGTCCCTGTGAACATATATTGTAGCTTAAAAAGGCAATAGAATTACAAATTGGGAATATTGTAATAAAAACACTTCTTTTTTTATTGGAAATCTTCAAAATGGGAAATTTCATATCACTATGTAAAATCTTTATGAAATATAGATATTGTTTACCAGTAAATGTGTACCAGGTACATGTAATAGAAAACAAAACTAGAAATATGTGGGCTAAGCTTGGAACAATTTTGCAATTTCTGTTCAGTGTTAAGGCTTTATGTTTTCAGTTTTGTAGTAATTTTTTGATTCAATTATAGCATCACTAACACAAAAATGTTATGAAAAAATACCTATATGCACAACTTGTGTCTCTTTTTAGCCATATGCAAGACTGGGTGCAGCCACGGGTCATGTGATTCTCCAGGGGAGTGCAGGTAGGGAAGAATTTCTATGAGAAAGTTCCTTTAACAATAATTGTACTGAAATATAGCAGCCTGTTATGCCTGTTACTCCTCCTCAAATCCTTCAAATATCAGTCAATGAACATGAGGTCAACAATCAGACTTGTCGCTGAGTAAAGTTGAGGAAAGTTGGTGATGGCAGGACCAGGACTGGTCCAAACATTGACATACATGTACTTTAGTGTTTAATAATAATTAATTTTATCAATCACATTGCTACATTACATGAAGCTTCCCATAAAAAGATCAAATAATTTACTTAAATGCAACTAAAATTATGAATTTACACTAATGAAGTAATTCTCCAACACATTTTGAGTCGTTTGACCAATGGCATGCCTTTTGCACAGCAATTTGTACATGTATCTAAAGGGACTGATGTTCAAATGCCAAGGAAGACCAAATACATACAACATCCCACTCACCCTTCACAGTGTGTTTCTTTTATGTAAGGAATTAATATAAGCTTCAACATGATCAAAATGTTGGATGCTTTTAAAGAGGGAGTGATATTATTTATTGTCAAAGGACATGGTTACTCAAAATATGTAGGGTAAATATTTATCTTATTTATGATGAAAAATCTGAATAAATTTTTTATGACTGTATTATATTAGCATTTGTAATGACCCATTTAATTATCTTTTCAACAGATAATCTTGAGATGAAGTATCATTGCTCTCGGCTTTGCGTCTTTGCAAAGATATGACTTCATTGTGTATCAACAGTTTTTATAGCTTAAATAAATAACCCATGGTTCAATATTGCTAGGTATCGGTGATTTAAATCAGAATGGAATAGCTTGTGGTTATTGCCATCTCAGACAGTTTTAGTCGTTGTCAATTGACTTGTTATATCTGAAGCGAGACTTTTTCCTGAACTGGACTCCTGTAGGCTTCTTTTTCACTGATTAGATGTAGAGATAATATCAATATCAGGTACCTGGGTACTTTTTCACAGCGTATTGTGAATCATTGGTATTTCATAATGTTCTTGCCAAATCATCAAAATGAGATTCACTGTAAAACTTAAAGAAAGCATTCTGAAAGTCAATTCTCAGTTTTAATGTCCCTTTTTTTTGTGTATTGGATTTCTGTAATTGTTAAAGATTTATGATAATGTGCAGTGAAATTCAATGAACTCTATTGTAAATTTTTTTATATTTTAAGAAAAATCTCGCATCCGATGCCTAACTCTTTTGTCATAGTAAACAAAGTTTTAAAAAACGAAACTTTAGAGAAAAATTTAGGACCATTAAAAAAGGATGAAATATGTGGGAAAGTATTTATGAAAAAAAAATTATTACATCATTTGTTGTTATCTTTCAAACAATTTGAAATATTTCCTCATTGGTTCTACTTGTACTTTTCTTGGTTAATACAGCAAGGAAGAATGTTGGCTGGTGAAAGTTATCATGAAATTTTGGTTATCATTTTTTTTCTGTCAACATGCGACAGGTAAATTTCACACCTGAGAGGTTTGGGGACGTCTAACTCTACCTGAAATTGAATTTGACTTTTCCCACGCTTCAGAGTCATTAGGTTGACACCTTGCTCTTTTTAATTACAAATTGCAAATTGCGCTTCCTAAAATTGGGAAACATATATGTCAACTTTTGGGGCCTTTTAAAGGATGCTAATGTTTACTATTTGTTCTCGATCATGATAGATTATAACCATTAATCTTTCGTTTCACTGAAAATTATTTAGACAGCATAGGCCGATTAATATCAGTTAGTTAAACATGTTTATTTAAATTTCAGAAAATGATTGATGTTTCAAATTATGAAAAGTTTATACAATTTTTTTTTTCAATATGTCATCTATATCTAATTTTCTAAACAAACCAAACAAGGCTTATGATAAGAGTTAATTCTTTATCCAAAAAGAATTTATCATGACTCGCTCAGTTTAAACCTTTTAATAAACTATGATTGGGGAATTAAAAGAAGTAACTTGTGTCACTTCAATCATGAGATAAATTTGCAACAATAGCTACTGGAGCTTCCACAACTAATCGCCCGCACATGCATTATTTATTTCAATAATGAGAATCTGAACTCTCTGGGGGCCTTAATCATAAAATTTCATAAATTACCATACAGTTTCTTAGTTTACACAATTTTCCCACATTTTCTTTGCTCATCATAAATGATTTATGAAAGTGAATGCGAAAAAACAGTCTGTCCTTAGGGAAGTTTGCCCGATTACTCTGTGCAATCTGTAATAGTCCTCTCTCTAAATTATATTAACATACAGTTAATGTTATTCCTGAAATGGTTTTAAACTTAGAGTGTCTTACATCTATCATTAAAAAAAGGACATTAAATTTGAATATTTATCATGTGAATCCGATAACTTTAGTTAACTCCGTACTGCACAATCCATTTTAACAAATAATTTTAATAATTAAATAAAACATACATGTATTTGAAATTGATTTTTTTTCAAGATTGATATTACTGGTATGTTTATCATGATGATAAAAAAAAGAACATCATCTTACACAAGCAAACTATCTACATGCAGTACATATTAATTTAAACAAGATATGAGTCCTGAACGTATAATAAATCTTTTAATAAAAAATAGATAAAAACATTGGTTGGAGAGAGCAATTAAACTAAATGTTGGAGATAGCAATTAAACTATACTTGTACAAAAATAAGAACATTTTTAATCCAGAGTACCTGAGTATATTGTATCAATAAACCAACTATCAAAATTTTAACTTCAACAATTAAAATTAAAATCTTTTCCATGCATGGATACAATATGACTACCCATTCATTCAAAAGGGTTCTTCTCTTAATGATAAAAAGTGTATGAAAGAATGATTTTCCCTTACTTTGCCAAAATACACAGCAGTTACAAATATCAAATCTAATTCTGGAAAAAAAACAAATCAATATAAAACTAAAAAACCTTAAAAACTAGAAAACACTACAAGATAATTTTGATTTTACAAATAACAGATGTTACCAAATGAATGTATATTTCAACAGTTGAGCCACAATGATGAAATCTTGTCTAATCTGATTGTCAATGTGTTGTGTAATATCTCTAAATATAAAATAGAACACAAAACAAAGTAAAAACCTGCCTTATTCTAACCCCCCGATTCTGTAAGCTATCTTACAAGCAGACAGGTTATAACTTTGCTGTTTACAGAAAATGTCCTTTGAAAAGTAATATCGTTGCTTTGGTGGTGTTTTTAATGTCTCTTTCTCGTTTTGAGGCTGAGGTGTGATTTTTTGGTGTTGTGTCTGACCCTTGACCTGTAAGGGGATCCGGCCTTTGTGCTTGGGGTTATCGCCAACAGCCTTACTTCAGTTTGTCATTTTCTCTGTTGACCCTGACTTGAAAGATTTCCATTTGTAAGGATATCCCAACATGATGAAGAAAGCAGAGAAGGAAATCTCACACGTCTGGGTTACACTGTCCAAAAAAACTTCATAACAACTTTCTCGCATATCTATTACAGTGTAAAAAGTTATCTTTTCATAATTGGCATGAATTGGTAACAGTATACTTATTTCGGACTTTAAATATCTCATTTTTTCCATACAAACCTATGATTAGATGATCCCCTAAGATAATTATAAATTGTATGATTAATTAGAATGCAGGGATGATATCTTATAATTATGCTGTTGTGTATTTGAGCAGCCGTTGACTTGACACTATACATCTTCAGAATTAATTTAGACCAGGAAACGGTGGTTAAATCTTGTCATTTCTGACAGATTTTAGAGATTTTCCCACACTATATCAACATTCCACTACTTCTGATCTCTCTTGACTTTCTAAGACCCTGCTGATATTAGACTGTCCTCTCTTACTTAAGGTTCATATATATAAGGGTATTTGATCACAGAGGTGGCTAATCACCCCGATGCTCCCTTTGGTCCTTTGTTACACACCCACCACTTGGAGACACCGTCTCCTCTTCCTCTGACTAGCTCTAGTGATGGTGTCACAAAGATTGACATAATTAGGAAATTAATGACCTGTATGATCAATGATCAATCGGCCTGATCATTCCCTTATTATACTCGAATTTATTTAAGTGATTCAGGTTCAAAAGAGTGTTTGAAAATGTGGTTTTCTACACACTAATCACACTATAATATGGGCATTGAAAGGAATGAAATTTAGCAACAGCCACATTAACCCCAAAATTTTCAAATTATCAAATATTTCAAAACATGCAGTAATCTGTCTCTGAACAGTATGAAAAGAATTCCAATGGAATGAAAGCGTGCTCTCTAAAATACATGAATACCTGTAAACGTTTGATGTGCGAAACAAGCAATACGCCTCGCGAGGTTTAAGCACTATCAATAGAGATGCATTGGGTCATTTTTGTTAGAGGCAAACATTATAATGAAGGAAAAAATCTTTTTTTTTCTGATCAATACCTAATGTTTTGAATAGTTTGAATTTTCCTAAATTACTTCCATCAATTCTGCAAATAATTACAGAGGAAACTGTAAATTAAATAAAATGTACCAGTAGGGTCTCTTTGTTAGATTGAAATTATTTCCGTTTATAAATCTCTTGCATATTGATATTTCCTTGAACATTAGAACAATACTTCTTGATAGGTGTTCCATTATATTGAACACAAACCAAGTGTTACAAAATGCGGAGACAGTTTCTAAAAATTTTCAACTCTCAAGTGCAGAGTTGAAAAAAGTGAAAGATATGGGAGATAAATGTTCTTTAAAGGTAACCGGAGTCATGAAATACAAAACTAGCCCTGTTGAGGTGTAGAATACACAACACGTACATCATAAAGCTCGACTTGTTTAGTGCAGGTGAAGCCCGCTGTCACCTGTCGACATCACGAGGATAGGTAAAACTTTTAAGTCATTAGATCCTACTGTCATTTCTTAAACTTCACTTTTCCCGTGAGAAAGTTAGTGAAGCGTGGATACAAATGATTCTAGTTCATCCTTGTGTATCCAGATTACTGTAGCATATAATGACCATATCTCCCTCTATACCGTCTCCATACTGGAGCGGAGACCTATAAAAAACGCACGCAGCCAGAACAACACGCAGCTATATATTTTCAATAAACATGTGCTATTATGGAAAAAAGTTTCACTTTGTGCTCCATTATATTCAAGGGGGCCAATTACATGTGAAATTGTTCATTTGGTTGTAAGAGAGGCCTATAAAGATTTATGGCTCAGCATGAGAAAAGCTGAACATGTTCTGAAGTGTTCTGAGGGAAACCACTATTAGCTCAAAGGGATTTACATAATACTTTGTCCACTGTCACTGTGTATACCTGCTCTAGTTATATAAAGTGCACACCTGACCATTTGATTGATGTACCTGGTTTTTTTAACTATCTTGTTTGTAGTAATTAATTGTTAATTTCTCAACTTCTTGAATTCCATTATTCTTTAATTGATCTAGAAGAAATTTCTATTTATAAAAAATAAAAACTTTGACAGATCGAGTGTGTATCCTGTAAACTTGCATGTCATTGTTTGTTGGTCGATATAACTGGTGTGTAACTTTTCATAGAATTAAATCCAAAACAATTCCAATAAGGTTCATATATACATGCCATTACGAATAACTATATTATATGATTTACAAGTATTTCTGTAACAGTTGTAGATGTAGTAAAGACTCACAAAACATTTATTCTGTACATAAATAAAAAAAAATCTATATGTAACACAACGTCAAAATCAAATACAAAATACTATCAGATGTTCATTTTCTCAGTGCATCAACATACAAACAGTCTGCCTCTTTAAAACCCTTCCTTTATCCTTATATTGTTCTGACGATCCTGTTGAGCTGCTAGTCTATCAGGAAATGACCTTTAGACAGCTCTACCTAAGAGTGCATTGATTACCTTATTGTCTTACTTTTGTATACTAATAAAAAGTTTAATATAGAGTGGTCTTTGCATGTTGCCAAGAAGAGAGGGATATAGGAGAGGTTACCTAGCAAATACACTTCTTCAAAGGAAACCAAGAGCTGCACTATGAAGACATATGAACAGGAGTAGACTTGGATAAAGAAGCATTACACAAAAGGCCAATCTCCCTGAACTTCCAACATTATGTGATCTTTCCTATGGGTGGCTTATATTGTATAATTTGGCTTGACTTATTCTGGCCGCCTCCCTGGAACACAAAAGCACCTGTTCTAACAAACCTGCCAGTGAATAACTCTCATAAACCAAGAAGGCTGCGCAATCAAATGCAGTTTATGTCACAATTTTATCAATACACAACTTGAGAGAACCTTAAAGCAAAGGTTTCTGTGCTTGTACTGCAGTCCTGGCAAGCTGCAGTGTTTGCCAACTTGGAATAAAGATTTAATTTCCATCTCTCCACCTCAAGTGTGTATTAGTTTTGCTAACAATGAACTACTTGACAAGTGATCTAGAATGACTGAGTTTTGTCAATATTTCGGAAATTGCATTGAATAAATCATACAGGTGCAATCCTACACAAGAACTGGTACAAAAGTTGTAAATTATTTGTGGAACTGTTGTTGACAGTGTCAATGTCTTGTGTTGATATGATGAAGAAGATTAGTTATGAATTGTTGTAACATAGGGGAAACCTGTTTTTCCTCATTTCAGTTAGAATACAAAGAGTGATGTGTTTCATCACAATGCATTGTTTCTTGACTTTTGGTCTTGTTACTTCTTTAAGCATCCATATTGCTTGCAGCCTATTTTCATACAATAAAGGATATTTTTTTTAACATACATGATTAACATAAACCCAAAATCAAGTTAGAATGTAGTTTGGCCCCGTACAACAATGACAAGATATACATAGTACATATGTAGATGTGTATATATACTATAAAGTACATAGTAGCATCATGATGTGATAACAATTACAAAATAAATCTAACTGATTGCATTGACCTTTGCAACAGGTGCTCTTATGGATGGCAAGGTGCTCTGTGTGACCAGTGTATCCCCTACCCAGGCTGTAAGCATGGATCCTGTAACGGCTCACCCTGGAGCTGTGACTGTGACATGAACTGGGGAGGAATTCTGTGTGACAAAGGTAAGAACAGTCAACTGTAGCGACCCCTCCCCCTCCATTCCCATAACTCATCAAAGGTGAAAGAGAAATAAATTCATCTGTGTGATTTATTCTGAAATGCCGAAAAATAAGAATAATTGAAATTTCAGCCCCAAATTCATAACGATGTTGGGATGCTGACTGCACTAACAAAGACAATGTATCACATTAAATGCACCATATATGGCCAGTCATTTCACCATGAACGGTCATCTGATGGTTATTTAGAGCGCTGATAAAGCGGTCAGTAGGTCTCTCTGATGAACTTATCTCCTGCTCTCTGCTGTCACTGAGATAGTTTTATCCATCCAGAAGATGAATCACAAAATATAGAAAACATGTGATTGATTTTACTGGTTTTTCATTGGCTAGTTATCTTTTAATGGTCACATCAAACTCCGCAGCATTTCGTCTATTTAAAAAAAAAAAAAACCAATCTGAGAAGCAACAAGATTCACTTCATCAAGTTTCCTGCTTTACGTGTGAAGATGAAGAGACAGTGATGATGTTTCCTGTCATATTTTTTCTTAGAATTTCCTCCCATTTTTCATTAAATTGTCCATCATACATGAAATCAGAAACTAATAAGCAGAACTTGATCAAAGCTGAAAGCATTAAAACCTGAAGTGATCAGTCAGAATGTTCCTTGTTGTATTAAAACTTTAGAATTTGTTGGAGAGGGGGTTTTAATAGCAGCAGCTATAACAATGCTAGAGAACTCAAAAGGCACTTGAAAGTTCCCAACGTGGCACAGATATTGCTTATTGATTAAGAAAATGTAATTTGGTTCAGATTATTTACATTTCCTTTCAATGTAAAAATGATGTACGTTGAACACATTTTGGTTCTACTAGGGCTGGAAAGATCATCATCTACTTGCTAATGGGCCAATCCTATATGGAAAGGGCATTTTGACCTCAAAGGTTAAAACGTTTTGTAATTGCTTTTCCATATGCAAAACCTACTGAGAAAAACAGACATCTAAATTTCCAAATACTTCATATCCCTCTCAGATAGTAAGAATTGATCTGCACTTTTCGAGTTCATAAATTTGTTGACCTAAGATATCTCTATTTCATTTAAGATTTTTCTAGCAGTACATGTTATTAAGATGTAAGAAACATATATCTGTACTCTAAATGTTATAAATTATTTTGCAATTCAAAAGCTGAACAGTTTCTGTCTAAGGTTACAAAAATATGGCTGACAGTTGAAAAGGAATACAACAACTTGAGTACCGGTACACAGAAGTCAGACGGCTCTACTATGTATATGAACTAACCAAGTTAACTTGGCAACCATTTGACTAATAAATTTTCTTTATTAAAACACACTAGAAAAGAGAATGGCTCCGTCGACACTAAAACAATCAATTATACTCCAATTCATCCCAATAAATTTATTGTTTTTCATACTGTTAGGTATATGATTCACAGAGAGAGTTTTTGAGTTGTTGGAAAAATAGTAGAAAGTTTCATATTATTTACAGAATACCAAGGCACAGTCTTGTACCGTACACATGATTTACATACCATACAGATTTAGGAAGTCATTCTACTCAATTAAAATAATTCTGAGTGGAAGATTCCCACCCTTTATCCTTACCAATCAAGACCCCTATCTGATAAAATAAAAAAATAAAGTATCAAAATTTGCACCTGTAACCCATCAAGAACTAAATGTGTTGCCTTAATTTTTTTTTTAGATCTGAATTATTGTGGCCGACATCATCCATGTTTGAATGGTGGGATCTGTAAGAACACAGCTCCTGACAGTTATGAATGCACCTGCTATGAAGGTTTCTCTGGTGTTAACTGTGAAATTGGTGAGTGTTTTAGTGAAACACTTGAACCTCAAATTTTATCCAGATATGACTTCTTGCCGTTTTAATTCCAAGCAATTGAAATTTAATTCAAATCAATTATTATACCTTTTAAAATGCAGAGTGTGCATACTTTATTGACATTGATTCTTGTAGCTGAGCATGCATGTTCCACCAAGCCATGTAAGAATGGTGCTAGCTGTATTGACACGATGGGTGGGTTCATCTGTACGTGTGCCCCGGGCTGGACTGGGGCATTCTGTGAGGGATGTAAGTATAAAACAGCAAAAACCAGCAAGACATCTCATTTAAATAGCCGAATATGCACCACAACTAAATGGAACATTTATGCAATATGTTAAACACTCATGATATTTTTAATATGTAGATAAAGAGAAAACCCATCAAGGCATTCCAAAAAGTAACCGACAGAGTATTGCGATGAAATGAAACATTTATGAAATAGAAAACATGCACGATAATGTCAACACGTTATTAAAGGGAATTAAAATATCAAGACCTCGCACTAAAATAGCTGACCAAATTCAATGGAAATGCATTGTGACTAAATGGAGCAATTATGCAGTCTCAAACAAGCACGTTCTTGTCAATGTTCAATCTCTATTTGTTTAAAATCGTGGTGTACACTGAACCAGTTTATTTAGTTATAGCTCGGTTCAGGGTATTGACATGACATTTATAGTAAACATGAAGTTCCATCATCACTTCATTCATTTTTTTTGTCATGCAGACGTCAATGAGTGTGCATCAGATCCGTGTCTCCATGGGGGCACATGCGTGGACGGCATCAACAGCTATAGGTGCCTGTGTCCCCCAGGCTGGGGCGGGGCTCACTGTCAGCTGGACTCGGACGAGTGCAGCGGTAGTCCCTGTGTGAATGCCCACTCCTGCCAGGATCTTCAGGGAGGATACAAGTGTCACTGTCAGACTGGATGGACAGGGAAGAACTGCGACATCAGTACGTGTCCTGACATATTCCTTATATTAAAACCCAAGACCACGTTTTTCAAAAATGCAATGAGATATATATAACTCAGGATTGCAAAATTGCTATCTTGTGATGTCATTTTTCTTTTATATTTCATAATACTGATACAAATGTATAAGGTAGATCAAATTGAAGCAATTTCTCAAAACTGCGACACCATTTTGATTTGTGGGAGTCAATTTATGCTAACTGGTAGTCACAAAAAATATTGCTGTGGATGATACATTATGATAATAAGGGATGCTATAAGATATACTGAAAGATGTTTTAAATACAAAAGATTTCATAAAAAGTATGTGGGTGCAGTTTTTGGCCTGCATACTGTAAAGCTGTACTTTAGGTTAAAAAATTGTTTATATACAAAACTCAACAATTGCATGTTAGATTGCCAATTTTCATTTCAATATTGAAAACATTCTGCCAAAATATTTCATGCAAAAATTTGGAAAGCTTTATTGGCCAGAACTGATCCATCTTTGTGTGTGGTCAGTATAAAAATGAAATAATAACAATATATTGTTGAAAACCCAGAGAATACTAAATCAAGTGATCATTTATCTGTGAAATATTAAATGTCAGTTAATTCTGATTTGATGAGGTTGTTAATGACTGTGTTGATTTTTTTCAGACATAAACGATTGCCATCATCAATGTCAAAACGGAGGACACTGTGTGGTAAGGGCTTCTCAGATCTACTGTCTCTTAGCAACACCGAGGGCTCTGTATGATTCATACCCCTCCTGATACCTTCAAATATTTCCCAAATTCTCAGCCATAATACTAATGCCATTCATGGCTTCATTTTTTAAAAGCATTTACTGTCAAATTCAATTCAGATCATAAAGCTATCACACCATAGGAAAGACAACTCTAGTATGAGAAATTCTACAGTTAAGGGAGATCACTATAATTTTTCTTCTTTTTCAGGACTTGGTGAATTCCTACCATTGTGCCTGCATGCCGGGTTATACTGGTCGGCACTGCGAGACAGAAATCTGTGAATGCTGTAGCTCCCCTTGTCAGAATGGGGCCACATGTCACGAACAGGTAGCAGGCTACACCTGTGAATGCCAGGTTGGCTATACCGGATTCAACTGCCAGGTACAATCATCATCCCATCAAGCTGGTTACATTTGTTTTGCCTACGACTGATATATATGAATTACATAAGCCAATTAAACTGTCTACGACTGTTATATATTAACTACATAAGTCAATCAAACACTTCAGTTGGCTATTGTTGTTCCTGCAGGTTGATGTTGACCCATGTCACCCCAACCCTTGCCTGAATGGAGCCAGTTGTTTCAATGTACAAGGCGACTACTACTGTCACTGCTCTGACCACTGGGAGGGACGACATTGTGAGAACACAAAGTCAACCTGTATGTCAGGGTCATGTCAAGGTAAGGCAACACAGCTCATCAATATTTATTGGAAGTTTATTTCTAGAAAAATGGGTGAATGGGTAAAGCATATAGAGGTGATCATTATGTACTTTAAAGGTAGGAGTATGTCTCATTACATCAGCTGAAGATAAATGAAGTGACAAAATGAGAGGGAAGAGAGTTATCTGTCAGAATTATGCAAGTACCTGAATAAGCATATTGTTTGCCTCTGTATTAAATTCACTGCAAGAGAAAGCCAGACAGCCTGACAGGAACATGAAACTAGGCGTCGCTGGTTAGAGATGCAACACGATTCCACTCGACATTAAAGACATACTTGGGTGTCTCGCCATGATATTGATCCAAGACTTATTCATAATTCCGTAGGCATTGCATAAGAGAATAAAAAAAATACCAGAGATTGTATGCTATATGATAATAAAATGATCATAAAATTCTAGGACATTACAGGTAAACATATGATATGATCTATTTCAGTGATAGACAGTTGCACCATCGCCCTGCAGTCTAATCACACAGAGACGGGCGGGGTACAGCTCATCTCCTCCAATGTGTGTGGGAAACATGGCATGTGCATTAGTAAACCTGACGGGGGTTTCACTTGTGCATGTGATCTCGGTTTCACTGGGGCATATTGCCAAGAGAGTGAGTACAAATTACAGATATTAGATGCACAAATTTAACTCTCAAAATACATGTAATTTCTTATGCAAGAGATAAAAATCAAAAAAAAAAATTATGATTAAAAAGTCCCATGGAAAAGGCATTACGCTCACAGCAGAACACACACACACACACACACACTCTCTCTCTCTCTCTTCGTTCTCTCTGAGAATTTCTTTACATAGATGTTGGTTAGATTTTCATAAATAAAGGTATTCATTAATTTTGATAGATGTGAATGACTGTAAAGAGAACCCCTGTCTGAATGGTGGCACCTGCATCGATGGCATCAACAACTACCAGTGTATCTGCAAGGAGGGATGGGAAGGAGTCCACTGTAACATAAGTAAGTCTCCACCCTCACAGCGTCCTTGTCACCACTGATAGGAAATTTGGATGAATTTTTCATTAATTTTATCTTCGTTTTCATAGATAGGAACGAGTGTTCACCAAATCCTTGTCGTAACAGTGGCTTCTGCATTGATCTGGTGGCCGACTTTGTCTGTGAATGTGTCAATCACTGGAAGGGCAAGACATGCACCCTCAGTAAGTCTTCGCACAGAATTATGATCCCCATTCTATCTTTTGGGGAATTCCCTCTCTATATTTAACTAGAAGATATTAACTGAGACCTAATTTTTCCAGGAGATTCTCAATGTGACCGAGACACTTGTAAGAATGGGGGCACCTGCAGTGACCTTGGGGACACTTTCACCTGTAACTGTCCAAAGAAATTTGAAGGCAGCACTTGTCAGCTTTGTAAGTATGAGGCACTCTATGATTAAATAAATACGCCCAATTGTTTTCATATCAGTGAGATTTTCAAGTGCATAGTTTTCTTATTTCTTCTCTTTTAGCCTCAGTGAAAGCCTGCGATTCCTCCCCCTGTCACAATGGAGGGACATGTGTGAACAGTGGTGATAGCTTTACATGTATTTGTAAGGATGGTTATGAAGGACCACTGTGTGAAGCTGATATCAACAACTGTAATCCTTTTCCATGGTAGATTTTTGTTTCTTGTACCGGTACATTCATAACCTTTCTCAGAAATCTCTAAGCCGTAGCTCTACTTTTACCATACTGCTTCAAACTGACAATGTTCAAATCAATCACAAACTACATGTATCTTCCTTCACTGAATTTGTTAAGAGACTTAATGATGTAATCTTAATGAAGGTTTGTTCATTTTAGTTACAATGGTGGTCGCTGCATTGATGGCATCAACTGGTATAGGTGTGAGTGTGCAAAAGGCTTTGCTGGACCAGACTGTCGAGTCAGTAAGTCAAATTATAATATCAAGGCCATACCCAGCTACTGAGTAGTTTATTTATGATTTGCAAGTTAAAGAATGTACCAAAGCATTGTTATTTTTCTTTAGATATCAATGAGTGTGCCTCCTCGCCATGTACTTTTGGAAGCACCTGTATTGATGGTATAGGCGAGTACAAATGTATTTGCCCACCTGGTCGTACAGGGAGAAAATGTGAGGAGGTGGTAGGGCAGATCCCCTCCCCACTCTCCTGTGAGTTCAACCGAAGAATCTACTCAGATCAAACCACTTGGGAACATGAATGCAATTCCTGCACTTGTACAAATGGTGTCATTAAATGCAGTAAAGTGAGTGCTTGCTCTTTTGAAGAAATAAAACTTACATCATTCACAACATTTTTATTTAAGATATGCGAATTCCATTGATTAAGACTAGAGTAATTAAAATAGATCCAACTTTTGCATATAAAAAAGCATACTTTTGATAAATCAATTAATTCTGGAATTTTAGATTTGGTGTGGACCTAAAAACTGCATCTCGCATCAGAACATAACAGAGTCATTAGAAGTCTGTAGTCCTAAGCAGTCCTGTGTGGTGGAGACAGAGCACAACTGCTTTGTCCCTCCTTGTCTCCCCTGGGGTCAGTGCAAGGACATTGACAAGGTCAATGACCCTCTCCCCCACAGCATCAACACAAACTGTGTTCCCAATGCAGCAGAACTTGGCAACAACTGTGCCAAAATCACTCTAATCTTTGAACTCAAGAAAATGCCTGTGGTAAGTTTCTTATCAACAAAATAGTTTACTTAACCCTTCTATCAAAAAGGTTATCGAAAGCCACGCTATATCCTCTTTTGAACATGAGTCAGCATTAAACATTTTTTTTTATATTTCTCTTGAAGTTATCAATCAGGTTGATACTGAGAAAGTCTCTGAAACCAAATGCTAATACAAGAAAAGAATACAAGCAAAAAATATCACTAGTCCTGATATTTAATATTTGTATATACTAAAGATGAAGCTATGGATTTCAGCTTTGTTTATGTCATATAATTACTGTACAGATTTTTATGTTTGCAATGCACATTACAGGGCATTACCGTGGAATTTATCTGCGACACTCTCCGACAGTTTCCTGTCCTACAAGACTTGTCACATGATCAAGATATCTACATTCTATGTGAAGTCCAGTCTGGTCATCCAGACACTTTAGAAGTGCTAATAGTAAGTGCTACTTTAAACATTACTTACATGTTCTGCCCAAGCTGGTATCTACACATTTTCTGGTCTACAATTCTACATATGAAGGCATTTCTCAATCCAGTAGCTGTAAAATTGATTGACAGAGTATTGCTGTGTTTATATGAACATATTTTGCATTAAAAAATAAAATAGATATCATTGAATTTTAAAGATGATGATCTTATTGTTACTCTACATAGATGGAGGCTGTTTAACTAGCAGAAATCTAACTTAAGTTAGTGAACTCACCAAATTCAATGTTTCAGTCATCCGAAAGCACTTCAGTAAAAACTGATGAACTGGACCCAGAGTTGAAGTCTGCGGTCCACAAGCTGACCAGTATTATCAGCCACAAAAAGTCCAACAGCAGTGCCCTGTCTGCTGTAATTGAGGTCACCGTGGAGACCATTGTCACCAACTCTGCCCAAAAGTCAGGTAAATTTAGTTTGAATTATTTTTTCTTTCAATTAGGCATCATTTATAATTTGTGTCACAGTTTTATGCATTTTATTGTTTTGTTTGTTTACATGCATGCATAAATAGCAATCAAGAAATTTTATTACCTTCTAAATTTATTTTTCAGAGGCAGGGCTGCTTATTCCAGTCATCTGTTCTGTGATTGGAGTAGTAGGACTTCTAGTTATAATTGTGCTATTTGTGTGTCATTTTCGTCGTAAGAAAGAAATCGCAAGGAGGCGAGCAGAGGCACAATATGTTGAACAAAAAACAAACAATGAAAATGAAGAGAATCTTAGACGATACAAAAATCCATTGTATGCTGGAACTGATAAAGGCGGAGGGACGAGGAAAGTGTCTGCATCTGAGTTTCATGAAGTGGATTTAGATAAATTTGAAAACTTAGAAAAGAGTCCGACAAGGTTACTCAGTGGGCGATCAGATTCGCCGAACGATTCCAATGATTGGAATAATTCTAGTCCTCCAACAAAAACTGTCAAAAAAGACATCAATATTGAATTATCACGATCCAGAGCTCGCGTAAGGGCCGCGGAAAGAGAGCTCATAGAAATCTCTCGGACTATTGCTGCTGACTTACGGTCTGAAAATGAGGTCATGGTGTGACCTTTGACCTAGAGTGCAGATGACTAAGTCATTAATCCCAAATGTTTTGATGTAACTTTGTTTATATTTGTGAGTTTTAGCAGTAGATGATTGATCTCAATTTTTTTCTCTACTCTGTGCCATGCCTTGAACCTTTAATAGCTGATGTCAACACATGACTTGCATGCATCTCAGAGGCCACCTCTTGGGGTTCATTTTTTAAATGATAACTGCTTATATATCTGTTTAATGTTATGGTCAATGTTGTTTGCCATTTCCCTTTCACAGACAAACACAAATGCTCATTCTGTATGTCCGTCCCATCAGGAAATGCTCCAATTCTGGTCCAAGCATTTACTTCTGATAAAGAAAATATGAAATTTCTGTCCGTACTTAATACATGTATGATGACTGAAAGTAAACAAAAATCCCAAGGGCTAGAAAACATTCTTTACCTTAGGCAAATTTGGATATCTATTTTAAACCTTTTATTTAAATGTAAGATATCTTTTGAAACATTAATACTTTTTAAATTTCTTTAGTTGTCAGTATTCTTGAGATTTGAAAATGTTTTTACTTGCATGTAGGGGTTATTATCAAAACAAATAAATTTTCTCTCCCCTTCCTCTAATTTATTATTCTGTAATTCATATGAGAGATATAAAAAAATAGCAAGATTGGCATGGCACAATATCCAAAACTCAGGTAAATTATTACTCTAATCAAATTACAACAAGCAAGTCCTGTCAACCAATTTTACATGATAACACACACAATATACAATCCGCTTTCTACCTTTGATACAGTATTTACCTACCATTCTGACCACTTTTATTCTCCCAGGAACAAGAGATCTTCGAGCTAGACATCTGCTGCTGAGCTAAGAAAAGGCAGCAGACTTTTACGCTTCATCTCTTCACTCCATTTTGAATACATCCCGGCGTTACTGCTGACGCATTTTCATAGGGCAATCATGCAACCACCATTCTTTTAGTATTTTTTAAAAAATTGTTTACGCCTCATCCCAAACAATCCAGTACTTACATTGTGTATCATTTCAATACTGAAGCAATCCATTGTATTACTATTATTCATCATGGACATTCACGTTTATAATTGGAGAAGAAAAATATGGTAATAAAGCCTCCTTATAGGGGATGTGCTTTACACGTAGCTGAAAAAAATATTTTTGAAGTAACTGATTGTTGGAAGCTTGCAGGTACCTGTATTAAATTTGGTTTGGTCCCTAAATACACCTTTGATGTCAAGGGTGTTTATTGTCTTTACACACCTTTACACAGTTTTAAACCTCATCCATAATCAGGCCAACCTCCTGTGAAATTATTCTTCATGTGCATTTCTGAAGTACAAGGGGTTACAGCAAAACCAATCATGTTTACAAACGTCTATATTTACTTGAAGCTCAAAAGTCACAAAATAGTGCTGTGTTTATGTCACTTTTTTTGAAGCTTTTAAATTAATTTACACCATGCAACATGTTTATTTATAATTACTTTTTCAGCTTTGACACTATTGCATAAATCCGTTTTATACTTACATGTATTACAAATGTTAACCCCATGTGGGTCTCATGCATGTAAATAGGGGCTTTCCAACCGTGTTGAAAAGACACAGACTTGTGCAATTCTTTGTTGTTTTAATTGTGATAAATCTTTCCATTCATCCATGTATTTAGATAGTGATGTCATTGATGTTACAAAAACTGTCACAAGAAGATACCGCATATTAATAACCACATTATAACATATAAACTTATATTTAATGTCATTATTTAACTAATTCATTGAATAATGATGTCCATTTTCTTGTGACATTTTTTCGGTGTCATTTTTAATTTTGAAAAAATGAATATTGTATGTAAGCTGCATGTATGTGACAATAAATGTCAAAAACAGAATAAAATATGTGGTTTAAAATACAAAAAGTTTTATTAAATAGCCAACAGAAATGGTAATAAAGTATTAAATGGTTGATCACTGGTATCAATAAGTCTCCCAAACAAAGATGTAGAGCATCAAAACCATTTTTGAGTCTTAAACATTTTAAACTTCCATAAAAATTGTGTGCATATCATTCACCTCAATGACTGCATTATATATTAAATAATAAACACAGGAAATCATTTCGGAAATTTGTATAAGTCTTGTATTTCTATCAGGAATCATAATTCAATTCTCATTTTATAATAACAGCAAATTTATGATTACCGGTAATTTTGCAGGATTCGAAAGATCAAATTTTCTGAGTGCATATATCAGCTATTAGTACTCAATTAGAATACATATCATATTGTGTTACAGTATGTAATTTATGTGACAATAGGCAAGGAAACAATTCTTTGCTATTCTCTTTGTAATTACTTGTTTCCTGATAGAAAACTGTTGAACAAGTGTTAAATAAATTTCAACAGTTAGTATGAAAGAAATCAACCCATGCAATGCATTTGAAATGAACTGATAATACATGTATCATAATTACGGTACTTCTTTAATCCATTTGGTTTGAAACTGTCTTCTCTTCATTTGATTCTCTTTAAAATTTTGTCCATAATCGAAATAATTTTTCATTAGTTTATCAACTTCCAAACAGAATGACCTGAATGGAATGAGTCACACTCATTGATAAAAAATGTCCAGCTAAAGTTACTGCCATCACAAACCAAATACTTCTACTAGGCAGGCATACTGAAAAAGAAAGGCTCATTACATGTATATCTCAAGATTTATCACAATACATGTGTTTTATTTCTCAGATTAACAAGCATGAATCATGAAAATGTTTCTTTACAAATTACTTTGCTGTTCAGATCTTCCCCTCCCCTTATTTTTTTAATAATTCTGAAGTGGAGTGGGTTTTTAAGGATTGTCAATTTCTTACTCGTTTGTAAGCTAAGGCTACAATTTCATAATTCCCTAATATATGAATAATAAATCTATTTGCAGTGTTTCATAACTTGATGAGGATGAAATATACGAGAGAAATCTATGAAAAATAAGCCAATACTGTCAATTCTTTATTAAATGTGATTATGTGAGGAATTAAAATCCATGTTAAATCGCATGCAACAACCTCGCAGATTTTAAAAACTTTTTTATTTTTCGGACAGTTTTGAACTACAGGAAATTAAAACAAATCGTTAGTGCTTGCCATTTAATATTCTTGCAAATTGATACAAAAACAGTGGAATCGCAGAATAGTACTCTCACAAAATAAGGAATTTACAGTATGATATTCAGTTTCCAGTGATAACACAGTCTCTGACTGCTTTATTTTATCATCAGACCCATTATCATGCTTCCATACCTCTAAGTGCCTGTACATTGGCAGCACATATGTAGGTTTTGATGAGATGAATATAAATGTCGCTGTTCTGGGTTCCCCACAGTACGGCCAAGATCACCAAAAACTTGCCAAAATTAGAAAGTATCACTGCTCGCATAACATCAGTCATGTCTCTCCAGCTGGAAGGTACAAATTATAGTTAACCACTGATGGTCTACTGGTCTCTCTTTTATATTCACATAGATAAATAGATACAATTCACTTCTATAAATTCATAGAAACTACTGTCGTTTCATCAATATTCATTGAATACCAATTTTGTTAAGTTGATCCACGAATTTACATGTTCATTGAAGTACAATTTCTACTTACATTTTGTATTAACCGGATCATCAACCACAAATATACATATCCTTGAAACTGTGATTTTCACTTTATCCACAAAAATTAATACCTTCGAAAATTAATGAAACCACAGTATTCAAGATGTTAATTTCTGAGATACCATGCCATGTTTTTCAACTGTACCTTTTCATTACAAAATGATTAACTCTGAACACCAGTACAATATAAGTGCTATCTTTGCTTTAATGGATTAAATTTAATACAAATGCATTGCTTCTGTTGATAGCATAATATTTCATTTCTTATTTACATATATGTAATTACCTTTGTTTATGTTTGTTCACACCAGTTCTTCTATCAGATGAAACTGTTGTCATCATAGAGAGCATCAACACCAAGAAACTGATGAACAGAATCAGAGACGTTAATTCTGAAAAGAAAAATTATATAAAAATAATTCAATGACTATCAATCACATAACCAAGAAAAATAAAATGAATTTTCTAAACACTCATTTAATATACTGGTAATATCAATATTGTAACAGGGTAAAGATCTTCAATTAATACATTTGTCAACTTCATTGTTTGGTTATGCATCATAACAAGCAACTGCATTTTGTGGAGATCGAGAAAAAGTAGTTCATACCAACAGCAGCAAGTAAAAAATTCTTATAAAGTCCCCATTCCATGGCAGAGTAGATGATATAGGTTGGATTGACAGGGGTAATCTCCCCTTTAGCTTTCTGAAGTGTCATTTTCACAAATGAATCGCAAACTAATAATAAGATGACATACTTCCAGTAGCCCTACGTGTAAATGTAAGAAAAATAAAAGACTGTAATACGATAAAAATATATACCAAGATCTATTATTCTACACATTGAATAATCTAAAGTATAGTCTATAACAATGTACTATACCTTGATCTGGCTGTTAAATAGGACATGACGCAGTGCTTTTCTGTTAAGGAGTAGGATATCTAAACTGATGACTACTGGGTCATATTCAGTGTATTTGTCTATGATATCCCTGCACTCCTCCTAAAATTTGAAATTGTAATGATTAAACAAAATTTTTTGCCACCCAAGTTCTTTGAGTTAGACATAAATACTATACAAAAGCCTTGAAAGAAATGTTAGTCATTTGCATATGGATTCTGATTCACTCAATTTATGAAGACCTTTTATTAAAAAGATCAAGGTTGCTTCCGTACAAATATTAAATTTCAGTAAATTATACTACATGTAATAATAGTCTAAACTCAGTTGAGATTTGGCTCAGCTTGACACTTGTACTGCTTCTTCACTGATGAAGGCATCTGTCAAATATCAAGTCGAGCAATTTGTTCTAACGCAATGATGCTCATATCACAGGAGTCCGCTATATTTGTCAGATCAATTTGTTGTAAATATATGAGAAACAGGCAAAATCCTACCAGTGAGCTTCATGAGCGCTTGCTCCAGCTGCTCAAGAAGGTCATTAGCAGGATTTTGCCTGTTTCTCATTTATTTACATCAAACTGATCAAATCGCCGACTCCTGTGCTCATGGGATGGCGATGCATGCTCAAAAATGGAATACATGTGCATGTCAAAATTACAAAGACCCTTGCCTCATTGAATCAATAAAATTTTAAGAAGAGGAACTAAGTAAGTTGTCAAAATGTGTTTTCATTCCTGTAAATCACTCATATTTAAATATCCATTCAAAGCCAGGGACATAATTAATTTGTCAAAACAAATATTAAAATTAGAAAAAAAATGTTAATTACACAGTGTTTCATCTTTATAATTCCATTATTATAGTCTTTGAAGAGATCACTAGCGCCTCTACCACAATTTATGCACCGAAAATGACATAGTTCTTTTGTTTCTGAGGAGTTTTTCTCATTGCCACTAACAGCAACAGTTCTCTTCTTCATCTTGCTATGGAGTTTATAAAAGTTGGACCTAAATCGGAAATACCAAACACTTTTTTTTATCGTCATTAAAAATTGTAACAATGTCTTTATTATGAATTTTTTTGTTTATTATTTTTTAAACATACATATCCTTAATTTCACTTGTTAAATTATTTAATGATTGAAATTGTATCGCATTAAACCGGAAATAGTCATTTTTTCATTCACATATCTTTCTTTTAGCAAGCGTACTTCTATTCCTGCATGAATTTAAACAACGTGAGATTGAGTGGCAGCAACTTGAGCAAGGATGTCTGCTAATTTTGATGGAACGAGTAAAAGTAGTAGCGTTGAGAGTAAAGAAAAGTGAGTATTTTCAAGTAAGCGCATTTTGGGAATCGGTATATTATCAGTAAATGCCAATAAAGTGTAACGAGACGGCTGCAGAACTGTAGCTCTACGCGAAATTCGTGTTGACGGAACGTGGAGCTACAATTCCATCCATGCCATACAAAAAAACCTTAATATTTATTGCGCACGAATTAAGACTTATGAACCTTATTTAGGAATATATTCTGTAAACATTTTATACCCCAAAAATCCTGACATATTTTACTTCAGATGTCATTACTTTTGTAACAGTGGTTGGTTATTTCCCACTAATAATCCCGGATTATCATGAGATACTATAGATCATAATCAATAAAGAACAGCAACATGTATTCAGATATTAAAATGCCTTAGATTTATATTATGATATTTAATGGATTAAAACAAATAACAAAATAATTTAAGTAAGCAACAAAATGCTAGTTGATTACTATAAA
This sequence comes from Magallana gigas, assembly GCF_963853765.1. Classification (NCBI taxonomy): domain Eukaryota; kingdom Metazoa; phylum Mollusca; class Bivalvia; order Ostreida; family Ostreidae; genus Magallana; species Magallana gigas. Next base: position 11,559,917 of record NC_088858.1, on the reverse strand, counting down.
TATATTTACCTATAGAAGAGATTCAGCGATGCTAACGTTATAAAGTTAATAATTAGGATCTCAGGACAAAAATAGATAAATAAAAAGGAGACAAACTCCTTAAGACGTCCGTTATAAAAGAAGATAAAGTACCGAATTCTCCAGGGTGCGGAGAGGATATGCCCGGTTCTCAGATGATAGCACTGGTTGTCAATGACAACCGCTCACTTTGACCAAGAACAAAGAGAGATAACTCTAAAGAAAAAATACAACTCCACAACACTTTACTTGCCTCTGCGCTGAATCTCCTTCAAACACGCTCACCAGCCCTGTAAATAAAAATGGTGTGCTTTGTTTACAGGTAAAAATGGCAACTCTTGATCCTGACATGAATTAAACAGGCTTCACTTTATGAGGTCTGTAGGGGTCTTAAGTAAATTAATGTTTGAACTCACTTTGAAGCAAGTAAAGTGATGAATCAGTAGTTAAATATCTTAGGAATTTCTGTTAAATAAATATTCACATTATATATGCCTTAATTTGTTTAATAAGTACAAAATTGTGCACAACTTTTTGTGTACAATGAATAAACAGTTTTTTGTGTGGATGGAACTGTATCTCTACAGTCCATCAACTCAATTTTGCGTTTAAGGTACAGTTCAGATCTGCAGCTAGAAAAAATATTGATGGACCAAATCGGAATCCCTAGTCAGATGCTTTACCAACTAAGTCATTTGATCCTGGTGATCAAACCGGTCTCACCCGAGATGGACTTTGAATTCAGAACTCTGCACACATCCAAAAAATTTTTAATTTTGCAAAATATATGTCAAATCTGCATTAGAATGGATGAAATATAACAACTTAAGTACACAAGTTTATCTGAGTGAAAGGTTGATACAATTCCTAAAATATTGGTTGTTGTTTACTTTTAATTTATAAAGACTCTTTTAGCAGCATTTATCTTCATTATGAATGTCACAATATGGAGGTTTCCATGCATTACTTGCTTAAAAATACAAAAAGTTTTCATTTCAATATCATGAAATACTTATATTTAAGTTTTAGTGAATAAGTAGTGTTTATGTTCATGTATAATTCAGGATTTTTTCATTTAAGGTCATCAAAAAACTTCAAAGAACTTATTGACAAAGAGGAATATGATTTGAGAAAGCGACTGCCAAGAAAATTACCCAAGAGGAAAACAGATGTGTATATTACAAGAAAAACAGACTTTGCTTGTCAGTTGGAGAGGGCACAGAAGTTACTGGATTCAGAAAATGAGGTGTATGTACACGGACTTGGTGCTGCAATCAATCGAGCTATCAACCTAGCTTTGCAGATACAAACAGAAAGTCAGGGTTTGGTAGAGATAGCTGCTCACACATCAACAGTGGAATTAGTCGACGATCTTGAACCTCAGACTGATGATTTAGAACCAGAAACACAATCGAGAAACAATTCTGCGATTCATATCAAAGTGTACAAAATTAATCCTGTGAAAGTTGAACTCAAGGATGCAACTACATGATATTATTTCAAACTTTCTCAAAAAAGATTACCAGAATTTGTGCCATCTTGGTTAGCAACACATTTCATGAGATACCCCAAATCCAGCATTGGTAGACAATATCTTGACAATTTAAAATATCCCTGTAACAATTTTATTAGCAGGTCCTATGTTTTGTTTTGATCACAAGAATGTGATGTATTATAATAAATGTTTCATTCTAAATTGTGTATACATGTACTTGTCATATTTTAGGATATCAATTAATGATCAAAAGTGCATTTTATACACTATGCATGAGCATCTGATGAAGGAATAAGGTATTATTTTGTGACTTTCTGAGTTTCATGGGGATACAAATAACTACTTAGTTTTTACGATGTCTCTATATAGTTTTTTTCTTCACAAAATATCAAAAGATTGATATGATGGTAAAAAAAATTAAAAGTTATTACTGCGTATTAAAATTTAAACTCCAAGATGTGTACAGTATATAGACAGAAAAGACTAAGATTTGAACCAGGACCCCTGATCTCTTGTCAGGCAGACCTCCTGAATTGATCAATCGATCAGATGCGTTACCAACCAATCCATCTTGCATTGACAATCAAAACAATAAAGCAAAAAAAAAATCAATCATATATAATTATAGTATAATATACTATATATACATTTTTTTTTTTTTTGGCACAGATTGTGTCAAAACCCTGTGTTGTTAGTGGAGTGATCAAATGTGAACAGACCAAAAAATTCAATTTTAATTATAGTTGAAAAATTGTTATTGTCCTTGGTTTTACCAAGCAGCTGGTGAATCTAAGGTAAGAGTTATCTAATTATTAGAATAAATTTTGGTACGAGTTGTCTGTATCTGTTTGGAGATAGTAAACAAACTTTCACGCGGAGAAAACAAAAAAAGATTACATTTAATTTTTTTCGATCGAATAAAAAAGTTTAGAACGCTTATGTGACCAGCTAACACATTTTAGGTAAGCGCTGTGATTAGTTTTTGAATTGCAAGTGTTTGAAGCAAAATAAGAGTGAACTGCTGTGGTTAGAATTTCCTCAGTCATATTTTGCCGATATTGATGACAGATTATCGGAATCGTTAATTGACTAGATTTTGTATTTTAGCTATAAAGACGCATATAGCAAGCACTCTTTATATGTTTATGCTAACAACGTAATAGGATCAAACATCAGATCCAATGAACATCTTGATCGTTCTTTTACAAAACGTATTTTGTAAAATATGCAAATCTATATTATTCTTTTACGAAGACACAGAAAAACCAAAACAACAACAATAGCAAAACAAAAAGAAAAACTTTGATATTAGTGTTTTTCTTAATGTTTTAGGTATGTGAACTTGATATATTGTGTGATGATTAGATCAATAGTGCAATTTCCTCAGCCCACCAAACATATTCATGAATAAAGAATGAAGGCACCTTGTTAACAAAAAATGGAGTACATAGAATGCATGAAAACTGGGTACAACCCAGCTCATGTCCAAGTGGCTTGTGATGGAAACTTCATAGGGCTCCCGCTTACAAGGACGGTTGTGGGAGTGTGGAACCTATCAGATCCATCAGCACAGGTATTTTAATTTCATGTTATAGTCTTTTGCAGTTCACCATTTCCAAGACTTTTTGATGATTTCATTCAAATTACAAAAATACAACTACTTGTCAAAGAAGTTGTGTCTGATGTCCAAATGAAATCAAACAGATTTCTTAAAAAAAAAAAAGATTCGTATTGAGAAAATCTGACATCTTTTCTCAATTTTGAAGTACCTGTACTTGGAACACCTTGCACAATTTGTCAACGTTATCATGCATCTGGGTACTTTTCATGTCATTTGCAATGTAAAATCACAAAAGACGTTGACTGTGTATTGGAACCTGTCAACCTGAAGTCATACAGAATAACTGGACATTTAATCTAGTGAATGAGTGCATGTTTTTTGGCACAAAGGCATTATGAATATTAGATTATTACGCAAAATGTGATGGAAACAGTAACTTTAAACTGACTATAGATGTAAATGATGAAAACAATGTTTACATGAAATTCATGTGACTCGGGTACAACTTGCTCTAAATACACCTTAGGTTTGAAAGGCTGTAGAACAGATACATAATGTGACAGACATGCTTTATTGATGCATGGATAACTTCATTTTGTTCTAGCCTCTAAAACTAGAAGGCCATCGTAAAATTTTGACCAGTTTGGTGCTAGGGAACAAACCAGACCCAAAAAGATTATGTTCAGCTGCAGAGGACTACATAATAGTATGGAACATCCACCAAGCTTTGGAGAAAGCTGAGAAAGGTTAATTCAGATTCTTAACAATCACGTAGTAATTCATGAAAAATTGATGACATTATCCACCAAAATATTAAACTGCAGATAAAAGATACAGTCTGATAGTGCTATGTAATGATTATATGTGTTATTGATTTCTTTGCATGCAGGTGAACAAATCAAAGGTGTAATTATTGGAACAACACTGGGATACATACAACACTGCGCGTTCAGCCCAGATGACTCTCTGGTGGCTGCATGCAATAACAATGACGTTCTTATACTGCGTTCAAATGTAAGTTGGTTTTTTTTTCAACAAGGAATGTAAAATTTTGGAAGTTACTTTCAAAAAGCTTTATTGATGCTGAGATTTTATGTTGTAGACATCGGAAGTTATTGCAGCCCTGGAAGGTCATCTGAATCGGGTCACTTGCGCAGAGTTTTGTCCCCATTATTCATCTACATTAGTTACCATATCAGAGGACAGGACCTTTAAGGTTTCTGAAGATTGTCATTTCTTGATATCGTTGTTTTTAAAATTGATATTTTCTCTAAAAAACAATGGATATGAATAAGGTTTTGTTGGTAAAATACAGGCACATGCACCCATCTCATATACCCTTACTCTAAAGTTGGAATTATAATTTACCATATCACCACCTATAATACTCCTGCAGAACATATCAAATAAAATAAACAAAGCCCTTTAGCCATTTTGAAATGATTGCTACAAGTCTCAAGGAAAGAAATGTTACCTTTGATTTCAAAGATCTGAACAATGATGTATTACACGTACGAAAAGTTATATCTATAACGAAATTGTCAAGACCCAACGAAATGGACACCTGCCATATTTTTTCAGGTGTGGAACATTGCTGACCTGTCCCTGGTTTACCAGTCCACCATCATCACTGCCTCACCCTTCATCAGCATGAGTATGAACCTCCACGTACCTCAGGTCGCTATAGGAACCGCTGACGGCATCGTCAGAGTTTACGACTTATCTGACGGTAAAGACTTCCGATGTGTTCATCAAATCAACATTGGGAAAATTATGGATAAATACAGACAGAGCAAAGAGCAAAGTTTACTCTCACCAACATCCCAAAAGAATGGTATATCTTATGTGAAATATTGCACTCTTAGTATTGAAAGATTGACCAATTTTTATTTTTATATACAATTATCAAAAGCTACCAGTATACATGTACCAATAAATTTAATACAGTTTCTTGACTCCTTTGTGAACTGAAATAAATTTATGAACAGAATGTAATGAAAAATGACAGTTTCTAGGTAGTGCACGTACCTGGCTTTTTGCATTTCAGTTGATCATGTATAAAATATATATATGATAACTCAAAATCATTTCATTAAATGATTAGAGATAAAGAAACTACATGTTAATTGTATGTAGTACGATAACACGATGTATTAAAACAAATATATTAAAACTTTTAGGTCCAGTGACTATTAGCAGTAAGCCCTCATACCAGAGGATCATGTATAAAATATATATATGATAACTCAAAATCATTTCATTAAATGATTAGAGATAAAGAAACTACATGTTAATTGTATGTAGTACGATAACACGATGTATTAAAACAAATATATTAAAACTTTTAGGTCCAGTGACTATTAGCAGTAAGCCCTCATACCAGAGGAGAGGAGACAACGGAGAACCCAGGGAGGAGGTAAATGTACAGGATGTGGCAGAGACAGGGTGTGCCGTCCTCGGGCTTTACTTCTCCTGGGTCCCTGAAGACGACAGGGGTAGTTCAGCCCGATCTGTCGGTTTTCTTCAGCGAGCGAACACCATGATTAGGTATCTCAATGAATCAGCACTGTTGTGTCACATTTGCATCTCGCATTAATTCTCACTATAAGAATGACCTATTTTTCTGACCAACAGGAAATCTAGATTTGATTTTATTACTTAAAATAAAAAATATAATTATTTTCCTTTCTGTATAGGGATTTATTCAGTGCCTCCCCCATGTTAGTCATCGGAACAACAGGGGCGCTGCTTCAGATAAATGCCAAAACAATGGAAGTCATTCAGTATTATGATCTTCAAGGTACACATCTCTGCATAGTTTTTCTTATTAACTGAATATTTCATTAAGCGCTTATTTGTAGTCTGGTACCCTGTCCTGTTATGAAAAATGACAATTTCTTTTTCACATTTTTTTAAGATCCAGTTCCATCAAACTCAGAAAGTAAGGAAATGTACATTAACAATGCTGGTTCTACCTACTTCAGTCAGGGGGATGACCCAGAGAAGGTCAGAGTAACAGCTTGATATAATTTTGTATCCAGTTAATAAATCATAGAGAGGTTTAGCAAACCAACGTGTATGCGTACGTGTACGTGTAGAAAGGAAAATATGTGTATTACGTCATCAGTTTGTGTAATGATGAATTTCTATGAATGAACATACGTGTAGATTGCAAAGTACCTGTAAGGTCGAACTTGTAGCTTCTGTGGCTATTTTTTTTTTTTTTTTTTTTTTTACAAAATATGTTTATTTTTCTTATGCCTGAATATTTAATGTGAATACTGATATCAGCAAACATAAATTTTCATTAAAACTTAATATGTTATTAAAGCTTTAATACACGTATCTCTTCCTCCAATACATGCAATGGCTCTGTTTTTTTATTCGTCTGTGATAAACAAAAACATACATATATAAACAATGATTTATAATAGAATTAACACATGCAGAATTCTCAATTTTCTACTGTGACTAATATTCTCATCTTAGTAGGAGAGGATATCTAGAATTACATTAAAACATTTACACGTACAGGTACACGTTACAACTGCTAAACAAGAAAAATAATGTGAGCTGGTACTCGTAGTTCTAACTTGTATCCAACACTTACAAGTACACGTACCTGTTGGCCTGCTAAACCTCTCAAATAATTCCATTGTTGTTCATACATTTTAAGCAATCGTATATAATTTTTAGCTCACCTGAGCTGAAAGCTCAAGTGAGCTATTCTGATCACATTTTGTCCGTCGTCCGTCTGTCCGTCCGTCTGTCCGTCCGTCCGTCTGTCCGTCTGTAAACTTTTTACATTTTGAACTTCTTCTCTAAAACCGCTTATCCAATTTCAACCAAATTTGGCACAAATCATCCTTATGGGAGGGCGAATATAAATTGCAGAAATAAAAGTTTGATCTGTATTCAAAGCGGAGAAAACCTTGAAACTGTAGAAAAAGGGGGGTGCATTTTTAAAAATCTTCTTCTCAAGAACTACCGAGGCAAATTCAACATAGTTTAGCATAAATTATCCTTATGGGAAGGAAAATATAAATTGCAAAAATTAAGTGGAAATTTTGTTTCAAATCTGAGTTATTACGAAAATAATAATAAAGGAAATGCGTGTTTCAATCAGTTTAATAGCTTCGGGTTTGTAACAATATTACTATAACTATTTATAGTTGTACGTTTGATAATGTGCCTAAGCGGCCACGCAAAAGATCATGTATTTTTGTATATCACACAAGCGACATTGATTCCGATTTGTGCGCGCTATGTTATGATGATGTACCATGTGCTTCTAAATAAATAGTAGATCTCCACGTTCCTGTCTAAAGTTCTTGACATATTGATACATGGTGTCAGAAGTGGGATGAGAGTTTCTTTCTGTTGTGACGGTTCATAAGTTCTACAAGTGTCACACTTAGAGACTAGATCCTTGATTTCTGAGTTCATGCCTGGCCAATACACACATTCTCTGGCTCTGCGAAGACACCCTTCTGCTCCAATGTGTGACTGGTGAAGCTTCCTCATTACTTCTGCCCGTAATCCCTTTGGTATGACACAGCGGGTTCCTCTGTATACGATACCATCTTGAACGGAAAGTTCATCTCTCACATGAAAGTAAGGGTGCACTTCCATGGGTGTACTTTCCTTGGTTCTCGGCCATCCTTCAAGGATAGTTTTCTTCAGCAACTCGTGTGTTACGTCACTGGTTTGTTTAATCTTCAACATCCTTGCTTGTGAGATTGGTAGGTATTCCACCATGTTGATATCTTCAAATATCTTGAACACTTCTTCTGTACAAGCTTCTTTGGATAGTTTCTTGGGATGAGCTCTGGATAGAGCGTCTGCCACGTACATTTCCTTGCCTGGCTTGTACATGATCTCAATTTCGTACTTCTGTAGTCTCAAAAACATGCGTTGAAGGCGTTTTGGAGCGGAGATCAGAGGTTTCTTGTGAATTATTTCTAAGGGTTTGTGGTCGCTTTCCACAAGTACTTTTCTTCCATATGTGTACTGGTTGAATCGTTCCATTCCAAACACCACAGCCAATAGCTCTTTTTCAATCTGTGCATACTGCTGTTCAGCTGGAGTCAAGGCTCTGCTCGCATAAGCGATAGGCTGTCCTTGCTGTAGAAGGGTTGCGCCAAGTCCAGTGCTTGATGCATCACACTGCAGCGTCGTTTCTAGCTTCGAGTCAAAGTATTTCAATACAGGTGCCTGTGATATTGCTTCTTTGATCTTGCTAAAGGCTTCTTCATGCTCATGTGTCCATCTCCAAACAACGTTCTTGTGTATGAGGGAACGAATCGGATCGCACATGACACTTAAGTTGTTCATAAACTTGGCTAGGTAGTTCACTAGTCCTAGGAATCTATGAACACCGGCTACATCCTTAGGAGTTTCAAAGTCAATGATAGCCTGTACTTTATGAGGGTCAGGCTTCAGTCCCTTGGTTGTCAGTACATGTCCAATGTAGGGCATTTCTTTTAGTCGCAACTTGAACTTGTCCTTGTTCAACTTGATTCCTTGTTCACGGCAACGATAAAGGAATCTGCTCAGCTTCTGATCATGGTCACGTATGGCTTCCTCTTCACTTTCTCCTTCTCCGTAGATGAGGATGTCATCTGCTACAGCTTTAACACCAGGTAAGTTTTGAATGGCTAGTTCCAATCGATGCTGGAATATTTCCGGTGCTGGTGAGATCCCAAATGGTAGACGACGCCAGCGATAACGTCCATATGGAGTTTCGAAGGTTGTAAGATAGCTGGACGGCTCATCTAGCTCAACGTGCCAGAACCCATTCTTCACATCGCAGAGTGTGAAGATACGTGCTTTTGCTAAATCCGGTAATATATCTTCGATTATCGGAAGTGGGTAATGACTGCGCCGCAGGGCCTTGTTCAAAGGCTTCGGATCTATACAAATACGTAACTTGCCATTGGATTTCTTGAATGCTAAGAGGCTCGAGACCCAGTCAGTTGGCTGGTTCACTGCTTCAATGACTTGTAACCCTTCCAGCCTTTTCAGCTCTTGCTGTAGTAGGGGTTTGATTGCGACTGGGACTCGTCGCAATGGAAGTTTCACTGGGGGAACCGTATTATCTACTTCCAGATGTACTTGTTCACTGAAACGTCCATTTCCAGTGAAGATGTCTCCAAACTTCTTCTCAATTTCTTCCCTAGAGAGTTTCCGATCCTCAGCGGAGTCCTCTATGTTCATGATGTTATCATGCTGTACAGCAATTAATTTCATACGTTGACTTGTGCTTGAACCCAGAATGGGGTGTGACCCACTATTGACAACGACAAAGTTCTCATCATAACTTTCTCCGTTCTTTGGATTGGTCAAGGTAATTTCGCAGGCACCAATGGTCTTCATCTCTTGGCCATTGTAGACTCTCAAGGTGTGCTGTCCTCTATGAAATCTCACATTTTTCGGGATAATGTCCTGGCTTAACACATTGCAGGTTGCACCACAGTCAATCTGAAACTTCACTAGTTTTGACTGGTCATTAATTTTCATACGAGCGAATAATTTCTTTGGATGTTCTTTTCCCGAGGTCTGTTCCACACTGAGAATTTCATCATCAGATGTAGAGTCAGAGTCGCAGTTCTCCAACAAATGTACTCTCTTCTCGGGTTGTCGGCATACGGATTTAAAGTGGTTCTTGTTGCCACAATTTGCACAGACTTTGCCGTAAGCTGGACAAGCTTCCTTCTCTCTTGGATGCTGATATCCACAAAAGCTGCACGAGGTTTTCTTTGCTTGGTGAGATTTCCCTGATGCGTGATGAGGTTTTCCTCCGGCGTGATGAGGCTTTCCTCCTTTTCTCTGTTCCTTGTGTGGAGCGTTGGCCTTGAGAGGTTTTCTAGATGACTTGTTCAGTGCATGAACTTCATCTTGCAGGTTCATAGATTTAATCTGGGTTGCAGTCTTTTCAGCTGCTCGACATATGTCAACGCACTTCTGTAATGACAAGTCAGCTTCTTGTAGTAACTTTTTTCTAACTGCATTGTCTTTTATGCCACAGACTATTCTGTCTCGTATCATCTGATCTGCTAACTGGCCAAACTCACATGTCAGTGATAGTTTCCTCAATTTTGTGACGTAAGCGTCCACAGATTCACTGGATTCCTGATGCTTGTTGTTAAAGACGTACCTTTCATATATCGTGTTTGTCTTTCCCACACAGTACTCCTCCATTAATCTTAGGATGACAGTGGGGTCATTTTTTTCATTTTCATCTCTGAACGGAAGTCCGTTATATACCTCTAATGCTTCATGTCCGATGCAGGTAATAAACGTTGCCACTTGGTACGCATTGTCTTTGTCTGCAAGTCCTGTCACTATCACGTAAGAGTTCCATATTTGTTTCCACGTTTTCCATGTTTGAGAAATGTTCCCGCCTAAATCTAGTTTCGGGGGTAACGGAATGTGACTCTGCATGGCCGCTGCCTGGTCTCCCATATTGAATAAATGTCGTAAGGATTCACTAAAGTCAATCTGATCAGTGATGCTCATCGGCTCTTACGAATAAAGTCTACTTCAAACTCCAACGCTGCGTTTCTCTGCATGCGAGGAAATTCGGTCCACAGACGTACTTCGACGTTTTTCTCAATACACCAATGTATGTTCCACAAAGCAAGTGTCTGTTACTTAAAACGTACTCACTTTTTACTTCTGACACCATGTCACATCTCGCATGAGACACCTAACCGTCCGTGGTCTGTCGTAGGAGTAGACCTTTTCCAGTCACCAGTCAGCAATGACCAGTACCTCATCACAGTAGACTACTTCAGCAATTTCTTCGAAATAGACAGATTGGAGACCACTTCATCAGCAGCAGTGATCAACAAGTTAAAACAACACTTCGCTAGGCATGGAATTCCAGACAAAGTCATCAGTGACAATGGACCCCAATTTTCCTCTCAACAATTCAGTAAATTTAAGCATATGTGGGAATTCGACCATAGAACATCGAGTCCAGCCTACCCACAATCAAATGGGAAAGCAGAAAATGCAGTTAAATCAGCAAAGCAACTGATGAGAAAAGCTAAACACAGTGGACAAGACCCATGGCTTGCTGTACTGGATTTCAGAAACACACCATCCCAGGGTATTGGAGAGAGTCCGTGTCAGCGACTAATGAACCGTAGAACCAAAACGCTGATGCCTGTAAAAGAATCACTACTCTCATCTGTTGGTGATCGAGCTAACATCAAGAACATGAGGAAGGAAAAAGACAGACAAGCGCACTACTATAACCGAACAGCGAAAGAACTACGCGAATTGCAACCAGGAGACACAGTGCGAATGAAGCCAACACAACTGCGAGACAAGGAGTGGAAGAAAGGAACAATCATCGGAAGAGAAGGATCCAGATCGTATAACGTGCAAACTCAAGACGGAACGTACAGGAGAAACCGATCTCACCTAAAAGATACACGTGAGGAAAGAAATGACTTTACGGTATTTCCGGAATACACATCACCGTCTATCGAGGATCTTCCTGAGAACGATCGAAAACCAGCCATAGATGAAACTGCTGACCTGGAACAAAACGCAAATGACCAACCAATGGTAATTACGAGCAGTGAAGTAACAACTAACAGAGAGTCCGCTCCGACCACTCGTTATGGCCGCGTTGTGAAACCACCACGTTATTTGGAGAACTGTGTGCAAGCGGTGTACAATGTCTGACTGTTGTGAACTGTTGTCTTTGCATTATTTTCAAAGTCTAGTCAAATGTAAAGTTTTAGATATTTTTGCATAATATTGTCAAGCTAGTCAATATTTACAAGTAGCTGTAGATCTTTTCCTTTTGTTCATATTGTTTGATAAAAAAAAAGGGAGATGTAACAATATTACTATAACTATTTATAGTTGTACGTTTGATAATGTGCCTAAGCGGCCACGCAAAAGATCATGTATTTTTGTATATCACACAAGCGACATTGATTCCGATTTGTGCGCGCTATGTTATGATGATGTACCATGTGCTTCTAAATAAATAGTAGATCTCCACGTTCCTGTCTAAAGTTCTTGACATATTGATACAGGGTTCGGCATCCGGTAAAATGATTCCATACTTCTAAAACGAGGTTCTTTGTTTAAAGCAGCCATGACATTATACGAAAAAGGGTCGATCTGACTATGATGAATTTGCTTGTTGTGCAACAGTTCGCGTATGAAGGGAAATTTTGAAACATACAAAATTTGTTATACCCCTGTAAAACAGTTACTATATAACTCTATACGAAAAAAAGTCCAGCATATTGACTGTTGGACTGGAACTGTTGGATTGGAACTGTTAAAATCGACTGTTAAAAAAGACTGTTGACCGGTGACGTCACATTCCGCGAAAACGTGTTATTGATTAGAAGGGGTATAACAAAACAGTTGTTGACTGTGTCTCGGGCAACAGTTGATCTGTCGGACCGGCTTGCAAACTGTTGCCCGCGGCCTTCGGCCTTGGGCAACAGTTTATGAGCCGGTCCGACAGATCAACTGTTGCCCTCGACCCCAGTCAACAACTGTATAATATTGGTGCCGATTTTGTGAAGTAAATTGAGGCTAAATATTTCAATGCGTTGACAGTTTTCACACATGACGTTGGTGTTAGCTTGTTCTGATTTTCGTTTCGTTCTCATTATGCTTTGTAACCTGGAAACTATCGTCTGTATTTCGTGATTTTTACGTATCAAATCAAACAGAGACTTCGGTAAATCAAACAGTTAACTGTTTACCTGCGCAAATTAAGCAAAATCGGATGTAGGGGACGGGTACTGAAATACAATTCATTCTATCGGTAATTCGGCATTATCTTTTGCGTAATGGTACATGTAGATTAATGCAATAGGTTTTGTTGAGATGCTCGGCATTTTTTCGAGTTTATTCAGTTTAAATAGAGTTTGATATCGCTGACGGAAATATGTAGGTATATACATGTATATATATATGATTCATTTCGAAAAAATAAATTGTGTTCTTTATTTGTTATACATGTAGTGCATGTTTCTTGTGTTTAATTGTTTACAATTTCTATTTACTAACCATATTTGAGTGTTAAGCTTCGAATTATAAGCAAGATACAGCGATTTGCTCACAATTCTATGTTTGTACACAGATGTTAAAAACTAAAGCTTAAAAAAGTAAAATATTTGTCAATATTTATTAAGAAAATTTTCAAAGTCTGTTCTTCCAGAAACCAACTTTAACAACTTATTGTATTGTAAACTTAACCTTTTTAGCTCACCTGAGGGTGGGGCCACAATGGGGGGTCGAAGTTTAACAAATGAATATATAGAGTAAATCTTTAAAAATCTTCTCCTCAGAAACTAATCAGCCAGGAAAGCTGAAACTTGTGTGAAAGCATCATCAGGTAATGTAGATACAAATTTGTGAAAATCATGATCCCCGGAGGTAGGGTTGGGCCACAATGAAGGATCGAAGTTTTACATAGGAATATATAGAATAAATCTTTAAAAATCTTCTTCTCAGAAACTAATCGGCCAGGAAAGCTGACACTTGTGTGGAAGGATCCTCAGGTAGTGTAGATTCAAAGTTGTGAAAATCATGACCCCCGGGGTACGGTGAGGCCACAATGGGGGATCGAAGTTTAACATAGGAATATATAGAGTAAATCTTTAAAAATCTTCTTCTCAGAAACTAATCAGCCAGGAAAGCTGAAACTTGTGTGAAAGCATCCTCAGGTAGTGTAGATTCATAGTTGTGAAAATCATGGCCCCCGGGGGTAGGGTGGGGCCACAATGGGGGATCGAAGTTTAAAATAGGAATATATAGAGTAAATCTTTAAAAATCTTCTTCTTAGAAACTAATCAGCCAGGAAAGCTGACACTTTTGTGGATGCATCCTCAGGTAGTGTAAATTCATAGTTGTGAAAATCATGACCCCCGGGGGAAGGGTGGGGCCACAATGGGGGATCGAAGTTAAACATAGGAATATATAGAGTAAATCTTTAAAAATCTTCTTCTCAGAAACTAATCAGCCGGCAATGCTGAAACTTCTTTGGAAGCATCCTCAGGTAGTGTTGATTCAAAGTTGTGAAAATAATAACCCCTGGGGGTAGAATGGGGCCACAATGGGGGGTCGAAGTTTAACATATGATTAAATAGAGTAAATCTTTAAAAATCTTCTTCTCAGAAACTAATTAGCCAGGAAAGCTGAAACTTGTGTGGAAGCATCCTCAGGTAGTGTAGATTCAAATTTGTGAAAATCATAACCCTGGGGGTAGGTTTGGGCCACAATGGGAGGTCGATGTTTTAGATAGGAATAAACAGAGTAAATCTTTAAAAATCTTCTTCTCAGAAACTAATCAGCCAGGAAAGCTGAAACGTGTGTGAAAGCATCCTCAGGTAGTGTAGATTCATGGTTGTGAAAATCATGATCCCCAGGGGTAGGGTGGGGCCACAATGGGGGGGTCAAATTTTAACAAAGGAATATATAGGGTAAATCTTTAAAAATCTTCTCAGAAACTAATCAGCCAGATGTTTCTTTATAATTGTTAAGACTTTGGCCCCAGGACAATTCTTTGGCCTCCCGAGAAGGTTCATAGTTTGATGTACGTTTATATCTAATATATAAACTATTGTTAAGGATCATTTTGAGAACTGCAATACTCAACATATGATAAGACTATAAAATCATCTTGTTAGAAAAGGGACTAATGATTATAAACATAAGAATATCCAGGGGAAAATGGATTTTATTTATACAGGATCTACATGTATTATTGTACATTGTCCAGATAGTTTGTATTATGACTCCATTAAGCTGATTTTATCATACCTATTGTTCCTCAGGTGAGCGATGTGGCCCATGGGCCTCTTGTTGTTCATTTATTTTATGTAATAATTGATCATTACTGGTAAGTTTTCCTTCTTTAGATTTACTGTGTGATTGGCAGCCATTTTCAAAATCATGTTCATCTCTTGAAATGGGACCATGCCACATCAAGATCAAAGCCTTGTAGCTTCAGTACAAGTCTTGAGGACTTATCTAGTATTTCTTCAGAGTTACCAGGAAATCAAAACCAACAGAGTCTGACAGTCTTATCCAGGTATAAAGATTAACTTAATTTAATTATAATCACCCAATTTGGATTTAATATTTGATTTCTACAGGAGTCAAAAAAAAAAAATACATTGTATTATTATTATAGGAATATTATTATATTGTTATAGTGAACCCATGCTGCCAAACTCAATACTCAAGCAAGGGCTTGTTCCAAAACAGAAAGAAGACTCTACAACTAAAATACAGAAAGGTATTGAAACTGTTTCACTCAATGGTCACATTTTTGTAGAGTAATTGCATAAAGTCCTTAAAAAATAAAGTGTAAAGACACATTTGTGGTATAGAACAAATGATTCATATTATGTAATGTTTGTGACCAATGTTGATATTGTGGTCTGTAAAGTACCTGTGTATATTTTTCAATATTTGTGGATTTTTGGGTACTTTTACTTCATTCAATGAATTTGTTTACATTCATATACCGTATATTCCTTATTTACACCTGTACTCAGTTCTGATATTCTACTGTTTTGCATCAAATCCAAGAATATGAAATAGTTTTACATAGTTCACATCTGTCAGAAAAATAAATATGAGATTTTAAAATCCATGAGGTGTGCTTCTAGCAATTTAAGACAGATATTAATTCCTTGTGTTTAATTAGGTATCACAATAGATAAAGCCACGGCACTATGTCCACTTGAACTGTCAAACATTGACTGATTCTACAAAATATTAAAAAAAAATGTAGAGAAAAGATTTGTTTGTAGTTATTTTAAATAAAGATTCAATGTTCAGTGAGAATTATTTTGTTTTTCAGGATACATTTCCCCTGGCAAACCAGGTCAAGGGGTCAAAGATCAGCCATTGACCTTCCAGAGCAAGATTAAATCATCAGGCTACACAGAGGCTCCAAGGTATTTATAACTTTCATGTCCATATCAAAATTTTTTTTCTAAACTCCATGTGAATACATTTGCAACTTTTCTTATTTCTACAGAACGACCATGTTTAAACCAAAAACAAGCTCCACAAAGCAATCCTCAGCAGTGAAGAAGAAACCATCTACGGGCTTATTAGAGTGAGTTCTTTAGTGATGCACTGATTCTGTTTGAGTTCTAAAGAATTCACAGATTTCATTCAGGACAAATTCCAAACCTAAAATTTATATATTATTATTTTAACCCTAGGAATGCCCTTGATAAGGAATATCCTACCAATCCAGGCCCACCTAAAGACTTTGTTTGTGGCTGGTTTGTTGCAGAAAGACCAACTCCAATCAATGCAATATCTTACTCAGGTGTGTTGTAATATGTGCTTGGCCCATTTATGATTAAAATTGAACTGGTCCATATACTTTTTTCACAACTGACTCAAGAAATCTCGATTTAACTAGGCCATTGAGTTTTCATGACTTGAAATGTAGATATTTGTTTTTACGATAAATGGTCAAAAGTTTTTGACAGAATGCCAGAAAAAATTATGATGAGTTAATATGCAAGTTGTCTCTACCAATATCTAAAAAATGTCTCTGCTTTTCTCTAATTTAAAAATGGACCTAGCCCCAGTCCATAAAAATGGTGTAAGGTCATTATCATCTAGCTTTATTGCTTTGCATTACATTTTAATGTGCAGGAGATGGGCTAAGTCTTGCTTGTGCTCTTGCCAATAAGTCTGCCCAAGTGTTTCGCATACCATACAAGGAAAAAGGAAGCTACAGTTTAGGTACATGTAATAATCTATTACATTGTATTATCAAAACTTTTTACACTCTTGATCATCAGTGAAGCTCTATCATTTGTATATATGTGAATTTTATGAAACAAGGAATTGGTCAAACTCAAAGAAAAGTCTTCACTAATAGAAATCATCGATCAAACTTTAAGTTTTTATACCTGGCATAATTAAACATTTTCAATATTCATTTACAGCACACAACCACATTGTGAATGATGTGCGTTGGAGTTGCGACTCTAGTTGGTTGGTGTCAGCATGTGATGACAAAACTGTGCGACTATGGCAACGAGGTCAGACTGAGGCTGTCCTCACCATAGCAACCAAACTCCACAACTTGGCAGAAGGAGATGGACCAAAGAAGGACAAGGTTCAGTAATGCTGGTTTCCTTAATAAATATGTGATTTTTGTATTCCAAATGAAATAAAGTAAAAGCGATTTCAAAATGATGATCACATTCTCTGGTTTAACATGTCATTATAAACTTTTGTTGGTTATGAGTGTTTGATCAATTTGTGTTATTTTGCAGGAGAATGCACAATTTCCAAAGGAGATTAAGAATGCTCAGTTCTACTACATGGATCGCTTCCTGATTTTAACATCTTCCAACACACTGTACATGTATAAATACCACCTGGATCCCACCAAACAAGATATCAAAAGGTCAGTCCATAATCAACTGCTTCCAGGAACTATAAACCTGTGTACCAAAAGAACCACACAATAAAAATATTTGCTGGAACTGACTTTGTAATACATGTATCTTTCATAGCATATATAACTCTCTCTTCTATACAAAAACCTACCACCCAGTAGTGTTTCCTGAAACTTTTATGTAAAACCCTTGATTGCTCTCTCTCTCTCTCTCTCTCTCTCTCTCTCTCTCTCTCTCTCTCTCTCTCTCTCTCAGAGTTACGTTATAACATTTGATTCTTTGGTAGATATGTGAGCAAGAGTAAATACAAGCAGGTGCAGTCCTTCACTATGGATGCCCAGTACATCACTGCCTTGTCTGCTGTGAATGATTTCTACTCCTGTATCCTATCTGAGCAGTTTCATTCAAAACTTTGTAACAAAATGGTTCATCATCTGTACACTTTGTTGTATGTTCATTTGAATTTTCCTTAATGCAGTTATAGATATTGTTATGTGTGCAGGCAGTAGTAAATCATTAGAAGTCTATGACATGAATGTTGGAAAGTGTGTACGTACAATAGCAGACATCCACACGAGACCAGTCCATTGTATAAAGCAACATGAGGTGTGTATTGTTACAGTGTCACCAAGATTATTGATAATTGTTGTTTAAGGTTCCAATTTTGTGATTTTATGAGATGGAAAGTACATGTAGATGTAGTAAAAATTACACTCTAGTACAGATCCACGATCCCCAAATTTGGCTTTAATATTTGAACAAATCCATGGAATAGATTGTCAGCATATGGTATCTTGACCATCAAAATATTCTATTTTTCTGTAGGGATCTAAGTTTGTCTCACACCCCCGTGACGCCTATGATTTGTTCTTGACATCAGCTGCCGGTGACTGCATCAAACTATGGGACCTGAGGGCCAACAGGTCAGTGAACAGTTTCTTTCTTCTATGAACATTGAGTTGGTATTGTGAATCAAATCAAAGAGGGAAACCATATTAATATTTATCTAGTAATGAAAAATTATGAAACCTCAGTATATTTCAACTACTTTATCACTGTAAGAGAGATGCAATGGATAATTTTGTTTAAAAATAGAAGATAGTGTTTATATGTTTATTTTTCTGTCTCTTTATGTCTTTTTTAGTGTGCTTTTTTGAACTAATTTTGTAGATGTGTTCGACGGTATGAAGGTCATTTAAACAGGTCATACCCATGTGGGGTAGACCTTAGTCCTTGTGGTAAATATGTTGTGACCGGTGCTGAAGATAAATGCGTAAGTATGCTGTGTACCTTTGAAATCCCATGCAATCAATTTGAATAACATCTTATGAAAATCCTGTGAAATTTGCATTCATGTAAAACCCATGTAACATTTATCTGTAAACCTATGAAAAACTTGCTAAATCTTCATTGATGTTTTTCAGGTTTATGTTTATGACATCAGAGGAGGTACATATTGCTCCAAACTAACAGGTTTCACAGACACTGTGTCAGCTGTAGCATTCCATCCACTCCATTCACAGGTAAGGCAGGTATTGGGGAAAATATCGGAATTATGATTTTCTCAAACATTCATCAGACTGAATAATTTCTGGTTGCTCAGTATTTATGATATTTATGTTTCTCAATATATAGAAACTTAATTATATCTTAACTGATATTAGCGGTAACTTTTATATCTCAAACATTATTACCGGTAGATTAAGATTATCTCTCAAATGTTTACATCATTTTATCAGTGGTATTGTCAACCTGGTTGTAAATTTATGAGATAATTATATATAAAAGTACCTAAGAATGATTGAGCAATTTTTGCTTGCTGATATTTATCATAATGGACTAGTGGACTATTTTTTTTATAATTTCTTAGAGTTCAAAACTGTCAGAAAAATAAAGCAAGATTTTAAAATCTGCAAGAAGTGCTTCTCACAATTATTGCAGGTATTAATTCCCTGTGTTCAGTAAGGAACCTATACAGTGATCTTTGGGAAAACTGTTCTTTACCAACTTACTCAGAAAATAGAAAAAGCACATGTATATAATTCACTTTTTTGGCTATAGTTTTGGGGGGGTTAACTACACCTAGAAATATTTCTCAAATTAGCAGAAAATAAAATATGATAGATAGCATGATGCATATAAAATATCTTATATATATAATTTTCGAAAATTTAGTAATGGTAAATATGAACTTAAGCCCGAGTCAGTTTCAAATTTGTGTTTGGGGGGGGGGGGGGGGGGGGGGGTTGCAAGCCCAACACTTTAACCACTAAACTACATGTACATGTATGATGTTTTTTAACCAAAGTGATTAGTACAACAAATTTAACAACATTTAGATTGCCATCCTGTGACATGTGTCTTTAAAAGTATGTCTTGATGTAGTGAGATACAATGTGCAGTCTCCAAAGATGCTTATTTGTTGTGTTTTTTGTTTAGTTGATGACAGCATCTCTGGATGGGAAGCTGAAACTGTTCACAGACAGTCCTAAAGTATTGAGTGGAATAAAGGAACCTGAAACTTTGAAACAAAGATAGCCAAGAGTCTCGAGTGTAGCTCTGGAAACCAGCTTTTCACTTGTCAAAGTGGAATGGTTATGTTGTCACAAACCAAAATAGATCATTATTTATAAATTTCGAAAGATTATTGAATTGTCAGAAGAAGAAAAAAAATTGTTGCATTGCAGTAATTGTCCCATACAAAGGAGTCTGAGATTTTGTGTTCTAGACTATATGTACTATGTGTATGTGCCAAATGTTCATTAAGATGTATGCACTGTTGTTATATTGTACTTGTATTTTTGTTACACCTATTAAATAAATTGATACATAATCAATAAATTCATAATATTTAAAGGGAGATCATTTTTAATGAAATTAAAGCATTATGCGCTACTAATTAACCTAGCTTCATTATTGTTTAGTGCACACATAATTAATTTAAAGTAAAGAGGATGATGACCAATCTTTAGTCAATCTATCTCATTATGGATTGTGAAAATAACAAAGTTTTGAGGAAAGAGAATGATAGCCCTATAATAGCCTAACCCTGCCCCATTACGGTAATTGTTTGATGATGCTTGGACTGAAGATATTGGGGATGAGGCTCAGAGCTGAATGACTGATTTTGTTTGCACAGCACCACAAATCTCATGTATAATGACCCTGTACCTTGTCTCAGAGTTTGCATTCATTATCATAGAATATGTATATTATAGACACGTGTACCATAATAATTTAATGCATGCTCGAAATGTCTCCCATGCCTACCTACGTGCATGTACCTTTACAGCCCCTCTCTGAGGTTGGGAAATGATCATCTTTGTAATACCAGTAGGAGGATTATGAGAAAAGAAGCATCAAACCTACCTTGAAAACATTGTGGAATCCAAAATAATTATCAGTGGAAAGTTTTTATGAGCATTACATGCCTATTAGAACCAATATATAAAATAAAGAAAAAATGGAAGTACAATGTAATAGGGAGACTTGGTATTTGAAAATTTTTCTAGAAAATATGATATGAATTTATATTTTTACACATGTATTATAAATATCATAAAATCTAAAATAAAAATTTTGACGCTGCGAGCAGGGTTCGAACCTGCGCGGGGAGACCCCATTGGATTTCAAGTCCAACGCCTTAACCACTCGGCCATCACAGCTTGCTTATACAGAAATTAAATAAAATCATAAACTTACAATATTGATTTCCTATACTTAAATATTTTTCCAATGATTTAACCTTTATAGTAACATTGTTTTATTGTCACTGATGTAAAGAAAACTCATATAAAATATTGAGTATACAAGTAAGGCAGTCACGGGAATCTGTGACTTGTACTATTTCATTTCATATTTACATAGCATATTGCATTTCCTGTAAAAATCGGCACATTGCCGACCTTGGATTCAGAACTGGAATAAGTTTATAATTTTGTTAGGTAAGCGCATGTCAAGTTACAGAACGTTGTTTTTCTATATATTTGAGTGATTTTTACTTTGACTTGGATAAAAATGAGGTTTTTGTTTGGCAGTGTACATATTTTATGACGTAAGACATTGTCATAAGAGACGTTATTGTGTAACGTTAGCCTAGGCTATACACCATGTACACTGGCGGTTGTGTAAAGAAAAAATACATCAGTAAAATAGCGAGTACTTCGGAGGAAAAATGACGTTTTTCCTCCGAGGTAACCACTTTTTAAACACTTTTTTCATACCCAAGTCCCTATGGTCACAGTTTGTTGTAAATAAATGAGCTGATACATTGAATTACCGAAATGCCTGTGATTTACATGTATGTCTGTGGATTTACTGAAATGCTCGTTGAAAACACCGAAATGCCCTTCAGAAATACCGAAATACCCATTTTAACATCATAAAAGGGTATTTTTATGACACCTTATAGCTATATAATATATATCAATATCAAATAATAAAAGTTATCAGACATTTCGGTAAATCTTGTACATTTCGGTAATTCTAGTTACCCACGTATACATAGTATATGTCCATGGTAAATGGTAACAGGTCCCAATGCCAGTCAAAAAGCGTAATTCATTTATTTAGTTATTAACTTATTATATTGTAGATGAAGGTATATTCCACACCTTAAGACAGAAAAATGCTCCCGGTAGTAATGGCGATGATGAGAGCTTATGCACCTTATGTTGCATTTCCATTTGCTGTTGTTGTTGGATTTGTTGGCTACAACTTCGAAAATTTAATGGGCAGGGCTGAGACCCCATGGAAGGAAGAGAGTATTCAAGATGAACGGCTGGACAGAAAATTAGATAAGATGGTAACACCCTCTGTTACTGAAGTGCCAGAACTGAAGTCCAAAACAGACATGCCTAAAACTGTGTTGAATAGAAATGACAAGAGAAATCTAAGTGAAACTCATGATAGATAATCGTCCCATTATGTGTGCACTTGATTCATTTTGCTTGGATGTTTGATTGTAGAAGAATCTGGATGTGAGGGTTTTGAACGAATGTGTGTGGAATTTTAGAAATAAAGTTTTCATAATAAACGTTTACATTATCATTTTTAGATAATGACATGAATTGATTGATGGATTAAAGCAACTTTTGTTTAATAAAATTGCTATTTACCTCTTAAAATAGCAAAAACATGGTTTATTTAGAAAATAAATGCTTTCTTTGTTGATTCAAGTAGAATATGAAGGTGGCGACATTGTAGAAAAAATACATAACCCGCGTTAGTGGGTTACGTAATTTTTTTTCTGCAATGATCGCTACCTTCACAACCTGCATGAATCATCATAGAAAGCATTTCGTTGTTTATATTTACATCTTTCTTTAAACAAATTAATAAATTGATTGTAAAAAATAAGTAAATTTCACTGAATTACTGTAAATGTACATCAAAACGTTAACTTAAACTGTTAAAGAAACAGCCAGATCGTCTCCTGTGGGAATTGGAGTCTGACATCATCATGATTATTTCTTGCAGTCCGTGATTTTTCTTAGGTCGCAATAGGTTTCATCCAGTCGATAAACGGGGCGTGTAGATTTGTCTGGATTTTTTTCTATAGAGCTATGAATTAACTATAAGTTTCCGTAAGAAATAGAGGAAATCATACTCGGTGAATGTAAACATATCTTTTTGAAACCCATTGAAGAAAAACTATATTATTTTTCCTTGAACGGAATTTGGTTTTGCTTTAAGATTCAATAGACTTGAAAGCGTACAGTTATATTTCCTCTGATCAGATTATCATGATTTAATTTTACATTTGTTTTTAAAGTTTTAACTTCAAAACTATCATAATAGCAAACTTTTGATAGTTTTTAAACAAAATACAACTGGCATTGGATTGGTGGTCGAATGTATTTTACAATCAATATTCATGGGGTGATTTACACAAATGATGTTTCTGCATGATTAGTCGTATGTTACAGATTCCAGACATTGTAGAGGGAGGTTAATTATTTAAAAGGGAGAAAGATAATTTTTTCTAGCTTTTTGGAGCAGTCAGGAAATATTACGAACACATTCATTATCAAAATATTTCTTTTAGGGCAATCATAATCGATTTAGCTACCGATTAGAAATATCCGAAATTATGGTACTGTATAAGGCCTCGTAAATTTTTCACACTCCCTTAAATATATTTTTCTTCCTCTCTTATTCAATTGAAGTATAGCTCTTGACAAGGCGCCATAGTCTTTGAAAGCGTCTCATTATTATTACTGAAAAAATCCCCGTATTGTATAGTTGAACTAATTTTGATTGAAGTAAACT
Organism: Magallana gigas; assembly: GCF_963853765.1. Classification (NCBI taxonomy): domain Eukaryota; kingdom Metazoa; phylum Mollusca; class Bivalvia; order Ostreida; family Ostreidae; genus Magallana; species Magallana gigas. The sequence continues at coordinate 11,536,150 of NC_088858.1, read as the reverse complement.
GATGAAAAAGACTGAGCTGCATCAAAAATGTAAATTTTGTCGATTTATACTAAGTTATCATCATGTATGAGTATCATTCATCGGTCATTTTCCGGTTATTGAAAAGTACATGTAAGGCTAATTTCGGTTATACTGCGTGGATATACCAGTATACCACAATGCGACCTTTTAATGGATTAAAAAAAAATAACCACCAAATTGATAACCGAAGCAAATATAACATTCAAATCAGCAAATGCTCAGTGATATTCATTTAAAGCATCGCGCGCTTTTTCTTTAGTGATTCCTCAAGCGCACTATTGATTTAAATCCGTAAAAGGAGACAGCCAGTAATATAATACTAATAATCAATAAAGCCTCTCCACGAACTGTGAAAAGCAATGACGTCACGGAGTCTATTGATTTCTCCATCTTCCTGACAGCAGCAGCGCCATTTTTTTCTTCAGAGGAATAAGATTCAATTGTCGCACACAGAGGTAAGACAGGCCTAGTGTGAATGATTCCAAAAATATATTATATGTAGATATACATTTTGTTATCACTAGAATAATAGAATAATATGGTAAAGTAGATTCTATCAGATTTCTATTACTGTTACGGGAAACATCTGTTTATTGATTTTTTTTTCCAACATGTATGAAAACAATTTTGTCTTCTATATGTATATCAGAAATTATAACTTATATATAAATATATATATATAACCATTGTGGAACTATTAGAATCAATTTCAAAAATGTTAAAAATTAAGAAACAAATGACAGATATGAAAAAAATTATTTTGTTGAAAAAATATCATTTTAATAGTTTTGAATTTATTTTAATAATCAGACGTATTAAAAACCAATTCAATCATCGGATTCCTGAATTCCAGGTCTATCCATGGCCTTCACAATGATTCTGTCTATTCTGGCCATTTTGGTTCTGGCGACAGAGGCTAAAGTTTCCCCCGACGGGTCTTTAGTGTGGCCAGATCTAGGACAGCTCTACGCCCTGGACGACCTGAGAAATGGCCTGGGAAATGGTTACTATGATCTGGAGAGCCGAAGCTCCCCAAACCAAGATTGGTCCAACGCCGGATACCAAGAACCAACTCTTAATGACGATATTTTCAGTGAAGCCTCCATCAGGGACCAGGAGTATCAAGAGAACAGTCCCCTCTGGGGGTACCAATCAGTCTCCGGTGGGTCCGATATAATAGTTTAATATGAAACTGTATCTGAAAATCGTATGACTGCGTGTAGCGTGGGTGCTCACACTATCGTGCAATGAAATCCGTTTCTATCTATTGGTTATTCGATATACTGTATTCCCTTGCGTAATACTGAAAATCGATCAAAGTGGGAACTAAGTAACTGAGGACCTGACAGAAAAAACAAAAATGTCATTTCTATAACTTTCCTTTGCTTTTACAATTATTTTATCTTACAAGATCAGAGATAAAACGATACTTCATGCAGACTGTCATCTGCTTAAAGAATTTGTTCAGTTGTCCGATAGAAGTGAAAGAGATTCAAGTTCAGAGATGCATGATTTTCCACAACAGCTTGTTTACTTGTTTTAATAAATGCATGATGAATTTGCAGGTGGAACCGGCGACGGAAAGGACAATCCTAAACAGGTTAAAACAGACAAAGTTCTCCCCGCCTACTGCAACCCGCCCAACCCTTGCCCCATCGGATACACATGTAAGTAAAAAAAAAAGTCCTATCTTCGACTTCCACGCAAGGAAAATATATGTCATTGTATTTGCTTTAATGGTTACAGAGGAAATGTTTTTTTATACATTTATAATATATTACACGTTTATGATATTGCATTAGAAAAAAATGAAAAAGAAGTTCTTACAACTTACGCGGTTATGATATTTGTATCATCGAGTGACTCGAATATTACAATGTATATCTCGAGTTGATAATCGTTGTTTTACGTATATGCATCAGCTGATGACAACTGCGTAGAGAACTTTGAAAACTCCCCGGACAACAACAGGAAACTGATGAAACAACAGGAGTGTCCGTGCGACAAAGAGCACATGTTTAGTTGTCCGTCGGACACCTCAATCAGCACCAAGTCCGGACCTTCCCTGGACAGCGTCATTGAACAGCTCGGAAACATGGTAAAGCAACTACAAGCAATCTCATTCACACTGCACATTGAACGTGTTGTCGCGTCCAATTCTTGTCAAATGTCAATCCTGATTAAATTGTACTCACCACAAAGTGATATTTTTTGTTATAAAATTTCCGCTATAGGAAAATAACGCCTATATGTCTACAAACGAAAAGAGGAAATCATTGGTGGCTAAAAAATCTCCACATTTAGTTAAGAGAGTGAGTATTTTTGACGGATTTACTAACTCACATCTTTGGCGATTTTCATCTTCCATTGTATTAAAAGTAAAGACAAATCATTTGCCAATAGAATATTTTGCATAAGATAAAAATAATATAGAAACACACATGTTGATCAACATGAAGAAAACTCTACTATTTTATTAGTTAACTTTATTGCCAATATAATTATCATTGCTAGGTCCCGTTTTCTATTACCTCTCTGTAGGTCCATACCAGATTGATATTGTAAAACTCGCACCTAGCTGTCTTTCTTGTATTCTTGTTAAACATGCCCTGGGGATACATTTTAAACACAGCAAATCATTTCTGTTTCAGGAGGCAGAGCAGGCCCGGAATCCATTCTTTGACGGACCCCACAACAAAGTGGCCGCCAAGAAGGGGTCCTATATTCCACGTCATCAGTGAATCGGACCAAATTCTTAATATTGGAGGAATTATCCAGGAAATAAATGTACTAATTAGGTGCTGAAAAGTATTGACTTCTTGTTATAACGTTGCAATTTGATATGAAATGTATATTAGTAGAAATTGAATTACTTTCTTAATTAACGCGTTTAAGCTCAAAACAATAAAATTTGATTAATAATGTTATTACTGAGCGTTCCTATTAAGTTCATGTTATAAAAGTTATTGTTAAAGAGTTATATTGTCAATCGGTTTAATAAAGTAAACAATACAAGAAGTGATCTTTTGTCTTGTGTATTACTTTTAAAATATTATATATATACCAGTTTACATGGATGAGATGGGACTACATGCGCATATCAAGAGAAGGGTCGGGAGTGGGGGGGGGGGGGGGGGGGGCTGGAAAATTCAAATTTCTAAAATTTACAAGGTAAAATTACCAAGATATGCCACTTAACCCAACCCCCCTCCCTCCCCCCCCCCCCCCCACCCCCCCCCGGACAAAATTCAATATCACTCGGACCCCACATCCTGGGAAAATCTCTGGATCCGCGCATTGGACAATATCATAAACTTGTGTCAAAGTGATATAAGCTCTAGATAATTCCACAAATACTTCTAGTAGAGTATTATTTCTGATATCGGTAAAAAAAATTTGAGGTCAAACAAAAAATTCAAGATAAAAATCCAAATTATCTAAAAAATGAAAACTGACGAACATTGCTTGAAAGACTGTTGTCCATTTTACACAGTTTCACACATGCAATAATAATAATATGTAACGTCTAGTAGATTTGAAGAAGATACAGCCGAGCCAAAGTACGCCCTGCACCAATTTGCATATCGTATCATCTAAGATGAATTGGAAGGAGGAGAAAAGAGATAATCAAAAAGTTGATTTTTTAAATATTAGAATCTTTATAAATACATACTAGACTTTTTAGCTCACCTGAACCGAAGGTTCAAGTGAGCTTTTCTGATCACCCGTTGTCCGTCGTCCGTCCGTCCGTCCGTCCGTCTGTCTGTCCGTCCGTCTGTAAACTTTTCACATTTTCAACTTCTTCTCAAAAACCACTGGGCCAAATTTAACCAAATTTGGTACAAAGCATCCTTATGGAAAGGGGGTTATAAATTGTTAAAATAAAGGGCACAGCCCTTTTCAAAAGGGAGATAATTGCAAAACAGTAAGTTTAGGGTGCATGTCTTTAAAAATCTTCTTCTCAAGAACCACTGCACCAGAAATGCCAATATTTACACAAAAGCTTTTATATATAGTGAAGATTCTAAATTGTAAAAATGGTGACCCTCGGACCAAAACTGGGGCCCCAGGCGGGGTTCGAAGTTTAACATAGAACAACATATGGAAAATGTTTAAAAAATCTTCTTCTCAAGAACCACTGCACCAGAAATGCCAATATTTACACAAAAACTTGTATATATAGTGAAGATTCTAAATTGTAAAAATCGTGACCATCGGACCAAAACTGGGGCCCCAGGCGGGGTTCAAAGTTTAACATAGAAATACATAGGAATTTTTTTTTTTTTAAATCTTCTTCTCAAGAACCACTGCACCAGAAATGCCAATATTTACACAAAAGCTTGTATACATAGTGAAGATTCTAAATTGTAAAAATCGTGACCCTCGGACCAAAACTGGGGCCCCAGGCGGGGTTCAAAGTTTAACATAGAAATACATAGGAAAATGTTTAAAAATCTTCTTCTCAAGAACCACTGCACCAGAAATGCCAATATTTACACAAAAGCTTGTATATATAGTGAAGATTTTAAATTGTAAAAATCGTGCCCCTCGGACCAAGACTGGGGCCCCAGGCGGGGTTCAAAGTTTAACATAGAAATACCTTAGGAAAATGTTTAAAAAATCTTCTTCTCAAGAACCACTGCACCAGAAATGCCAATATTTACACAAAAGCTTGTATGTATAATGAAGATTCTAAATTTTAGAAATCGTGACCCTCGGACCAAGACTGGGGCCCCAGGCGGGGTTCAAAGTTTAACATAGAACTACATATGAAAAATGTTTAAAAATTTTCTTCTCAAGAACCACTTCACCAAAAATGCCAATACATACACAAAAGGTTGTATACATAGTAAAGATTGTAAAAATCGTGACCCCCGAACAAAAAGTGGGGCCCCAGTAGGGGTTTAGATTTTAACATATGTAGGAAAATGTTTTAAAATCTTCTTCTCAAGAACTATAGTGCAACTGTTTGGGATATTACTATGCATACATGTACATCCTTAAATAATGTAGATTCAAAAAATTGTAACTCCCAGACAATTGATGGGCACCAAGAGGGGTTCAAAATTTAAACATTTTAAAAAACATAAAGGAAAAGTTTAAAAATTTTCTTCTCAAGAACTACAATGTTTTAGTTTGTTGAATTTCTATGCATGCATCCTTCGCTTATGTAGATTCCTAATTGGTAAAATCGTGACCCCCGGACCAATACTGGGGCCCCAAGATGGGGTCAAAATTTATTAAAGAAATATAAAGGTAACATGTTAAAAAATCTTCTTCTCGAGAACTACAATGCTTCAATTTGTGAGATTACTATCATGCATACAACCTTGGATAATGAAGGTTCGACAGTTTTAAAATAGTGACCCCTGGACTAATACTAGAGACCCAAGATGGGTTTAAAGTTAAATGTAGAAGTACCGGTATATATGGAAAATGTTTAAAAATCGTCTTTTCGAGAACTACAATGCATCAATTTGTCAGATAACTACGTCAGCACCCTCAAATAGTGTAGATTCGAAATTATAAAAGCCGTGATCTCAATCTAATACTGGGGCCCCAAGAGGTGTTCAAAGTTTAGCATAGAAATATAGAGGGAAAATGTTGAAAAATCTTTTTCTAGGGAACTATAATGCTTCAGCTTGTGAGATAACTAGGCAAGCATCCTTAAATAATGTAGATTCCAAATAATTAAAACTTTAGCACTGGACTAATACTGTGGCCCCAAGAGGGGTTCAAAGTTTAACATAGAAAGATATATTGAAAATGTTTTTAAAAAGTTTTTCTCGAGAACTATAATGCTACAGTTTGTGAGATTACTATGCAAGGATCCTCAAATTGTGTAAACTCTAATGTAGTGGAACCAAGAGTTATCTTTCTTGTGTTCTGTACAGTCTGAGAGTTATTCCTCTTGAAGTGGAACTCTGCTATGTTCAGTTTTTCAGGTTGTGTACGTGCGGTCCCACCGCAGTGCTTCACATTTTCATTCCTATGTTACTATTTATGTTGTACAAGCCAACCATAAACCTCGGACCATAACTGGGTCCCCAGAAAGGGGTTCAATGTTTAAAATAGAAAAAGCATATGCTACGAAATGTAATGTTACAAGGAACTGCTGTTCAGGTGAGCGATGTGGCCCATGGGCCTCTTGTTTATAACTTGCGCCCAATCCCATTGCAATATATAATGCATTAAAATATGTTCAATTCAGACTTTTATGGAGGGTAATCGTGTTCAAAAATCCAGACATGTAAACTTGTAAATCCGAATATGCAATCGTGTTGATGTGTGGGCCTGAGCATGAATATGTGTAATTCTGATCGTGCAACCTATAAAACTCGGGCATAAACACGTGTAAGATTTGACTCAGTTCCTTCGCATGATGCACATTTTGCAACTTTATTGTTTACATTAGTTAATTAAACCATCAACTTTGCACACTTTCAATCCGTAATTTCTGCGTTTGTAACTTCAGGCTCGGCAATAGCACATCTGACATGATACAAATTGACAAATGTAAAGTCTACAAGTTTGTCGAATTTTGACATGACCTTATATGGCAACTGCCTTGCTGCGGGAAAAGGCATGCCGTAACCGCCGGACCGGAATGAACGAAAAATAAACATAATATTCAGCTTAACTGTTGCAATAAGCTTTTAATGAACGACACCTTTTCTATCGAAAACACCGGTAATATTTTTAGATAAAAAAAATTGAGGTATGATTGAAACTGGACCAAACAGGAAGAGGTTCAGGTAGAAAAAAAATTGTTGCCGATGTGACGAATGCGCTAATTTCCGTAATATAATTCTCATGGAATTATAAAACGAAATGCCTAAAATCTTATATCTCTAAAAACAAATTGACATGTAATTTAAACTGGAATATAAGTAAATGCGTACTCTTTTCTAGAAATGAGACGGATCAGGAAATTTCCTAAGGGGGTAAATATATTTTGAGCGGCATGGGGTTCAAAGACCGCCGTGAGGTCCCATGTAACTCCATTGCTTCTGAATTCTAAGAATTTTGAGAGTGAATTTTTAACCGGGTTTCCGATTATTGAAATAGTAAAAATTGCAGACGGGTGAGTGGCTGTCAAAAAGGTACCCTTATTGTACCGATAACTCCTCGAACAGTTTTCAAGATAGAAAGTTTTTCTTTTGCAGATCATTTATACGTATATATCAGAAGTATGCAAATTGCTAGGATTTTGATTTCTGATCGATAATTTATAAAAAATATCAGCTGTTGAACTTAGTCATATTTGGGCAAAAACATTGCATATAGAGTACCCCATTTTTACTCTTGTTATTTTTCTGAATTAGTTAGAATAAACGACCTGCAAGGATTTGGTAATTTTTCGCGGAAAAATTTATGTTACTTTACATGTATTAATACTTTTTGTTGTTGTGTAAGTGAAAGATAAATAATAACACAATCTTCAATAATAATAAAAAAAAACTAGCGCATATTTTTTGTGCGCCGTAAATTAAAGTTGTACTATGGGAGGCACTGTAGCTCAAAGATCGTCCATCTGTATTTTTAGACAGTGAGCTACAGACCTGCAGCTAGTTCACAAGTGGCTGTAAAGCTGTATTATACTAGCTCTCCAGAAAATTTTTATCAGCCAACTTCACAAAATGACTCTTTATTGAACCGACATTCAGGACTTCATGCTCAATCCCGTAATAATTGCTTAAAATAATTTTTTAAAAATGTCAATTTTTACCTGCATGATAGGCTTTTTTTCCTATATATTGCCGACAATGCAAAGAAACAATTCTTAAAATAATTTATACACATTTTAATTTCACGACAGCTAACCTTATCTTTGGAATTTTTATTCATTTTATTTAAAGAGGGTGTCGCTTCTTATGTCTCATATTACCGGGTAATCACAATCTCAAAACCAATGTCTTTAAATAGTTTGTTTTTCTTATCGATAACTCAGCTGACGGACCCCGTGTAATTTTTCGCGGTGTGGGGGGGGGGGGTTGGGGGGGGTTCTTGTCACAACTTTTTGGTAGCGATAAGGATGCATTTGGAGATATTTTCTTAATTCAGCCGCGGCCTATACTTTAACAATTTGTTGCATGTACTCTAATAACAGTGGCGTCGGAAGCAAATTGAAGGGGGGGGGGGGGGCTAAACTAATCATGAAAAATATTGACAAGAATTCCCATAATCATGAAAATTCTAATCCGTTGGGGAGGGTATACCAATAACTCCAATCTAACCTGCCCAATTGCCCCCCCCCCCCAATCATTAAATTCCTAATCCGTGGTGGTGGTGGGGGGGGGGGGGGTGCTAGTATACCTACTATGACTCTAATTTTCAATATCACTATTAATATTTCATTCTCTTTAAGGTCTTTTAAGGAACAATTTTGTTTGTTGCGAGGAAAAAGTGGGGGGGGGGGGGGGGTTGAATCCACCCTGTTGCTATGTTTCTAATGGTTAGGTCTAACTTGGCAAAAAAGTGGGGGGGGGGGGGCTAATGTCCCCCCCCCCCCCTAGCCCCCTCCCGGCTCAGACGCCTATGAATAAAAATGCGTATATATCTTTATACACGTGTATTCAAACAAAGTCATTAAATGTAATTTTTTTCCGTTCTAAGAGGATATCTGAAGCCGATCGAATTCTTTACTCGCATCTTTTATACATTCTCTTGATAAAATGTACACCAATCTCATAATTTAATTTTCCGAAAAATGATACTCTATGAAATGTTGTTATTCAGAGATGATATGATTATAGGCTTACCTAATATTTTTTTTTATTTATTCCGTCCCTATTCCGGCGATTACGGCATGCCTTTACCTGCAGCTAGCCTTTTTTTTTTATCAGTGACGTCACTGTTTCCATATAAGGTCATGTCAAAATTCGACAAACTTGTAGACTTTACATTTGTCAATTTGTATCATGTGACTGTCAGATGTGCTTTTGCCGAGCCTGAAGTTACAAATGCAGAAACTACGGATTGAAAGTGTGCAAAGTTGAAGGTTTAATTAACTAATGTAAACAATAAAGTTGCAAAAAGTGCACCATGCGAAGGAACTGAGTCAAATCTTACACGTGTTTATGCCCGAGTTTTATAGGTTGCACGATCAGAATTACACATATTCATGCTCAGGCTCACACATCAACACGATTGCATATTCGGATTTACAAGTTTACATGTCTGGATTTTTGAACACGATTACCCTCCATAGACTTTGACCCGTGCGTGCACGGGTTGACATTGCATATACAAAATAGATACATCGACACACCGTATTGCTGACATTTACATAGCCAAGCTTTAAGCCTACAATAATGCTACTAATTTCACTACACTCTGCTTAGTTAGAATAATCGAACTGTGTCTTGGGACAGGCCTTCACCACAGTTAAAATGCCTCCCAGATACCCGTAATGTAGCAAAATATTGCAGAATTGCTCCGAAACGATTTTGGAGAAAATTAATGAAGCTGCATTGAAAATCACAGTTAAATTGTTCATCACAAACCATTTTGAGGATGTAAATGCCTTTCATCTTAAAAACCATGTTTTTTTTAATATGAAAAGCAAATATTTTAAAGCGTAAATTAAAAAAAAATTAAACAATTTTTTTTAAAAGTGGAGGGGGCAAATCCATGATAAGTCGATTTTCTATGTGTAAATTGAAAAAAAAAATGAAATATTATTTTTTTAACATGGGGGGGGGGGGGGGCTCTATGATGAGTCAAGTTTTATATGTAGGTTTAAGAAAAAATGTTACGAATATCATAGTTGTTTTCCTCGTTATAGAAGAAATGGGCGTGTCTTATGTTCGATACAAAGTTTAGAACATTCCATTCAAACGAACATTTTTACCACTTCGATGTGCTTCATTGTATAAACCCATTGTATACTATGCGAAAATAGATGAGTATTGAATATGTAGCGAGAAACTGACAGGAGGCATAATAATGTTAATATAAAATATAAGAAAATGTGAATATAGTTTTGAAAATCTTTTTAATTAAGATGTACTCTACTAGTTATTTCGTGTGTGATACCCAAAAGCTGATTTGATAGTAGTTTTAACCATTGCTGCTCAGTTGAGCGATGTAGCCATGGGCCTCTTTTTTCTTTTTTTTTTTAGTAAAATTTTAATTCTAAAATTTGGTGCAAATGTTGTATATGTATGGGGCGCCGTTTTAATATTTTTGAGGTATTTTCTGATATCAGAAAATGATTTTTTGATATCAAGAATTCGAATTTCTGATATCAGGAAATGATTTTTTGATATCAGAAATTCGAATTCTTGATATCAGAAAATACGATCCATTTTCTGATATCAAAAAATCGATTTTCTGATATCAAAATATCATTTTCTGATATCAGAAATTCGATTTTTTGATATCAGAAAATGATTTTTTGATATCAGAAATTGAAACTGATTTTTTGATATCAAGAATTATATTTTCTGATATCAGAAATTCAATGAAAATGGCGAATAAATTTCACCTATTTAATGAATACTCCCTTGACCCAAAATTAAATTGCCGAACTACAGAGGCAGATTTGCATTTAAATATTTGTTGTCTTTTATTTATCTTAATGTAAAATTTGATAAGTGTTCTTGATAATTCTGGTCTTATGTATTGAAAGCGCTAACTGTACGCCTGTATAACTCTTTATATTATGCGAGGCCATCATTTTTCAATATTCACAGCAAATCGCAAAGAAAGCAGAGTTGATCAGTGTATATGTGGCAAAACTTGCCAGAATGAAACCAGGTTTAAAATAAGGCATTCATTATTATTCTTAAGAGACATATACAGGCTTGAAACACATTTTCTTACAAATTACAAAAGTTGCATTACAGGAAGCATTCATTAAGTTGATAGTACTTTTATGTAAGTCTTATTTTCTGATATCAAAAAATAGATTTTCTGATATCAGAAAATGTAAATGATTTTTTGATATCAAAAAATGATTTTGTGATATCAAGAATTCGATTTTTTGATATCAAAAAATGATTTTGTGATATCAAGAATTCAATTTCTTGATATCAAAAAATCAACTTTAATTCTTGATATCAAAAAATCTATTTTGTGATCTGGCAGAAAATCATTTTTTGATATCAAGAATTCGAATTTGTGATATCAAAAAATGATTTTCTGATATCACAAAATAGATTTTTTGATATCAAGAATTAATTTTTGATATCAAGAATTAATTTTTGATATCAAAAATTCGAATTATTGATATCAAATATTTATTTTTTGATATCAGAAAATACCTCAAAAATATTAAAACGGCGCCTCATATATATGACAGGCAGCTGTGCGTGCACATGCATATACCTTTGGCTGACACAGGCTGCGAATTTATTACATGTTTTGTCGGTGCATTATTGGTTCATTGGAAAGCGATTCTATGTACACGCAGTTGACTTGTAGCATATAGTTAACAAACACAGAAGTTTATCATTTTATCGGTGAGTACAAATCGTAAACTTCTCAATATGTACTTAATTAATTAACTGTTTAAAGGAAAGAGTCATCGATTCTCACATGTATAATCGTTAACAAAATATATAATATTGGAACATTTGCATGTTGCATTTAGCGCAACGAACGAGGACTATGTACATTTTTTTTTTGTTTTTAAGCGGTTCACGTTGTACGGGGCTCCATAAGGGTAAAAATTGGCCAAGTCGCGGGAATCATCAAAGTGCTTAAAAAGTTTATCCTGTTAAGTGGAAGAGATGGAAGCAATACAGAGCCCACTGGTGTGCTATCCTATGCGGTTTGAGCCCGGTGCAGACCTACAGAAGGGACTGCTTAAATTTACAGAGGATAATGGTTTGTCTGCCGCTTTTGTCATCACCTGTGTGGGAAGTGTCACCAAGGCAACTCTCAGAATGGCTAACAGTACAACTGTGAGTGCTACTTGTATGAAACAATAAACGTGCATCGATATTTTAAAGCATTGGGTAGAACAGTTTTTTCACCAAAATTATACAAATTTGTGATATCTGCATGCACTATATTCATTCGCGAATCCAGAACATCAATTTTCCCGGAGAAGGAGGGGGGGGGGGTCTAAGGTCTATTTTCGGTAAATTTACTATGTGAATTTATGAAATTTGAATTTTTTAGGGGCTCCGGACCCCCTCCCCCACCCCCTTCAAGATCCGCACATGCTTTATACTAGCATACTAGCATTCCTTATTTTGTTTTTCCACCCGGGTAGGGCAGTCAATTTTTCAAATATATCTACAACAAATAAATTAAATGCATTTCTATCTTATTTCTTAAATGATTTATAATAAGTCTCTTTGGTTCTATCCGCCTGTTCGGGTAAAAAAATCAAAACACACAGCATGCATAGACAGGTAGGTTGGACAATGTCATTCAGTAAAAAAAACCGGTTGGACTCTAGTGCATGTACATGTATATGCATGGGAACCACTCGTTTTATAAACGAAGGTTGTGTCTCTGTTTCGTTACAGATAAAAACTTACGAAGGGCATTTTGAGATCGTTTCACTAGTTGGAACTCTGTCGAGTGGAGGCCATCTACATATGAGCATTAGCGACGCTGAAGGGAATGTATTCGGTGGTCACGTTTTCGGTGACGTCATTGTGTACACTACAGCGGAAGTGATCGTTGGAAACTGTCCTGGCGCTGTTATGAACAGGGAAGAAGATAAAAGAACAGGATATAAAGAGTTGACTGTACAAAGCAAACCCTAACTGCACAGTGAAGCAAATACCAAGGGACTTAATTGTTCCATTGGCTTTGATGACCAATAATTGCACTGTTCTTCTTTTGTTTATTGACCACCATGTACATCTTTCAAATTGATATCATTTATATATACTGCATTTTTTGATCAAAAAGGGAAAGTTCTCCTTGAAAACTGTTTTTTTTAATTGTTGAAAAATAAATAAAAATTCTTGTAGAGGCCTAATTTGAGTCTAGGCTACTTTTTAGTTCAGGCTAAATTTTAGGACCAGATCAAATAAAACGTGCCATTGAGGCCAGACCAGGTTTTAAAATATTCCTACCCGGTAGTATTAGATCTAATACATTTGCCTATTAACATTATACAACAGACACGCCATTCAGATATAAATGGCGTGTCTGCCTGTCTGGTAACTATTCGATATGAATTTTAAATCAGATACATGTATATCTTGCTTCCTTCATCTCTGTTTCTGTGGTCCTCCTCCATGTGCCCTTTGGTCTTGCGGGCCTCTTTCCAGGCGGAGTCCATTCAAAAGCTCTTCAAAGATCTTCTGGCAATGCTCTCTATATCTCGCCGAAGCATGTGGCCCAAATATATTGGCTATTATACAATATCAAATATTTTTACTTACAAACTAATTATCCAAAGTATATATATATATTTTCACTTATTAGGCTATTTACAGCAGTAGAATCGGCCTATTTAAAAAAATGATCACAAGATGAGGTACATAATCTCTGTTATTTATGTCTCTGATAGAGGCTATTCAGATCTGACGATCGCAAAACTCTCAACCAATTTATTACTTAAAATTATCTGATGCATCAATAAAATTCTCTTTGTATCAACAGAAATCATGGAGAATTGTTAAAGGTGTTTTAAATCAGATTCGGAATATCTAAATCTTATTTTAATTGGATTGTATTCAATTAATTATCATTAATAACAAATTTTAAAGGCTATTTTATATGCGGAAGACGGCCGATTAGAAAATAAGGACAATGAAATATATTTATTGAGTCCGATTATAATATCCATATAGTATGAGCATGTAAGACAGAATCAAAGTACTGAAGTACTGACGGGAGTTGACTTTATCGATTATCATTATTTTAAAATCAACTTATCTTGCATGGCAATAACTTTCTAGTCTGTATTTGAATCACGCACTTTTTTATAATATGAATTTTTTACTTTTCCGACAAGAATTTCTAGAAACCCCATATGAATCATGTTGTGTAATATTTAAAGATAGATTTCAAACTATGTATTAGTGATCAAAGCAGTTCTAAGATTTGTATGGATCCAAGCACTACTGATATCGAACAACCAGACGCTCGGATGTCTCCGTTAATCTCCGACAAGCAAGAGAGCCTCTCTGCTTGTCGGAGATTTACGGAGACAGCCGAGCGTTTGGTTGATATATTAAACTCTGGCGTAAGAATACATGAGACTGTAAAAATATCTAAATTGTTCGTATTATGTAAAATTAGACTATTTACAAAGTGTTTATTGATAAGTTTCCTTGAAAAACAATGCTTCGAATTCAGCAAACATTACATCGAATTATTATTATTATTTTATTATTATTATTTTCAAGAACTAAGTCTTGTCAGCGAAGATGATATGTGCTTAGGTCCAAACACTGTTTCACTTTCGGTTTGCCATGCAGAGTAACTGCATAGGAGAGTTGATTAAAATCAACTCCCAAAAACAACCATTCAGGTGTATATTAAATTTCAAAAAGGAGACACTTGTGTATTGTATGCCTATGTGTTGAAACGTCATGCTAATTTGTTAAAGTGTTGTTTATATAAAAAAGGAATATATAAAGATCTCTGCAGATAAATATCTATGGCAATAGCTTACTTGGCGTTTATCGGTGTTCATACCAGTTGAACAATAGACATAATTATATTACATTACATGTACGACTGGAATAACCATCACCAGAACTGCATGCTGCAACAGCATAATTACATGTATGCAATCGCAACTTCTCGGGCCTTTCCGGCAAGCTCGGAAAACACCTCGAATGTATTAACATCACCCGATGTTAGAATTTTATACAAAATGGAGTCGCTTTCCATTAAAATAAGTATCGGCTAGACAGTCTTGTATGTCGCTTCTGTGTAATATTTAATGGATATCGTTTACTTTAATGAAGTATAGCTCACATCTCAACAGATCGTAAAATGTGTTGTATTTATATCAAGTTTTATAAAAAGCGGGGTTGTCATGGACGCCTAGTTAATACATTCGAGGTGTTTTTCCGAGCCTGTCGGAAAGGCCCGAAAAGTTGCGATTGCATAATTATAATAGACGAGGATGGAAAGACCGTGTTGCCGCCTTACATGGAAGAGGAGTAAGTAAGTAAGTAAGTAAGTGAGTAAGTAAGTAAGTAAGTAAGTAAGTAAGTAAGTAATATCCCCAAAAAGGGGGGGGGGGCAATCAGCTTATTGAAATCATGCAGCACTACAAACGCTACTTTAAATCAGGGACGTATATACTAACCCCTGTATAAATCAATTATTATCCTTCTGTGTTACCATACAATGTGTTTAGTTTGCAACGATGAATCTGATTGGTGCACATTGATTTTCTTGTCACAAATATGAAATTAATCGTTATCAAATAGTTGAACTAAATTATAACATTCAATTACAATTAATACAATCAATTATAAACAATATTCATCTCTTAAAGTCAAGAATATTTGGTAAATGAGGCCAACATCCGGTTTTCCTGTAAACCAATCACCTCGCTTTTTACACGGCAGCAATAAACATGGACGTCAAAACTGAAAATAAGGCATCGATACGTGGCGTAACGAGAGAAATTTAGATAATGTAAGGTAGAAAATATGCAACAAACAGATGTTTATGACTAAATCAGAGAGTTAGCACATAAGGTAACTATTTTCCCCCATATATTGTTTGGAAATTGATATGATTGACGTATCATCTGTCATGATTTCTCTGCTTGTCAAGAACGTATAAAACCTATTCTTTCCTGACATTTAATTTGCCACTTTGAAGAAGTGTTTCTGTCTTGCTCCATGAATATCCACGCATTCATTTTTTAAGATGGTTGTAGTAAAACAGAATAAAACTGAGTTTAAATTTGTATTGCACCTGTTTAATGGTAGGTTAGTTCAGTGACGTATATAATTATAAGTCTTTGGATACTGGTTAATGCAACCATTAATATTTTTTTTATAAATGAAAAAGCTATTATAAGACTTAACAGTTTCTAAGCTTCTGAATTACATAACAAATGAGCTACTCTTTTACAAACTAAGCATTGAAACTGTTTGTTACATTCTCCATGACAAAATATTGATTTTGATTACTGTGATGCAAGGCGAACTCGTCAACACAATTTTAATAGGGTACATGGTTTTTATTGTGAATATGATAAATTAAGTATTCCACACTGAATAGCACACAGTAACACGATCTCCCTTGAATGCTGTAAATCCCAAGAAATAAATTCCAATGTAATGATATATTGATAAACCTTTACTCTTATTTATAAAATAAGAATCAATTCTATTCTACCATTTATTTCTATATAATTTTAAAAAAGCATGTAAAAATAAAAGAATGAAACTGAACACATTTAATCCCAACTTCTTTGAAATCCTAGTTATGAATTATTTACCCAAAACTTACCAATTGAAAATCCAATTTAATGACCAAGATAAATCTAATAAAATGATTTAATACCGGTATACCATCAATATTTGAATTTTACTAAACACCAGAACTTGCACCTTGGTAAATATTTCGGTGAAGTTCGGTGTAAAATTACCGAGATTCTAGTTCACCGGCTACACCTTTTGAAATAATTTAGGTGCAATCGGAGAAATCCTAACTAAAATAATAAAAAGGGGGGGGGGGGTGCTGCTATTTAAATATATTAGCAAACACCCTATAATTTCACTGACACCGACTGGTGTTAAATAAGTTTACCAGAGATCTCGGTGAAATAGTTGGTGTCACTTGGTAAATCCCTAAGAAAACCCAATTAATTTATTCATTACCAAATCTCCACGCGCTCGCCTTAATTGTTCCTCCGACATCTTCAAAACCAACAAGACTACAGTTATTTAAAGAAAATTTACCCCCTTTTATACCAGGCCAACCCGCAATGACAGATACAAATGGACAATTAATAGAGATGCTCCTGCAAACTCCCCCCTCCCAGACTAACCCCGCTGTGATTCAAGAAGTTGGGCAGCACTGAAAACAATTAACAACAAACATTAAGCACTGCATGTATTTACATTGTAATTCACTACTACAGAAATCATTTAACTAACTTTAAACTACAATATTTCTTAATATACAAAAAGTTACAATGTAATTAAATCATATTGGTTATGTTCTTTACAATGTACCAAAAACTTCTGATTTATGCTCTACTGGCATGCAACCAGTTCCTGCCGAGGACCATTTCTCGAAAGTGCATAATATTATGTATGAAAAATGGTGTAACAATGCACTGGCCAGAAAAGGTAGTCGGCGAGAACTGGAGGCTTGCCAGTACTGTACATGTATATACATGTACGTAATATTAATTATTATTGCTCTGTGCAATATGATGTACCGGTAAGTCTTTTGCAAGAAAGTGAATAGAACTAATCAGCCCTTAACAATTGTTGCATCCCCTGGATACAACAATTGTGCATTTACATGTAACAAGTAAAACAAAATTTAAAAAACAACTGATGTTATTCCCCCTTTATTTTGCCTGTTTCAGGTACTGTTAATTTTTCTCTTTCTTTTCAGGAAATAGTAAGGATAACCAATAATGTATTCAAGGACAGAGAAATACAGTAGTCAGAATTTCGTAAAATGGAAGACTGTGCTGATATTATCCTCATTGTTTTATCTGTGCTTTGTGGTTCATATGACAGAGGCAAATGAAGGGACACAGGAGGTCAAAAAACAATCAAAAGATAAAACAGGTTTGAATTCTAACAGTAATGATATTGAAGGTTTAGTTGAAAAATCAGATGACAGTAAATTAACTGCAAGTGTGATTTCAGAAGATGATTCTAAACTTTCAGCTCAAGAACAAAATTTACCCAAGAATGATATCGGTGATTCTAGGGTTAAGAAAACAGTTACAGAGGAGTCTCCTAGGCAAGATAATAAACTTAATATGGACAAAAGTAATGAGAAACACCAATCACAAATAACCATATCTCAAAATTTTGACAATAAAGGGAAAGTCCCTGATCCAAAAATTGAAGTAAATACTGGTAAAAATGATAAACTACAAGCCCCTGAAAGGGAAAGTACCATTACAGAGACAAAGCATACTCCACATATCAAAATGGGGTCCCCATCAAGTCAAGACAGTGCATCCCAACCTAACAACCCTAATGATAAACTTAATGAAAAAGTAGAGCCGCCTGTCCAAATCACTCCTCCTGAGCCCCAAGTCCAGCCCCCAGTGGAAAACAAGCCCCAGGTCCAGCTCCCAGTGGAGAACAAGCCCAAAGTCCAGCCCCCAGTGGAAAACAAGCCCCAAGTCCAGCCCCCAGTGGAAAACAAGCCCCAAGTCCAGCCCCCAGTGGAGAACAAGCCCAAAGTCCAGCCCCCAGTGGAGAACAAGCCCCAAGTCCAGTCCCCAGAGCAGGATAGCCCCTCTGTCCAACCCCAAGTTGAGGATAGCCCCTCTGTCCAATCCTCCAGTGACAACCTGTCCCCAGAAGGTAATCATTAGTATTAGTTGTAGTACATTGTACTCGGAATTAAAAAAGGTGTGGGGAACCTGCAGTCATTATAACATTGTGTACTACCAAATACTAACTATTTAATACAATTTATACTCACTGAACTGTATAATTCTCCACAAGTTAAGCATCTTAAATTGTACACCTTCTTCTTGTAGCAATGGCGTTCATGTATTCACAAATGCTAACACTTTACATCTAGGTTACTAGTATATCATATTAAATGCATGTACATGATTGTATCTAGTATTTCAATTTTGATAAGTTCATCATCATTGACTACGGTAATTTTATATTTCTGTATTTACAAGATCTTCTTGAAGTTTCAAAATTATTGGCTAAAGAGTTTTGAACCAAAAGGCTGGATTTTATAAACATATACATGTAGTATTAATATATAGTAAAATCACCAAAGTAGTGACCATGCCCCTCTGTGATTCAGTCTGTGCAGTAAAGAGTAAGAATTTATGTTATATAATGATCAATGCTTGCTCACAGGAGGTTGAACAAATTGTCAGCAAATGAATGCTGACATTAAGCTGAGTTACTCCCCTTAGCTCACTCCGACTGATGCATAGGTTTGATGGAGTGTAATGTATTTTGTTATTTGTCATTACCAGAGTATTTATTTTTGTCCAAGTTGGTCTAATATGACCTATTTCAAAATGGAATAAAAAGAATGCAGCTAATAAAATCATGATTCCAGTTGCAGATAATGTGTACCGGTATATGATAACTTTTGGCACACAAACACATGTTCACTGATGTAGCTCTTTATGGGACAATTGTGTATCAGTTAAAAAACATCCAGAGTTTCAGAGAATGACAAAATCTCCTTTTAAATAAATTTGATAAGTCTATATAACTTTATATAACAGTTGTTGAAGAAATTGCCTCAGGCCAGAATCCATCAAACAGTCAATTAAAAGATCAAACACTAAATCAAGGGGAAAGCCAAAGAGATCCTCAAGTAGAGTCCCAACAGGCAGAGGAATCGGAGAGCCAGGGTGAGAGATCAAGCAGTGAACAGTCAGAGCAAGTAGATGAAGGTTTGAAAAGCAATGAAGAGGTTTTTGAAAGGATTAAGAATTTTAAGAAAACGCATGGACGGCTTCCAGATTTGGATGATCCAGATGAAAAGAGAGAGATCACTGGTGTTAAACACCAGAAAGAAAATGGCATTGGTACAGATCAAGTCACAGAGGATGATTTTCCAAGTCCATTTCTTAAGGAAGAACTTGATGCAGATCAAATAGAGGAAATATCGAGTTCACTGGACAACAATGTCAAAACAACAACAGTGGTGTTTAAACCTGATGAACATGGGAATATCAGAGTGCAGAAGTATACCCAGACAAGAGATGCTGACGGGGTGTATACCACTGATGTTTATGAAGGCACGAATGAAATGTCAGAAAATCAGAATGCCGAAGAGCATTATGATGCAGAACAGAACTATGGGGAAGATGAAGACCAATTTTTCCAAAACCCTGATGATTTTTTCCAAGACAATGAAGACATGGATGAAGGTAACAAGGAAGGTTCTTCCACCATCTGGCTCCTGTTCATCCACCTTGGTTTTCATATCTTCACCTGTTTTTCTGTTTGTGGGATTTAGTTGTGAAGAACACAAAAATTACCAAAGAGTTCATTTTACTAACATCTGTTTACACCATGTTTATATGTTGCAGTTATTCTATTTACATTATTTTTTTCAATTTTTTTTTTGGTTGTGATTTACCTGATATGTTTAAGATCAAAAGAATTTCTGTTAAGTGCTATGCATTGCAACACTTTGTGTTATCAGTACAAAGATATCCATCATCATCAACATAAGCCGAGCCAATGAAACTAGTAATCATTGCTAAGAGATAATCAGATATTAAACAAATCATAATTTGACAAGCAATTGGGAGGTTATAAATGAGCTACAGTAATGTAACACCGACATAATTTGAACATTCTGACATTACCCCCGTAGCTGTAATGTTAATGAACTGCATGTACCTTTAAAGAATTGGATTTGAGTACAGGTACTGAAAATTACAGATCAATTTCTAAACCTAAGGAAAAAATGATTGCTAACTGCATGAAATTCATCCATTAAGAATTTAGTGGTAATACTTTTATACATGTATACTAACATTCCAGACAACCTGTGTTTGGCTAGAATATGGTGGACTGTAAATTGTTTGTTTTCTTTATATTTCTTAATTTAAGATCATGGGAAATTAATTAAAAAATTGATTGCAATATATGTTCAACATAATTGCATCAATGCAATATCATACATTTGAGTATTTATGTAAACTTAATATAATGTGTACATGCATAATTTGAACTTACTAATTAACCACTGACAATGTTTAAACAACTACACCTGAGAATGAGTAAAACTGGAGAGATGAAGTTTTGATTGGGAGTCTTTCACTATCCTTGATTTCTTTGCATGCATGATTGTTCCCCCTTTTGATTTAGAGCATAAAATCTTCTTTCAATTTGTTGATAATCTTTTCTGTGTTTGTATTTATTCTTTAGTTCTTGTGGTAAATATAAAAAAGATTTCTTTTTCTTTTTTTTTTAAATGCATGTATGGAAATCATAATTATATTTTATTATACATATGCTGATATTTTAGCTGATCGATATGCAGATTTTAAAAAAAATTGCAATGTGAAATTTTATCAGAATTTCTGTTATTTTATAAGCTCTACATTAACTTGAACATGTTTTCGTTTTCAGGGGAAGACATAGAGGAAGAACCGCAGGAAGAACTCACTGCTGAACAGCGCCAAGGTCAGTAATACAGATTACCGAACTGAATACTTTGTTTGCAAAGAAAATCATTTTGTCCTTCTGTTTGTTTATCCCATTTAAGTGTTCAGCCTTTAAGTTCATGGTCTTAGCCTTTTATTTTGAAAAGCACATAATTAGCAAAAGAGTTTGTATTGACCTGAGAGTGTGCCATCACTCCATAGCCCTGACCAGAGGTCATTTGACCAAGGTCAAGGTCATGCCATCCCACTAAGGGCATTTATGTTGTGTTAGTACATTAAACTAATATCAGCAAAGGTGTTTTGTTTGGATATCAAAGAAAAGATTACATAATGCAATAATAATGGTTACCGTAGCATGGAAAGATATCTTAATTGGAACATTTAACAGAGTAGGTATGGACAGGCTATATTTAACTTGATATATAAACATAATGATCTTTTAAATTGATAACACATTGTACAAATCATGCTTGTGATGCATATGTAATGCAGAGGATCAAGTAAATTGAGGGAGAGGGTGCATGGATATTGAAAAAAGTATAATCAACTTAACTCAACTCGTACAGTTGTGTAATTCAGACACTGATCTTCAAAGTATTATACTTACATGTACATGTTTACATGTAGTTGCATTTAAGCCATGTGTTTTGCATATTTGATTGTTTATGAACCAGGTATTTAGACTTTGAATTAAATTCAAGGTTGTATATTGAAATATCTATTAAACTCAAGAATTGTCTATACAAAACGGGGAGCCCCTTTAGTGACTCCTTAAACTTGAGATATTCCTAGTGCATTAATAAATGGTATGGCATTGTATATTGAGCAGAAGCAGAAATTTTGTCTCCCTGACCCATTTTACCTCTCTTTATTTATATTTTCCGACATTTGTTATTTATGAAGAGCATTGAACAGTGTACAAGATCACGTAATTTCCTATTAACTTCTAAATATTTACCAGAGAGACAATCGTAGAATGCCTGTCCATGCACATGAAATTTAATGGTTCGTTGTGGACTATTGCTCTTATTTTTTTAAATGGTTGTCATTTTTAATGCATGCAGAAATATAATCTTAGATCTGACCTGGAGTTGAATACATGTGTATTTCATGAGTTTATTTGCTTTTTTACCTGTTTAGCTCAGGAATACTACAGTCAAGGAGAAGCCCTCATCAATCGAACCTATGACAAGGACCAGCACCAGTAAGTCAGGAACTACAACTCTTAATGATCTATACACTGATTACACAATGGATTTTAATTTCTGGCTTTTATTTTCATTTTGTTATGGATAGAAGAACGAGTTTTATAAAATTGTAACTGTAAAAACTGGCATGTTATGTCTGTTAGGTGTGCATTGTATAAGATTTCTACCCTTGTATGCATTGACTGAAGAGATTCTTTATTTTTGACAGGGCAATGGAATATTTCCAGATGGCAGCCAAGTTGAACCATACTCAAGCACTGGAGCATGTGGCTTTTGCCTATATTCTTGGGGATTTTTTACCACAAGACACTGAAAAGGCAAAGCTTATGTTTCAGGATCTGGCTGCAAGGGGGTCCCCCAAGGGACAGCTAGTAAGTATACTAAGAGAAAGGGTTATCTTACTTTGCAGCTCTCAAACAAAGTTTCGATTTATGGGTGTTGCTCAAACTCAAGACTGTTCTCCCTTCTGCATTATTAATGGGCTGCGTTCAAGATCGTAGCTGCTACGGAGGGCTACGTAGTTGAGCCGCAACGTAGATATTCGTAGCCTAAATATTTTATGCTAAGTATCAAATACAAGATGGGCACCTTAGTTACCACTTTGTAACAAACAGGAAATCTATTTATTTAGTGATATTTTATTCATCCTTTGAGTTATAATGAATCTTAACATGTATATTTCTGCTTTAAATTAACAAATTATGTCAATGTAATTATTGTCTTTAGTTGAAAATTTCCAACTTCAAATTTGAGACCTAGCAGCTAATCTAGCAGTCCGTTCAATAGACCTAGATATCTACGACCTAGCTACTAGGTTAGCTGCTACGATCTTGAACGCAGCCCTGTTATTCAAACTCAGGGGAATAAATGAACCAATGACCAAAGCTCTTTTGATAATTCTTTGCAGGGACTCGCCTTTCTTTATAGTACAGGAATTGGAGTCAATTCCAGCCAGGCAAAGGTATTTTTTTAAGATATAAGAAGGTTGAAGAAGATGATCAGTTTTGATCTGTTTTGCTAAGGAATGACATTTTTGATGAACTTTCTTATTGCTATTGTGTCTCTTTACAGTCCCTTGTGTACTTTACTTTCGCATCACTGGGAGGGGATCCTTTGGCTCAGATGTCTTTGGTAGGTGTTTCACAATGCATGTTTTGTGTTGATTTAATATTGTTTCTTCCTTATGTTGTTGTATTATGCTTTTTGAATGACCTTTTGCATAGGATATAAAAGAGTTATCTTTCTTTAAATGTGTTCAGGGTTACCGTTATTGGTCAGGGATAGGTGTAGAGAGGAAATGTGAGACAGCGCTGACATATTACAGAAAGGTAGCAACAACAGGTACGTCACAAGTAACCTCTAACAGCATGAAACATTATACATTACCTGTAACTTACGACAAGTATGCAACAGTTTATTTTTTACAACATGAAATATTTTTCATTAAGTATAGTTTATCAATGACAAAGGTCTAAATTACAACAAA
Organism: Magallana gigas; assembly: GCF_963853765.1. Classification (NCBI taxonomy): domain Eukaryota; kingdom Metazoa; phylum Mollusca; class Bivalvia; order Ostreida; family Ostreidae; genus Magallana; species Magallana gigas. The sequence goes on along the minus strand of NC_088858.1, from coordinate 11,512,191 downwards.
GGAAGTGAAATGAATGCAAGAAAAAAAAAATGTTCAGATTAATTTCTAAAAAAAATCATATAAGCCTAGATAAACTACATTGAGACCACAGGATGAAAGCTTAAAGGCAAGTTGTGAAATTATGACAGGAAATTGAATAAATGATAGCCATTAGACAATCCTGGATGTGAACTTTTTTTTTATAAGTACATCATATTCTAAAATCACATTATCTTCATCAAAGTGCTGGTAATATCAATTGGATGCGATTCACATTTAATTTGCACATTATGTAGACTAGCAGATAATTTGCGGTCTGATAATTATAAAAGCCTTATGTTACAGTCATTGAACTAATAGGTATTTTGAGGATTTTTGGCAGCATACATAGACTATAATTCTTTATCTACCTTGTACATTAGGATTGAAATTTCCTTTGTAGTCACCAAGAATAGATTGCATATTTTTCAAGTGCAAATAGATGATGAGAAAGTGTTTATTTTTGTAATGAAAATTAAAGTACATTGTGATGTTTAAATGAAATGATACATTAACTTTGTGTTGAAATAATTTTCATCAAATTGAGAATGACAAAAAAATTTCTATGAATTGTCACTGACAATGACTATTCTAAAATGAAAGTACAAAAATGACATGGTTATAGCAAATAGCTAAGGATAGGTAAATTTTGATTTGTTGTAAACATAAATTATTTTAACTGATAAGTTTATGTTACAATTTAAAAGATTTGAGGGATGAATCTGATCTCTCTGTAAGTGTGTTTGTTGTTACCCTGTTTTACTGGATATGATAATCCTGTGTTCCGATTTGAAGTGGCGGATGCGGTGACCATGTCTGGTGGTCCCATCGTCCAGCGGATCCGTCTCCAGGAGGAAGCCGAGAACCAGGTCACGGGACAGAGCATGATGATGGACGATGACCTACTTCAGTACTACCACTTCCTGGCTGACAAGGGTGATGTTCAGGCCCAGGTGGTGCTAGGTCAACTCTACTTCCAGGGGGGACGTGGCGTGGGGATCAACCACGAGGTATCCACAGGGTCAATGTTGCACCCACAAATACTGTAAATTCATAATGAAATGCAAGGAATTAATATCTGCCTAAAATCACACTTTTATTTTTTTGACAGTTGTAAACCATATTAAATTACAAAAACTTTCAGCACTTGCAAATTTATATTTTCACAATTTGATTCAAAGTACATGTATGTGTACTAAGGAATCTACAGTACCCCATAGGGTCAGAGTGGCACACACTATAAAAGTCAAGAGCTTGCAAATCAAGATACTCATCTTTGATATTAAAAAGGATTGTTATACTTACCAGTAAAGCATTCAGTTGTTAAGTGTTAATACCGGTAGTTTATGAACTTTATCAAGTTTTCATTCCAATACCACAAAGATTAAAGGAGTCTATAGAAACCAGAGTAAATTACCCGATATATTTTTATTCCAGAGAGCCCTTCATTATTTCCTGATGGCGGCGGAGTCTGGTAATGCTAACGCCTTTGCTTTTCTTGGAAAGGTGAGATTGATTCCTAGAGAATCAGTAATTTCTAATAATTTTTTTTAAAAATGCATGTATGCCTGATATTGGAACTGAAGTTTTCTGAAGTTTTGGATCAATGTAGTGTTTTGATGATTTGCATTAAAACAAATTACAGGAAAACAATGTCCTGGACTGAGTTTTAACAAACAGCTGTTTATTTATGTGACTTAAACATACATGTATAGACATTGTATGATATGTAATAATGTTATGTGTAAACTCAAGCAATAAAAAGTTATATTCCTACAGTGATATAAGAACTAAAAGGAATGATGATTACTGTATTAAAACAAAATTTTAAAACGAAAATGATACAAAATAAAAATTAGCCGCATACACAGGTGTACATAGGGTCTGAACTTGTCTCTGTAGATGTACTCAGAAGGCAGCCCAGCTGTAAAGCAAAGTAACGAAACAGCATTCAGTTATTTCAAGAAAGCTGCAGACAAGGTATCACTATTGTTGAATTCTTTGTAAGATTTTCACAGAAATCATAATTTACAATAACATCATTTCCATCATTTGATTTGAGTTTGTTATTAAGAATTGCATGCCACCTACCGGTATCTGTTATTTGATATAGACTCCCTTAAATCAAACCTGCAAATTGTTATTGATATACAATAAAACTGATATGAATGTGGTTTAAAGGAATCGCCGTAATATATACAGCTTATGGATGCTTTTTTGAAGATACTTTTCACCTAATAGATTTGTCTCTTATTTAGGGGAATCCAGTTGGTCAAACAGGACTTGGAATGCTGTATATGTATGGAAAAGGAGTAGATAAGGTAAAAATAGCAATAATGTGATCATCTGTCCAAACAAATTTAATGATCGTTGTAAGGCATATTATATTGTTGCCACTAATTCACCTTAATACCAAGATTCTCATAACAATCCTCTTTTATCTGCATGCTGCTGTAAAATAAGTAGGATAAAAACACATTCATATTTGTATAACATCAGGAGATAATGAACGGAAAAAAGGAAATGAGAGAGAGTAGCTTCATTTTGTTTTCTGTGTGGCTGGTTTCCCAGCCTGTGGTTATATTACGGTGATTACACGGAGAGAGGAGCTATTGATCACAGTCAGTAGCAAGCTGAAGTCAAGTGAACAAAACGTTTCAAACATTATTTGGTTTGAATGACTTCTAGCAAACTAAGCATCTTGTTAGTTTTGTGTTTCATACCAATTTCCTTTTGTAAATTTTGTAAGCAAAGAAAAGCCCCAATAAACTTCAATAGATAAACTTTGTTTACATCTGAAGCGTGAAGTATTTTCTGTGGCCCTCGAGCTGTCAGTTTATGTAAACAGTTTTCCTTAACGCGATATCGTTTGGTTTGATATTTTTTTTTTCTTTTTTTGAATTCCTAGAGAAACAGTTCTTTTGATGGGTTTTTGTGTGCTTTTGGCAAACTGTTTTATGATAGGGTAATTAATCCAATTTTCTGCCAATCAGATAAGGGATCATTAGAAATTGTTTGTCTTCTCAAATTGCTTCTCATAAAAAATATGTATAGTACATGTAAATGCAAAATAAAGTTCTCTAATAGCAGAATTAATTACCAGTATTATGCATTTGTACATAACTGCATGTATCTTGTGAACCTTGTATAGCAAAGATATAAAACTTTTGAAAACTTTTAATTTTGTTTTCATAAGGCTTTGTATTGTTATGATATATACAATAGAAAAAGTCAATTTTAAAAAATCACAATCGCCCCCAGCAACATAAAAATGTTGTTAACACAAAAGTATGGATACTTTGGTGTAAAGGATATTTCGAGATGGGTGCAGTTGCAAGATAATATGGATTGAAATACATGTAGCATACAATGGCTCCTTTGTCTGAAATTTGTACTTGTTGCATTTTTTACAGGATTACACCAAAGCCATTAAGTACTTCAGTCTAGCTGCAGACCAGGGCTGGGTAGATGGACAACTACAGCTTGCTCTCATGTATTATGGTATGATTTCTCCCATTGACTGATAGTTCATTGACGAAAACAATACCTTAGTAGTTTGCTTATGGAACAAAACTATTGAGATTAGAAACTTTCCCCATCCACCCCCCTTAACTCCACCACAATACCTCCAATTGTTAAAAACTTCCTTATAGCAAACTCTTGCCAACAGCAAGGTTTGGTTTTCCCATAATTTTGAATTGTATTTAAACTTATAGAGGAAAATGCACGTTGATTTCAGTTATAATCATCATTATTATCAGATTTGTTCATCTCTGAGGCCTCATTACTTTTACCTCCATTTGTGTAGGTGGTAGAAAAGTTTTACAACTTTATAATAGATCTTATGCTTCAAGTTTTTACCTATATTTGTCAGGTGGAAGAGGTACACGTCGGGACTACAAACTAGCTGTGAAGTACTTTAACTTGGCCTCTCAGGGCGGCCATGTTTTAGCTTTCTTCAACTTAGCCCAGATGCATGCCACTGGTACAGGTGTACTAAGAAACTGCCACACTGCAGTAGAGGTAAGGATGAACTGTAAGCTGACTACATTTAATCACATGTTTCAGTTATTTGCTTGATCATTTTATTTCTTTTTGATCATTTTATTTATTGGAAACTTGTTCCTTGCCTAATGAATAATATGTTGGTACAAATTGTCACTTCAAATGTTGTCGTGACGAATTGAAATCATTAGTTGTAATAAATGTTATAATTTGATAACTTGGCATTCAGTTTATATGTGTTTAAACATTTCACTGGAAAACAAGAAAAGGATTTTTTGCATATTTATCCAAAAATACAGAAAATACATATGCTAATATCAGCAATTTTCTTCTAGTTGTTCAAAAATGTGGCAGAGAGAGGGCGCTGGGCAGAAATGATGCCCGAGGCGTACAATATGTACAAGGAAGGCCACCTCGATCAGGCCCTGATGAAGTATGTCTTCCTCGCGGAGCTGGGGTACGAGGTGGCACAATCCAATGTGGCCTACATGTTAGACCAAGGTACATGTAATTCCTCTTATTCACTCAGACATATGTAATTCATGCATTGCAGAGTTGACAACCGATATTTTGATTTTTGTTAAATTATATCAATAGATAACAAATTTATGAATACAATGTACATTATTTTAGGTGAGGTTGGAATGTTTGAGAACACAGAGGTTCTGGAGAGGGCACTGTTACAGTGGTCCAGGGCCGCTTCCCAGGGTTCCACAGTGGCCCGAGTCAAAATGGGCGACTACCATTACTACGGATATGGTACAAAGATTGACTATGAGACAGCGGCTAGTCATTATCGCCTGGCCTCGGAACAACAGCACAGTGCGCAGGCTATGTTTAATCTGGGTTACATGCATGAGCAAGGCCTCGGCCTCAAACAGGTAGGTTAAGTCATCCATTCTGTATTGAGTGAGCTTTTCTATTTCACTGGTAAAAGGAAACAGGCTTAGAGCTGTTCAGTATTTGATTTAAAGTAAATCACCTGACAAAGACTCAAGATTTTCTTTGACACAGTGTTGGATAGAATTGCTCAATTTGTTAATATCAAACCTACTTTTGTTTGGCAACCTTTGTCTTGAGGGAAAAAATGAGGTGTTAATGAAAATTTTGTTGGAAACCACAAAATGTTAAGTGGAGCCATAGAATGGTGTAATGTGGCCTATTTGGCTTGCTTAATGTACTATTAGTGAGCCTATGCATTAATGATATAACTATATATACAGCCTTGAGGTTGATATCTGAATCACATTTATAAAACCTATAGGTTAAACTTTTTCAATGATGATATAAAAAAAAAAATCTGGGTATTATCTTTTTCTAAATATAAAGAAACTTTAATTTTCAAACCATCACAGAAATGTAACACAAGGAGTAAAAGTACATGTACATGCATAAAATACGGTACCCCCAGGGATTAGAAATTTAAAATCCTATAAAGTTTTGGGTTCTTATTTTTTGCATACTTTTTTGCAACTATTTCAAGTGTAAAGTTTAATTAAAATTCTACTTAATAATCAAATGCACAATCATCAATTTACATATACATGTACAATATCTGACTTACAGGATGTGCATTTAGCCAAGAGGTTTTATGACATGGCAGCTGAAACAAGCGTGGATGCCCATGTCCCTGTGACTCTAGCCTTGATCAAACTAGGATTATTTTACGGTCTAGAGGTATTTAGCAAAGAGGTAAGTAAACAGATTTCTTTTATTGAAGTGGGAAAGCGTTAAATTGCAGTAACTGGCAATCTGTGGGAAGCCAGAGATATTTGCAGTGTGGTATTGCATTAAAACAGCAGTATTCCTCGTCTAGACTTCAGTTTTTTTAACCTTAATGGTTATCGGGCTGAGTTGTATGCAATCTATTTTAAGATAGAGGAATTTTTTTTAGGAATCTATATTTGATATCATTGTTAGGGAGGTCTTTAGCACTTTCTATGAAATTACCCTCTTTCAACCCCTGAGCTTCATTACTGTTTAAGTGATGAAGATAGTTATATCATGCAATCTTGTTTTCTATCCGCTGAATTTCCCGATTGAAGTCAAATAGGTTCAGGGGGAAAGTGATGAGCAGGTCGAAAGTTTGACTGCACCGTTAACTGTTCCTTTATTGATTAATCAAGATTTATTGTACATGCAGAGGGGAAAAAAAGAAGAAACTGAATTAGACAGGAAGAGATTATAGAGGATAAGTTATATATCTATGTATGATTGTGTGCAGAGAAAAATTTATTCATAATATTGTAGATAATAGATAAAAATCATACTCCAGGGATGTTTGATGAATGAGAGAACCTGATTAGATCAGTATTGAGTGTTCACATGAGAGTGTTTACTGAATTGACCCATCACTTGATGGGGTTCTAGCATTGTGTACACTCTGACAATTACTAGAACTTAGAGGACATTATGGAACGCCAATACAATGAGCTAATCCATCAAGTTCATTGTGTAGGCAAAAATTAATCTTCATTTTTGTCCAGATAATTTGATTTACTGTTATTGTATTATTTGATTACATGGATTAAGATTGAAGTTCTCCCAGTCTTGTCCTTGTCTTGTTGCTTCTGTCAGTGAATCTGACATGTAACTGATGGTTGACTTTGTAGATTTAAACCATAAAAAAAGCTGATTGTTTACAATAATGCTCCATGTCAGAAGAAATAAGAATGGTATTGTATTGTACTTTGATATATGTCCTTGAGGGACAGTTACAGTATTCATAAGCTAGGGAAAGTTGTGGTCTCTTTCCTGTGCAGAACAGGGATCAAAGACTGGCTAGGATGACAAAAACTTAACACTACAATGTATCTTAAATGATGTAGAAATCCCCAGCAAAGTGCTGGTCATGTTGTGTGGGGGCTGATGTGTTGTCATTTTATGGATTTCTTGCACTGTAAGATCTTATAAAATTATGTTTAACTTGATAATATGAGCAGTGAAACATAATCCATCTCTTGCCCTTCATTTTTTATGAATGAATTTCTGCTGTAAGATAAGCTTCTTGACGGAGGCAGTTATTTTGAGCAGTGAGTGTAAAGCTATAGGGAGTGGGTGCCCTTTAACCGTTTGTAATGGCCTAGTACTCTACAAAACTGTGAACATACACCAATTCAAGTACCTTGTTCTCTGATCTTTAGAGTATTATTGCCAAGTTTAATGGCACTACAAGATGTTCCTCGTAGAAAATTTATGTCATTGAGTGCTAGATCTCTCTCCTCTACTGCATTGTTTCAGGGGAAATATTTTCTCTAAGATTTTTGCTTGATAAACAGGGAAAAAAAGCTGTAACTTGTAATTGTTAAGTTCCTTCGAATTCATTAAGTTTTATGTCAGAAATACCAGATAAATTGGTCCACTTCCCTGCATGATGCATCAGATGAGTTCTAGGGTCCCCCCAAGAGTGCATAAATTGTATTGACAAATCGCTAGCGTAGGAATTTCTGCTGTTACCATCACCTTCATCAGTATGCTTATTTGATTATGAAATTTTCGGGGCAGAGATCAGGAAATGTTCAAATTAAGAGTAATGTGCAAAATCGGATTGATTTACTGACACATAGAACATTAAATGTCTCAGCTGGAGACGATTGCATCTAGATTTCATTATGAAGAACATGCATCTCATACAGAGATAGTGTTTGTTAGGGTGGGCTCTGAATCTGTTCCATCTCCCGTACTTTTACTCCCAGCGTAACAAGCGATAAACTTTGCGAATTGGTACATGAGCAGATGACACCCATGTACCTAATGATAAAAGGACAAAAGGGCTACAGAATAGGAAGATACGACCACATGTATTTATCAGATGTGATTTGTTTAATACAGTTTCTGACAATTTACAAATTATTCATAGAGTATGTTAAAAATCTGTATCTTGATTAATCAAACAATTAAATTTTTTTCTTCAAAGATAGTGCTCACCATCCTATTGAAATGATGCTTTGAAGATTGCAAAGAGAACGCTGGTTTTTGAATTTTATTGTACACCAAACCTATTTTTATTGTTATCGCGATTTTATGGGGTGGCCTCAAAATATTAAAGTACAGAAAGAATGCATTAATTCAGTGCAGATTAGTAAAATAATAGAAACTTAATTCATTCATATATAGAGTGTAGTTAACATTAAATTTTTCTTTGAAGTGGAAACAGGAAAAGTACAAAAAGTTTCAGTGACAATATCGTGACTTCCACAGATGGAATTGATGTCAGGTCTAATTCTGTGTTATCATTGGTTGGAGGACAAAAGTCGTGGAGAGGCTCGTATCCATCAGGAACAGGAAGCACGCGGGTCGGAGATCGGGGGATAGTTGTCAATAGCGCTCATTGATTGGGGTGGCAGTGCATGGTCTAGGCATTACTTGCTATCTGAAACTCCACTACCAGCCTCCGTTCCTCTGTTGACATTAAGCATTAGATCTTTTGTTTTCAAGATGTTTTGATGCAGATTTAGATATGTCATCTGTCTCTTTCTTTTGAATTGACAACCTGATGCTACAATCTTTTTCTCAAAGATGATTGTTGACTCTGGTCAGATTTGGTTTAGGTACTTCTCAGTGTTTTGTTTACAGAATCTAATGGAGAAGTCTCAATGGGAAGTTTCAGGTATTGTCCTCTAACAGAACTATCTAATCCATCCCATGTTAAGAGGGCTCGTTGATCATAGCCATTTTTAGACTCTATTGGTCTCCTTTAGAAGAAGAAAAATTATGGGAAAATACCAAAATCTATATATCGATAAAATATATGGATTTTTTCTTTATTCAATAATATGCATGTACTGTAAATTCGTTATATTACGCAAGTACCTAATTCCCGGATCCTGTATCAAATCGCTAGAATTAATATAATATTACAAACATTGAATTTTTTTCTTATTTCTTAACTCTCAGAAAATAATGGCAAGATTTTAAAATCTGCTATAAAGGGTGTTTCTCATGATTTTAATTCCTTGCGTTTTATTAGGAATCTACAGAGGTTTATAGCTTAACAAAACAAATCTTTAAATTGTAGGTAGATCGGATGGTTAGTTTTGTTAACCATCCAGCCTCCTTAAAATTTATATTGATTTGCACAAGGTGACTTTACTGCAGTGTCAAGTATGACTGTATCTTGGATCATCAATCACATTGAATAGAACCTGATAAAAAGGGAACAAGTTTAAATAAATCTCAAAAAATAAAACTAATAAATGCAGGCATGCTTTCTTTTTGTACAGTTTTACTTCAAGGGGCAATTTAGAAATAGGATAACGTCAGCAGAACTTTCAATTTCATAGAAAAGTTTTTGTGAGTGAGATTTATAAATAATTCAGCATAACAAACATTGTTGACTGGGGGACTGTTAAAGCTTCAAGCACTGAGGCTATTTAGCTGTAATAATAGGGCCCTGATTGTCAGCTTTGGGATCAGCTGCTACTTCACTCCTTTGATGAAAGAGTTAATAGCTTTCACCAATTGCTCTTTTTTGTGTGAGTGCTTTCCAATACATATATTTTGAATAGATAAAGAAGCTAAAATTGTATTCAGATAAAGAAATCTTATGGCCTCAGATGTGGAGAGCCAATTCTGAAGCATTAGCTACATTTTAATTAAACTTCTATGTGGGTCAATTACCAGAGTTTAAAAGTTGATATTTTATGTTTGTTATACTTTCATGTTAAATACTGAAATCTGATTGGTTAAGACGCAGTTAATAATATTTACTATTACCCTCAGCGTTAGCAACGCACTTGGCAACGGGTAACATTAAAAAATGTTACATGCGCGAAAATTATGCGCGTACGGTTCGCTGTAGAATTCACGTTATTCCTATATAAAAGCAGTAAAATTTTCTTAAAAATTTTAAAAAAGACATTCAGTATAACAAAATAAATAGTGCCTGTTTGGGAGGATAACAGTTGAAATTGACACCCCTCGAAAACCATTGTCAACCTCCGCTTCGCGTCGGTTGACAATGGTTTTCTCGGGGTGTCAATTTCAACTGTTACCCTCCCAAACAGGCACTATTTATATAATAATACACTTAAAAGCGCATTTAATGTAAAGGTAATATGGAATGTTTTTTTTCTCTCAAAATATCTGATTTGCACAAATAAATAATAAATCAATCAATATTTAAGCAACAAAAATAATTCTTTAAAAAATATACTAGAAGTGCACCTTTTAGGGTTTAAAATTTAGTTTTATGACATTTAAGATTTATATTCTAATAGAATAGAATTTTTGTCTTAAATGACAGATAATGCCCATGAAGTATGTTCTTGTAAACTATTAATTAACCATTTCTTTCTTCTTTTTTTTGCTCTTTTAAAAGAAATAAACATAAAGATAAATATTCCTTTTTTTTATTATTATACAGTTGAGATGACTGTTTGCCAGCTGTTGTTGTTAGTCAGATTCATTAGACATCAAAGATCAAAGAATGTTACATTTTTAAAAAAAATTACAATGAGGGAAGGGCTATACATGCATTAGATAAGTGTTAGTTTTGACCCCCATAAATCAATATTTTTAAAAGTGTTTCAAGTATGCTAGATTGTTTTGTTACTTTGTAGAAGAGTTGACATTACAGACGTTTTTATCCATTTGTCTTGTTTTTCTGCACTTGGTGTTAGTATATGATGTCAGAAATGACACCGTATTTTCAATTATTTTAAAAAAATTTTCCTGTGGGAAACATTAGAGATCAGTCTAGAACAAGCAACATACTCTTGTGGTACTGGGTAATTAGTTTTTGCCTGAAAATTAGCAATAAATGCAAAAATGCTAAAAATAAAAAAAATAAGTGCATTAAGTTAATTTCATAAAGAGCTCTTGGATCAATTAAAAATCATGAAAAATCTTAATGTGTACAAAGTAAATCTAGTATATAAATAAAATGTTCAATTTTCTGATTGAAAATTAAAAACTAAAAATTGATAATTGATTAAAAATTAAAAATATATATCAAAAAATATTTTAATGAAAATAAAATTGTTGACTTTTGGAATTTAGAAATTTTTCTTAAGCATTCTCTTATGGTGATCAATAATAATGTGTATAAGTGAATACACATAAAATTGTTTCTGAAAATAAAACCCTACAAAAGTCCTTGATTTACCAGAAGTGTTGGTATGAATGAGTGATATTCATGCTTAAACTGCTTCAGTGAAATTATCTGCCTGATATCACAATGAATTGTATCCATTTCTATTTGAACTTTTTCAGGGGTCAATATACATAAATGTATATGATATTACAATGGTCATTGCACGAGATTATGGTTTGAGAGATGCTTTATTGTGTATATCAAAACACACTTAAGTTCAATACTGGTATTTTAAAGGATCTATGTTTTTCAAATATATTAAAACAAGTTAAAAGATGTCAATGTGACAGCAAACTGGGTTTTCTTTTATGTGAACTGTATCCATAATCCATGTCAACCCTGAATTGATAAACACTACCTACCGTATCCAGTGAAATGGAGTACCCAATATGCAAAATTTTGCCTAAAAATGATTAAGTTCAAAAGGTGGTATTTTTTTTCATAAATTATAAAAAATCAAAATCCTAGAAATATGCACACCTCTGATATATGTACAATTGATCTGCAAAAGAGCAAAAGAACAACTTCCTATCTTGAAAACTGATGGAGGAGTTATCCGTACAATGAGGGTACCCTTTTGGCAGCCGCCTGCCGTTTTCCCTATTTCAATAACCAGATTTTTCCTTTGGAAAACCCAGTTAAAAATGAGAAATAAACAATAATGTTAAAATTTAAAATGGTGTATAAACTAGATTTGTACATACATGTAATCAAATCTTCTGAGGAGCACTTTGAACTCAACAGGATTTGATCTCCTTACCAACTATATGTATATAAAGTTCATATGCCAGGGGACCTTTTAAAAATGCTATTGATTTAGTCTTCAGCAATCATGAGTTTGACTTTGTGTTACAGATGGAGGACTACCAAAGACTGTTCACTAGGTTGGACCCCCGCTTCCTGCTGGGACCTGACTGGGACATCTATCTAATGACATTCCTGGCTCTTTTACTCGGGTTCATTGTATTACTACGCAGGGTCAGGTGACACAGGCACTATTTACAGGAGTGAAATCAACAATAGGCCATTATCATGATTATTACATGAATTTGAAAATCCAGTGTTTTTATTCAGTCTTTCTAATTTAGTAATAAATGAAAAACATATTATAATTCTATACAATGTGTACTTGTAGCAAGTCAAAAATCCAAGTCATAAGAATCAAGAATACCTTCACTTTTCAATAAAAATGGGTTTATATAGAACTAAAGTAGAGGAATGGAGGATTGATTTTTTGAAAGTCCTCAGAATATTCTCTTTTTCAACATTCTGTGGGTGAGGATGTTTAAATCACTCATTTTTTAGCATCATTATAAACAGTAATAACGGGGTTCCATTGTGGAACAAAGCATCTTGTAAATCTATGGAATCTGATGATGTGTTTGAAATTGAAAGAAAAATATGTGAGCACGGACTTTGAATTTTTTGATGAATGTTAATTTTTTACATTGTACATTGATTAACTGAGATGCGTTTTTGTTGTGGTGTTGTACAAGACCTTTGTTTTCATTTTTAATCCACAAGAAGTGTGAAAGAGTGTGTGAGATAGGAGTGCCATAAAAGAATGGGAAAAGGACTGCATGTGTGATTGTGGATGTGATCGGTGTGTGTATGTGGAGTGAGGGTGATTCTGTTGTTTGGTGCATACGCAGAGAAAATCTTATCCTGTATTTATTTTGACAGGGAATAAATGAATGATAAAAATTGATATTCCAACAAACGTTTTTTTTACTTTGTTTAATTGGTGAAGTGTTGAGTTGAAACATTACACATCTCTACTAACGATGTTGTTGGGAAACACTAGCTTCAAAAGCATTTTATTATAATAATAAATATCAATGTGTGTATATTTTAACATTTAAACATACATGTATTAATGTTGATTGTTGTGACGTAATTCTGACCCAAACCTACGACAGAAAAGGTTGATTTTTTTTTCGTAGGGGGTGACCTAAACGTTACATTTTGTATCAGAGCAAATCAATTCATTTCCATTGTATGTAGAATGTATGTAAGACTCTTGCTCTATATTTATTTAATCCGAACTTTATTTTTTAAAACAATCCTACGATATTGATACAAAAAATCATAAATGCCTTGTAGTCACACAGGCTAGGATATTCTCTATCCTCAGTAAGGATTACCTCTTCCCGTAAATTAATCGAGAAATACTTATACATGCGACATTGATGATTCGTGTCCCAAATTTACACGTAATATATTAGCTAAGATAGTTTTGGCAAAATTGTAAAACAAATTTTAATTTTAGACAAAGGAAAGGAATTAGTCGGTAACAGTGAATCAATTTGTCATTGTTTGGCCAGTTTTAGCTATTTTTTTTATACATCCCTTAAGGTAAGAGAGATTCAAGTTTCTTCAACCCAAAATATTGGACAACATAGACCGAAAATACAAGTCAAAACTAGCATTCGTGTTAAGGCTATTTAACGTTAAGAATTTTCAAAGATTATCAAAGCCAGTGTACAGTTTTCATTATTTAGAATTATGTACTCGTCCTTGATCAATGAGCATGCAATTAAGGTGACACAACCAAAGTAAGAATTGTGAATTTTCCCATCCATCCTCTCTAACCGTATACAAGGTGAATCTGCTAACACTGTAACACTGCGCACGGAAAAAATCCCGCACTGTAATTATAAAAACTGAGCCTGTGAAACCTTGGAAGAAGGAACAATAGATATTTTTTAAAGATTAACATTAACCTTAGAAGTTGCCACGGTTATCAAAGGCCTCATATGCAACTGCGGAAATGAAATTCTGTTCTCTTGAGACATCTCTGATTAATTGAATATATATATAATTTCTAACTCATCCCTAATCAAGCAATTTCGAAGCAGAAATTCTGTAACGTCTCTCCCACCAAGAAAACCTTGATCGTCGCATAAACCAAGAAAAGACTAATTGCCGGGAAAGTGGTCTGTGTGAACATTCAACATATCCTCTGATTACCGAGATATTGTACGTGTGATTAAGTTGGTATATTGATATTTATTGCCATTGTGTAATTTTTTTTATTAAATATTCGTGATTTCTTTAGGCAATGCCATTCTCTTTTCGCAATCTTCTTTGCTGACAATTCTGGCACAAGTCCTGATTTCTTTGTGGTCTAATGTTATGATTACTTGATGCTAAATGCAACACAACTTATATTTTTATACTGTATATGGTGGGTGTTTAATAAGTTTAGTCAAGTTCAGAATGAAAACACTTGCGTTCTACACTTACTGGCAGAAATAAAATCATGTTTACACATATGGGTCCACTCCAGTTAGTCGCAATTTCTAAGATCAAGGTTGTCCTTGCAGAGTCGCTCGGGGTTTTGGTGAATCATTGCAAAGGTGTCACGTGTTTCAGCGAACTTTCATGAAACTCTTGTCATATAATTGTTGTTGCCATGTTGTCTAGCAAAGGCTTTATTAAAGTTCTTCAAAGTTGTCAAGGCTTTGCTTGAATAATGAAAAAAGTGGCGTATTCTTAATTTAAAGGTGCCTAATACATGTCTTTAAACATTTCGCAGATAAAGTTATTTTTCTATCTTTTTTATGTTTTTATTCATCACTCTTTGTTTTTACCAATTGTGTGTCTCGTTGATGTGTGTTATGTCATTTCATATCTTCTGCAATGTAAACCAAAATTACCCTTGATAGTCTAGCTAGTAAAAAGTTCCCGATGTCCTAGGCGTCATGCAAGTATCTATGTTGACAAATTCTGACAATAAAGAAAAAAAAAGCAATATAATACAATTTTCAAAAATTCTTGCAAGGTCTCCTTACAATGATATGTGTACTGTGTGTTCTTGTTGGATCACACCCGCCGTCTGATGTAGCGAGCCCGTTATCAGATTCAATGGGTGCAGTATACTATACTCCTGTCACCTGACCTCACCTGACTGGCGGAGCAGTACGTCAGCCGTACCTTGCAGTGTGGGCCAGGACAAATTATCCGTGGCAGTCACCTTCCCCAAACATGTTTCCATGCAGAATACAAATTTATAGTCCTTCGGCACTCTTTTTCATGATAAATTGTAATTTTTTATAGGGAATTTAGTGCTATGATATCAACAATGGGTTAGGAAAGTAATTATTAGTTTCTCTGGATTTTGATATCGTCTGAAGTTTTCCTTTAGGGTCAACGAGTAAATAACGCACGTGCTTACCCTCTGTTCGTTTCCGTAAATAACCCAGAATTAGTGAGATCTGCATCCAAAGATTATCAAAAATTGTAATCGAAGGACAAGACCACAATCAATGGTGCTGGGCTTCCGCTGCTTCTTTATATTATCAATATGCAGCTTTTTTACTTTTATGCGTGCATGATTATGGAAATAAATTTTAAATACTGAAATTGTCTAAACGGGAGCAATAAAGTTCTTATAACGCGCAATTGCTATTTTCTGGCCAATCCAGTGTAAATTTGAATTTTCACAAGCATGGTATTAAAAATGGTTTCCTGTTTTGCGGACATTTTATCTTATTAGTAAACACAAGTAATTTCTTAAATCAAAGAATGTATTCTTCATGCAACTAATTATCTGTGTCTAAGAATTCACTTTTCATATCAAATAAAGGAAGAATAATAATAGATCGTTCTGATTCCGAATGACTTTTCACTCATATCTTTTATCACTGACTCATAATTCTAGTTTTTAAGCTCCTTCATGTACTGGTAATTCTTAGTGCTCGGGACGTTTTCATTACGCGGCACCCAGTGGGGTCATCAAATAATTAAATACAAATTAATATATATACATCAAGAAATACACATTAGATACATCTAGATACCGAGGGTCAGTTTTGGCCCCATAGTGTACCGGTAGTTGGCATATGAATCGAGAACAAATCAAGTCTTGAAGGAAGATCTAGCTACCATTAAACCCCTAATTGTATCATTACAATAAGAAACATTGTATATTAAGTACAACGTATGTGATGGAGTGATAACTTCATTCCGCGATGTCGGTCAAGGTTGTTTCCAATGACGACGTTCCCACACTGAGGCATCGTGCATTGTTTAGTTATGGTACCAGGAATTATTCTGGTGTATAACAGTATCCAAACAAAGATCCTTATACATGTGTAGTGCACAAGTTGGAAATTGAAATAAATTTTCCTCCTCATTTTTAACCAATTCAGATACAGAATATACGAGTAAGAAATCAAACCAGACCCCTTGATTTTACATTTAAATTTGGCCAATCATTCCAAGTACACAAGTACACTATTTTATACATAAACAAAAACTGAAAATTCATCTCAGATAGTGTCTAGGTCCTTTTAAGTATTTGGTGAAAGACTGAAATTTTGACTAAATTTTTTCACAATTCTGGCTTGTAATTGTTGCAATATTAGCATGATTCTTTCTTCGTCCTTATACTTTTTAACAAAATTTAATATTAGGATGATGAAAATGTAATTCAAAGAATACCGTCAAAAGCCAATGAAATATTGATGTAATCATTAAACAACGTTGCTATTGCTCTCTAAAATGGTTTTTTTTTTAAATTAAGTTGATTAAAATGTAATTTTAAAAACCCAAGAGGAATGCCAATTCGAATATTGATATACATATTAAGCAATATTTATACTGCCCTCTCAAATCACAAGTAGTTCGTGCCAACCGTGCTTGGGAAACAAAATACCAATATATTGTGTGTCTTCAGCGGAGAGAGAATGGTGATTATCTCCACAGTTCACAATTTCGACAAGTTTTATAAATCGCACAATAAATTAAGAACATTTGAATTATACAACTTATTGCAAATAAATCATGAACTAAAAGAAACATCTTTATATTGATTTCTATTCACAATACCAAGGACAATCACAACTTCCCGGGCCTTTCCGGCAAGCTCGGAAAAACACCTCGAATGTATTACCTAGGCGTCCATGACAACCCCCCTTTTTGTAAAATTTGAAATAAATAGACCACATTTTATGATCTGTTGAGATGTGAGCTATACTTCATTAAAGTAAACGATATACACTAAGATATAACACAGAAGCGACATACATGACTGTCTAGCCGATACTTATTTTAATGGGAAGCGACTCCATTTTGTATAAAACTCTAACATCCGGTGATGTTAATACATTCGAGGTGTTTTTCCGAGCTTGCCGGAAAGGTCCGAGAAGTTGCGATTGTACCAAGGAAATACTGGAAGAAAGGCTGTCACCAATATCTCAAGACTTGTGTCAGATGCTTGATTTAGTGTCAGATATTGAAAATATTTGTTCTGAGCGCGAAAAAATGGCAAATTACAGCTTACTCATCCTTCCACAAACTATACATATATCAGAAAACACTTTGTTCTGTTGAAGTTGATTTTTGCCATCTTGAATCGTTTCTAACTCATAAATATGTACGTGCCTTGTAGAGTTTATTGAACACAGTGTCATTAAACTTGAAGTGAGCTAGAAGAGAGTAAACAATTCAAATTCTGTAGATAAGTGTGTCAACAAGAAAGTGTTTATAAGACGATGAAAGCGGGTAATGTCACTCTGACCGAGAATACTTTGATAAATGTGTGGTATCAAAGAGTTATTCATACCACCGGGTGATATTTCTATTAGCGCTAAAGTTTTTACTTATAACTACCCAGGATATGTTGTAAACACACGCAATTGCAAGCAACAACGGAACTGAAGGTCGCGGATGAATACATTAAGGATACCTGTCCACCAACTACATCCGCTTTCTCAGCACTTTATCATCGATCTTTGTTTAACTTTGCCACTAAATTTCTTCCATTAACAAATTTTTCTCCTTTTTTGACGAGACCTACATCCTCATCTTGCAAAACTCATAAATTTCAGAATATTCGCAAGTCACTTTTCTTGCCGCCGATGGCGTTGTCATTAGTTTGCTGTCCTGCAATCCAGCTTCACTTGCATTAAAATGGATTTATACAACAGGATTTAGTTTACACTCAGTGCCTTCAAGGAGAGGTTCAAATTGTCGTTCTGAGTGGCTACTATCTTACAGGAATGATAAACCCTTCATAAACCCTGCTTAGATCCAAGTACAAAAAAACTTCATGTTGTTGTCATTGCACAATGGGTGTGACACAAGGAGTAAGGAAGCATTAAGAATTGATATCCTATTAATATAAAACCAAAGACTTTAAGATTTGTTCTCGTAAAGAGGAAGAGTTGGGTTGCTTTTGTTTGTTATCAGCGATCGAAATAACGATTTCACAGATAATAACTTTTTTTAATGATAGGTGATCAAGTTCAACAGCTTCATAAAATCCATGTGCGTTTACGTAATCATTGAAAATATCTGACTTATTAATAGAAGGTTCCTTGGTTTTTTATTGTTTCTAAAATTCCGTGTCTCTTTGCAATTGTTGAAAAAAATTCACATTTTTAAAGCATTTTCCTCGTAACAACAGTGCGGTTTGAATTCGCAATGAGATAAATTCGTCTCCATACGTTTCCTTACCAGTAGAACTAATAATACAAACAGTATCTATGTTCAGGCTAATTGCAGTACGTTTTGGTTTCAGGATAATCATCATTTTTGTTTTGATGTTTAAAGTAGAAATCGCTTTCCAGAAATAGTCACAGAGCATAAGCGTTAAACATGCACGGATATTTAACTCTTGTTTACAGTTCCATCTCATAAATTCTACAATCGACGCTATAGTACTTGTATCATGTAAATGTGGGTTGCAATTAAGCCTAAAACCTGAAATCCAGTCGATTGATACATTGTTTAACATATTAATACATATGTATATCAAGTACATATTTTTCGATTGGTAACATACATGTACAAGCTAAGAATAACATGGTTGTACGATACTGTGTGAACATGCCAAGTTTTGAAATAAAGCGTTGTACATTAATTTTTTGGGTTGTAAAATACACCACAGTCTTTGTATTATTTATCAGACAAAAACTCAACGCTCTCAAAGTAAAGATCTGAAAGTAGCCAACCCATTTCTTAATTTCTTAAAAGCTCGACGAATGTAGTTTGGTGAAATAAGTGTTTCGGGGCTTTAAAGGGGCATGGTCACGATTTTGGCCAAAAATCATTTTTTCAATTTTAATGTTTACAATGCTTCAGTAAGGCATTTTTAATAGGCAACCAAAATTTGAGTGTCATTTGATGAGTTATATGCGAGTTACAGAGCTTACAATTCTTCACTATGTAAACAAAGCGTTTGTTTACATTTTGAATGTTTGAGTGAAAATTCCAGTTTTAGACCTAAAATGAATGTATTAATCGTAAGGAACTGTTTATTTGTGCTTAAAATGAATAATAAGATAGACAAACCAGCTTTAAAAGATTTTTTAATGGAATATTGAACTTATGTAAACAAAAACAGGGCACGAGCCTTGTTTACATGACGAAGAATTGAAAGCCCTGTGTCTTGCATAAAACTCAAAGACTGGCACCCAAATTTCATTTGATCATTAGAAATGCATTCCTAAAGCATTGCAAATACACTGTAATAAAAACAGAAAAATAAAATTTGACCAAAATCGTTACCATGCCCCTTTAAGGAACAAATGTTAAAATGTTAAAAACATTATGACACATTTGAGATGTATCCAGAATATATTTCCTTTATCCCTTAAGAAAACAGTACTTTGTTCACATGCATATTGTCGAAAACTTTGAATAAAGCTAGGTATTCCGATGTTCTTTATTATTAGAATGCAAAGATGAGAATTTATTAAATATCATAGCCAAAAAAATACGGAGAACATTTTTACCTTGGTTATAATGATGCCAAATGGAAAAGAAAGGAAAATAACCTTTAAAAAAATCTTTATTTGGAAAAAAAAATCATTTGATGATGAGTGGAAGAAAAATGTACTATTTCCCTCTGGATTTTGTGTCAAAATAGTTGATGTGGAATTTTCAAATGATATTCATCATTTTTCTGACAAATTGATTTGTACTCGCATCAGTCATCTTAAGCTACAAGACTGACGATTTTTTTTATCAAGAAAATTAATTTGGCATTTAGGTGCGTAATTCTGATATTTTCACGTAAATTAGCAAAGCATACGTTATAAAAAAAAATCGGTGAAAATTAAGTTTTCTAATTAAAGCAACCTTTCCGCATATGCCATGAACTCGGAAAAATTCACTTCTCACAAAGCGTGTGCTGAAGGCCTTGCGAATAGGCAGCACCAGTTCTGCGTCACTTGCTTCAAAACAAATGCAGTATCAGTGATAACTCCTTTGTCATTGTAGCGACTATCTTTGAGTATTTTGTCGTCAGCATCTGTTAACTCGGTGAGTGCCGACAAAGTACAAACCCTCGAGACGTCTTCGTTCACATTTCTCGATCAACAATGGAAGGAATTAAGAGGAAGCGCCATTTAATTAAAATCTTTCACACAGTTAAATTCTAAAAGTGTGGAAACGCTTAAACGGGAATAAGTAAAACGATAGACACAAACATTTTCTCATGGAATTATCGCACCAAATGTCTCACCAGAACTACCTAGTAATGTTAAATCAAAGGTGCTCTCAATCCCTCCTTGTTCTTACAAATAGGAGCCATGCGTTCAACAAATATTTGTGGGTACAGAACAGTTAGGTTTTTTTCGTTCGGTATTACAGTATTTTTGTTAAGTGTTTTTCTTATTTGAAAGAGAGAAAACTGTATGTATGGTACGGAGTGCAAATGAATTCAATTATAAAAATCGATAGTTTTAATTTGCAAAATTTAATACTTTCTTATTGTTAAGTTGTGAGTGAAACACATTTCATTTTGTCTAGAAAAGCGTCACCAATTTATCATAAACCTTTACATCAACTTTCATAAAAGACAGTTAAGGAATAAGAAATCATTCTTTGAGTATTATGAGGGGAGGTGCCAAGGGTATTTGCTGCCATGGACACCAACTGAAAATCTCAGCTTCTACGGAAAAGTGAATTGCAAGTTTAAGTAATGAAAGGGTTTCTTTCGATTTGTTACATTGTCCCCTTCCAAATTATACACCTGTAATACCATTCATGGGTTAAAAAAAGTTATGATAAATAATGTTTCTACTACGGTAACATTTCAATATATTTAAAATCTAATTTAATTTTCAATTCTTTTGTGCTCAGATGGATTTCTACAAATAAATAAAATATGAAAATGTTATATAGCCTTTCTTATGTTTTCAAACCATACAAATAGTATATGAAAATCGACGCCTGTTGCAATGGTAAAAATTTGATAAGTTGAGAAAAAAATATTGATTCGGTGACACTATTGCTTCAGATCTTAGAATAATTCCTTGTTTTCCTTGCAAAAACTGCCAAAACTGTTATATTCAAAATCTGAAGCATTATATAGCAATGCGCAACCTATGTAGATTCAGAAATATTGACATTTTTCAGTGCCTGTGATAACACTACGATTTAGTACTACGGTATATAGTCCAATTAATTCAATGGACGTATAATTGCAAGCGGGGTTTGCCTTTTTATATTTAATTCAATCGTACAATTGATGTAACCTTATGAATTTAAGTAATAATCAATCCTGCTTTGAATATCATAAGGTGATAATTTAATATTGTCGGGCGTGATCAAATATGTCATAAAGCCATTTGTGCTGTATTGATTTGATCACACCCTGACCAAAGTTACACCTTATAATGCTCAAAGAACGATTCCTTATTCATAGTCATTAAGCGTTTTTAAAAAGTGGCAAAGAATGTTCAAATGTGTTTTCTTGGTTATTATAGTTACGAGCTTTACATTTTCAAGAAAAGGAGTATTGAGTTAGTACAGCATTTTCACCTTAGGAAACAGTTTATTAGCTTTTGATGTCTCTCTGCCCATCTCATTACCAATTTTGTCATCGTTATCATCATTAAATGACTGTATTGTTTTTTTAACGATGTATTGTTCTCTTTCTTTTGTCTTTTGTTGAAGCACCTTGCATGTTATGAATGGGTAAATTAATAAGGTTTATTCTAATCACAAAAATGATTATGTATTCTTCTTTCTTGAATGGTCCAGAACTGTTTAATTATTTAACTATGTTCATACACAATAGTTTTATTATTTCATTTATTTTCTACCACACGGTAACCC
The DNA here is from genome assembly GCF_963853765.1 of Magallana gigas. NCBI lineage: Eukaryota > Metazoa > Mollusca > Bivalvia > Ostreida > Ostreidae > Magallana > Magallana gigas. Next base: position 11,490,005 of record NC_088858.1, on the reverse strand, counting down.
AACCCATATAATATAATAAAACAAAACATTTAAGTAAATATAAAATTAAACACGACATAAGGTCGGGGACGACAACAAGGATTTTTACATATCATTCCAGTACATTGTAGTTTCATCACTATTTGTTTAATACATATTTTCGTGGATTTTGTTGATATTCGAAATTATTTCATCGAAATAGAAATTATGAAAACTAATCTTAGTGGTTATGTTATCGAAGATCGGAAGTAGAGACAGGTTTACTCTACAGCGCTGAAGATGAAAAATATAACGATGATTTTTTTTAAACATACATGTATTTGCATTTTCTTTTTTCTTTTTTATTAATTTAAACAAGCAAATGATTATATCTTCATAGTGTTTTGTTGTAAAAATTAAATTGTTAACAAACCATATCAAAATCCAAAGAAGATTAAAAGAGTGATGTTAAAGTTTGTTCTGTATTTGTTTTTATTTTCAAATAGAAGTTATGAATGATTGCCAGGCATATGATTCATATCAACGCTACAGAACAGCAGATACACAGCTCGGCTTATCATGACAATATTTGTATTTCTTTTTTTTTTCTTTTTTTTTTGGATTGAACAAATCGTGATGTTTTTAATCTTTGTTATCATCGCTTTGATATATGGTCTAATAAACACGGAATCATCCACAAAGTGAGCTAGTGTTCGGTGTATTGATCCTAATATACAGGAAATGATGATACTAATAGATGCTACCTAGGTGAAAATCAAAAGATATAATTGACGCCCTCCATCGGCTTACGCTCTGCATTGTTGCATAAATTTGGTCCGTCCATATAAAATTAATCTTGGGTTTTTGGCCTATATTTGCATTTCATGTACTTCTCACACCCATTGTTCTAGTTTTCAAAGACACCCTTGATATCACTCAATCTAGGCCTTATCTAAATTGGTGCAAATTTGTAGAGAGTATGTACCACATGTTGGGTCTCTGATTAATTTGTGATGACAGGCTTCGAAATAATTATCATTTTAAGTCTTAGATTTGTCGATGCTATTTTGTTATAATGTCGTAGCATCAAAGAAATTAATCACTGCATACAAATGTAAAATACAGATACATGTAATACGAAACCATATATTAGTATAAATTGTCCATAAAGTGATTTTTGTTTGACTCTAAAACTTAACAAATTCTATAATTCAAACTTTCTAGATTTCTCGAAATGTTCTCAACAAATTTGAACCAAAAACAACTTTATTGGCAACAATTGATACCATTGAAAGTTACAAATACTTCAAAGGATGTTCACGTTTATGATGATGTCGAACTCCTAATACAATGGTTCCATTGACCTTGTTTATATAAAGTTAAGGAAAATTCAAAGTGAAAACCGAAAGTTCATTTAACTCAATATTTACTTAGAAAGCAACCCATGTGTTGTACACAGAACATTGGTTTGTTCATCAACTGTATCCACTGTCGACTCAGCTGCTGTTCTTCTCCCTGAGAAACCTTTACACTTATTGATCTTTTGTCTCCTTTACTTGATCTATCTTTTGCCTTAGTTAAAAAAAAAAGCAAAATTGGAAACCTCTGAAAGATCTAGATTTAATGGTTTGAGCTTTATATTTGTTTCCCGCCCCCAATTCATAAAACATCTTCCGTTTGGCGCTTTGTTATGTTGGCACTGCTCCGATAAATCTTGAATTATAACAAATGCTTGTTGTTGTTTTTGTCTGAAGAAGACACAGAAAATTCGATCTCCTACACAAGATGTTTTTTTGTAAAGAGAGACGAAATGATGGTTGTACATCGAAAATACTCGAACTACGATCACCCATGTCTCATCAACCTCGCAAATGGCCGACAAAAAAGGCGCCGGAGGGTTGCCCTAAAGCGCCTTTTGAAAGCAGTGCTCATTGCGTTGTAGATTAGAGGGTTCATGCAGCTGTTGGCTAAACCAAAGAAATACGTCATCAGCATGGTAAACACGTAATTCTCCTTGTCAAAAATATGTGTCTTCTGGAACGATTTCTGGAGGACGCTTGTAATAGACACGAGGTAGTGAGGTGACCATGTCAGGATAAAGGCTACGGCAATCACAATCACCATTTTGGCCACCTGTAAATAAAAATCAACTGTCATGTACGATAGAATGGTCATTATGTCTATGATAATATCTCTCTATATGTATCTCGTACAGACGAACACCAGCTGAACACTCTACATGTCAAGATTCAAGTTACATATATATATTTTTAATCTCGAGATTGTTATTCTGTATGCTTCGTATTTTAACCTACCGCTAACTGCAAGTAAGCTTACGAGACCCCTTGAAGCAAGAGGCCTATGAGCCGCATTGCTCACCTGGACAATAAAATCAATGCCCAGAACCATCTTATTACTTGTATTGCAAGTACATAAGTTGAAATATCGCTTGTTATTTTGCGTAATTTATTGTTTCGAGGGCGTTAGTTTGATGTTTCGATTTAGCAGTTAAATTACCATAGGCAATGGACAAGAACAATTGACAGTAAGCATAAAACATGTGGAGTACTGTACTGGATATTTTGAATTTCATGAAAACAAGAGTGCGCTTAAATATTCCTATCAATTTTTTTTCATCACGTATGGTTGTGTACAAATATTATTAGATGAAAAATATCAGAGATTTCGCAAAAAACAGACTAAATAAAAGCCAACCTTTCTTTTATTGTTTTCTCGACGTTTTCTCAAACTCCTGGTCAGATAAGACAAGTCCACACTGAATGGCTGTACAATTCTAATGGCGAGCTTGGTGCATGTTACAATGATAACAGTGCTGGGAATGAAGTACATTATCAGGAACAGCAAAATAAAGAAGACCGTTCTCAATTCGCCGGTACCTCCATCTATTGCGTCAAAGTTGTCGTTACAGGTTATCAACGTGACGCTACCTAAATCACTATTTATGTTGAACGGATATGACGTAGAACTCAAGAAGGGGATGCATAGGACCACAGCGGCAACCCACGTGGCTGCTATGATTTTCTTTGTTCTGTCTGCACTTTTGGTCGATCTTGCAGAGAGTGGGTAAAATACGGCATAGTATCTATAAGAGAGAGAAATAAACGATATAGCGTCGAGGAAACATACTGTACATGAAGGGTTATTTTCGCCCATGATATTTTTGTCCTTTATTACTTGCATACGGTTTCGCCCCGTCTGATCGCCCAAACAAATGTGTGTTTAAATAGAAATAATATAAGCATTGTAATTCGTCCCGTCTTAAATTTGCCAATCTGACAACGAGGGCGAAAGGAGTGAAAATAAAACGGGGGCGAATATTTTTCTGTATACAATACCATATTACTAATGAATGGATTATTAAAACAACTTATGTTGCGGTGTATATATTTTTATCCAAAATCATAGTGATAATTGGTTGTTAAAATAATGTTTTGATAATACATGTATAAAGAAAATTAAGATATACATTGCATTTTTAACTGTCGATTTTTGGGAGTTGATTTTTAATCAACTCTCCTATGCAGTCACTCGGACAAACCGAAAGTGAAACAGTGTTTGGACCTCAGCACAAATCATTGCTCCTGACAAGACTTAGTTCTTGAAAATAATTGATGAATTCGATGTAATGTATGCTAAAGCATTATTTTTCAAGGAAACTTATTTACAAATACCTTAAAAATAGTCAGATTTTAAATGGTACGAACAATTTAAATATTTTTTGTAGTCGTATGTATTCCTACGCCAGAGTTCAATATAGTCTTGTTCAACTCGACGCTCGGCTGTCTCCGTAAACCCTTGTCGGAGATTTACAGTGTCAGCCGAGCGTTTGGTTGAACGAGACTAGAGTTCAATATTGCTTGGATCCATACAATTTTCGAGAAATATTTCTACCACTGATACATAGTTTGATTGAATTAATTTTATCTTTAAATATTATTTAACATGATTCATATGGAGGTTTCTCGACATTCTAGTCGAAAAAGTTTAAAAATTCATATTATAAAAATATGCGTAATTCAAATGAGAAACTACGTATACATGTACTTGTCATGCAAAATAACATATCATTGATTTTAAAATAAATAAACATCAACAAAATCAACTCCCGTCAGTTCTTCAGTACTTTGTTAATACATAGAAGATACATTTTCTTAAAAATAATACAGGTTATTTTTTAGTTTCAGCGAATAAAAGGTCGACAAAATAATTACAGGTTTAGAAAACAATCTTATTAGATTCGATAATGAAAAAAGCATTGCTCATCTGACAACAAAACCAATGTACAACCATATATGATGCCCCGAGGATAATATGGAGGTAGATACTCTCGTTAAAGAAACAATAGAAGCAATTTTGTCGTGGTAAAATGAGAAATCAGCTTACTTTTACTTCCGACGTGGAAGTTATATGATGGTGATATGCTGGTCTCTGTTTTACAGAAGACTGGTCAGCGCCATAAGCAAGCGTATAAGGGTCATAGCAATAATTTGTAGCAATGTTAAACCGTATGGTTTTCTATTAACAGCACGTATAAAATATTGTTTTTGATATGAAAGAGAAGGAATCTTCCCTGTATAGAGATTCATATTTTATTTTTACAAATTAACGGATACTCTTTCCGGTTCATTGTCTTATCGGAGACGGAAAGAACCATTTTCTCGTGTTATTATTGATAATTCTACAGGCATATTGTCTTAAGGACCAAAGGCCAAAGAAATCAGCATATAGGTTTACGAATTTGTTTCTATAATTGTCCTAGTCCTTATTTCTCCAAGCAAGAAATGTTTTCTAGATAGGATAAACAAAATTATGATTGCGTTTTAGATGCGCAAATCAAAATGAACGAAGGAATTGCTAGCTAGATTCTTTCCTCAAAGAACAGCAAGGGAAATACCTGATTTTTTTGCGGATGGACGGATTAATGGAATGATAGCACAAAAGAAGGATGGGCGGATTTGCAAACCGACAGACTCACAGTCAGCTTGGAAAGTTGTCATGTTGTAAATTTTGTATTTACTGCCACCCGGTAAATTCAAAATTTTCAACATGACAACTTCAACAAACAAGAATAAATATCTTTATATCTAACGGAAAACTTTAAGTTCTACCTAGTATAATATATTAGAGCATTTTATTTATAAACAGTGGCAAATATATAAGTGTATTTTCAAGATCATGTCTCAGCCATTAGCCAATGTATATCTCCCTTAATTAGTTTTATAATATAAAAACATCACAGAAAATGTTAAAGATGGGGAAATGTTGCTACAAGCAAAGAAGGGTTAATAATTATAGCATTTGCTGCCCGAGAGTTCACTCTCTCCTAAAGAAACAAGATATTAATTACATCAGAAGAAACTTCATGCAATGATACTAAAGAGTACACACTAATCATATTTACATAATTCCAAGCATAGCCTTGAAATATTAACATTGACCTTTGTGCCGAATCTTAAAGTGCTTCTGCGTTTTTAGAAACAAAGCGGTAAAATTAAGAATTTATAACATACAATGTATGTTCAAATGTTATAATTTTAAGTAAAGTCGCCTTCTGTTTGCTATTTTTGGTTTTGATGATTTGTTTGTTTTTAACCGGGCGAGAAACATTTTTAACAAACTACACCGTACACAGGTTTTTGTAACGCGCGATTTTAATAAGCCATCATTAGCCAGTTTACCAAAATCGAAGAAAAACATCAAAATAAAATAAAACCAGTTGAAATTAAGCGGTGCTATTGTATAGTGAATAGAATTTTCATGTCATTTAGAATTATTTCATTTAGTTATTTGTTAAATTGTTGGCTGCCACTGTAGTATTTTTTCAACTCTTCTTGACCAATTGACAGAATACAGATGAGAGTTAAAAGTATTTAATCCGAATTCAACAGATTTCAAATATCATCAGACAGTTTTTTCCTCTCGCAACATTACTACAAATTGAAATAAATGACTACACAGAGATACAAACCAGCTTGTTTTGAAACTTTCTTGTACATCGATATTATAAATTTGATAAATGATTAATTTGATGCAATTTTTACAGAGTATACCGACCATGAAAGCAAAGGTCTCAATTTCATCAAACGTCGAATATTCTGTTTAGAAATATAATCTATTCAATCCGTTAAAATGGCTGCGCAAAACTACAACAAATATGATGAAATGAAATGTATATAGGAAACATATCGCACTTTCTATGCGCCTTTTGTTATCGGTATTTTAGCATGATTGAGAAAAGTTTTCCACACCTATTTCAAAATCCCCTCTTTGTGACCCAATCATTCTTCATGGATCATGAGTTGAACAAACTTTATTCTGCACAACCTGTACTTTCACGCAATTTTCAGCTTTTTTGGCTGAATGATTTTTCAGAAGAATATTAATAAGGATTTTCAATTTATATTCCTATTTAGAAACTTGGCCTCCTCTTCTATTATGGCCCAAACCTATCACAGGGGATCAGGATTTGAACAGACTTGAATCTACACTATCTGAAGATGCTTCCATACAAGTTACAGTTTTTCTAGCCAATTCGTTTTCGGGAAGAGGATTTTAAAGATTGTTCTTTATATATTGCTATGTAAATACCGTTATTCGACCATTTATGCCAAGTTTGGTTGAAATTTTCAATTATTAATATTTCAAAAGTTTACGACGGCTACAACGACAACGACAGACGACGCGTAAGGTCAAGTTTTGATTAGAAAAGCTTACGCGAGCCTTCGCCTCAGTTGGGCTAAAAAATGTAAACGTTGTTTTAAGAGGACTATTACAAGATAGTTTTTATTTAGATTTTTTCTTATCCTTTCAAATCATAGGGACTCTCCACTTAATGTGGTTTCATCACTATTCATGAACATTAATTTTCGCAGATTTTAATAAAAATCACAGTTTCAAGAAAACGTAAATTCGTGAACAATGATCCTTTAAGTGTAATGATGCATTAGAAATTGCATTTCAATGAGCATTTAATTTTATGGATCAACTCAACACCAAACTCCACGAAAATTATAGTCTGTCCCAAGATATTTATGCTGCACATTTGGACGATTTTTAAAAAATACACATACCTGTGAAAGAAGTGCAATTTGTAATAGTTGAAAGGGATAATTTCCAAGATAATTTCATTGACACATTTTCAACTGTCACTCAGAAAAATTCACAGGAATGAAAACAGATTCCTTACGGAGATTTATAATGGGGAATGTTTACATCTTTTCTCCATTCGGAATACACTCGGAATACATCGCGCAATTTTTCAACGTTATCATCCGGGCTTGCTGCAATACAAAAATCTCCGTAGACACCACATTTTTTAGCATTGTATTGAAACCTGATAAGCTAACAGGGGCGTTTCGACTGAGAAATCTTGGAAATTTTTTATACTTTTGAATGAACATCGTTTGAACCCTGAGGTATTTATAAATATCAAGCAGTTAAGCAAAATGTGAATCCAAGATATCTTGGGACAGACTATAGTATTCAACGAATAACGATGAAACTAGAGTAATATGTGTATTACCTAAACAATAAAATAAAAACGGTCACAAAACCCTATAATTGTAGGCTACTAATCTCAGCCGCAAGCTCATAAATAAAACTACGCTTCTTTCAAATAATTCTTTCAATAACTACTTTACATCGTTGGATGAACAGTTATGCATGGTGCCAACAAATATGTCAAATAATCATGTGCCTAAATCAAATTTTCACAGCTACCCGCCGAGACAAAAGGGATGAAAGTTGCAAGCCTTGTTGAATTTATGGCATAGGGATGATAAAAATTAAATTGCTCGCACTTAACGAACAGGATGATAATGTAGCAGGGAATTCCTATAGAAAATATGTCCATAACGTCGTACATGATTTGCTCAAAATTAAGATTTATTAAACCACCTCTTTGTTATGGTCATCGGTTTTGTTTTTGTTGTTCTCTTTTGTTTTGATTTTGTTTTGTTCGAATAGACAGCAAAGCATTGGAGTACTGCATCGCAAAAAAATCAAAACAACATCGCATTGTTTATCTGCGATCGCCGTGATGCTAGTTTCTTGTATGAATTTAGAAAATACCCCACAAAAAAATGATAACCCCCTCTTAGAGGTGCTCAATATAGATATCATCTCACCGTCATAGTAAACAGAAACTGTATGGCATGGATATTGGTAGACGATGTTAACCAAACCATTGTTGGCATGAAAGAGTGCTTAAAACATTTCATTATATCACAAATGTTTATTAACGGTCAGAAATTATAATATGAAAATCATAAACATGATGCACTTGCTCAAAATCACTCAATCTTTATCAAACAAATGTTTATTTTACATTTCTTAATTCATTTTTTATGATTATACTTATGAAATATTAAACAGGTAGATTGTTATACAAAAGCAACGATATTCATATTTACTCAATCGCTTTCTCGTCAGTCTTTACATGGTTCAGGTAATTTTCTCTTAACGTAACATTAAGTTAACCACAAAATATACCACTTCAACAAATTGTTTTCATCATTAATTGAACAAAGTGAGACGTTGTAATGGAGATGTGTTAGACGATAAGACGTCTTGGACTTCAATAGCATCATTGTGAATTTCATAGACTCCCGAGTGCGAGAGGAGCACGGCCTCCGCCTTCGAATCTTCCATGCATCCATTTGAAATACATATGCAGTCTGTGTTTCTAGAGAATTTTACCCTCGACTCTTTTTTCGGGGTTCCATTAAATTTATTTATTTTCTCTGTTTCCTCAAATTCACTATTGCTGCCGTCTTTGATTCTGGTGCTCGTAGTCCCTCGGCTGTTATCGGAGCTACTGTTGTGAAGCGGCTCGTCTTCGTCATTGAAGCTTCTGGTGGCGGAGGTCACGTTGGTTGAACGCCGTTGTATGATGCTTCCACTTCTATACTTGAAAATCGTCTGGCGACAATACATAAAGTTGCAGAATATACGCTGAAATGTCCGCTTAAAACTCTGGCGGAATTTTTCACTCATGACAGTGTAAATAAAAGGGTTAACGCAACTGTTGATAAATCCAAAGAGATGGGCACATAGCATGGAGAAGATAAAATTAGATTTCTGGAGAAAGTTCTCTGGCTGAAGGACAGAAACTACACTGACAATGTACAAGGGCGACCAGGCAACAATAAATGCCACGGCTACTACAATCACCATGCGAGCCACCTGAAAAACAAACCACCATATCAGTAAAAGTTATATTGATAACAATTGATAGCATATTGAACAAAAATGGCTGTTAACTAACAGTCTATGAATATTGCGTATTGCGCTTGACTTATTCTCGAAATGTAACAGAATTCAATAACCGTATATCAAAATACATAAAAAATATACATAAAGATAGCAAAACAGTCAAATTATATTATTCTACATAATTCTGTATAAGATATCAGATACGACTTAAGTTATTACTGAGGACTGACAACAACTTGGTTAGTGCAGTTAAGTTGTCCAGTATGCCATATCGCTTAGTTAATGCTGATAGAATAGGCCCGGTGTCTCACTATAATTGAAAAAGACCCGTCACAGACACAAATATGCCTAGCACTGGACGCGTTTTTTGCATACAAATAAGACATAGTGGAAATATTTCATTAGACGGAATGGTAACCGTCAATGCGGATGGCTCTGTACAATGTCAAGAGGTAAATTACAGGCAAATCGCAAGCAAGCTTTAAACGCAAAATAACCAAAAAAAGATAAGAAACCGAAGTTTAAAGTATGACGTAAATAGCCATGAGAAGGTATCCTATCCAATGTAACTCTGTGTTCGCTGCCCCAGTAACCAACATCAAGGTCTAGAACAATCGCATGTATAGAAATATAGTTCAAATTAATAGAATGGTAATTTAAAGTGAGACAAAATTTTATCCATCATATTCCAAATGCCAAAGATCCATCAGTGCAAAGTTATTTTTTATTGTTTCAGTGATGGGAAAAAAAATCTGAACTGTAAGAGATTGAAGAAGCGTACGAGAATATATGTTGCCAATTACTCTTTGGCTTTAAATAGAAAATGTTGTGTTTTTCGTCTCTTGATAATCAAAGAAAAATGGCTTTTTGAGGCTGAAACAGTTACAGCTTTTGGTTCATTACAACAGGGTAGTCCAACCGTAGATGAACCAAAATAGTATAGAACAATTGTACAGTTGTTTTGTCCGGATAATGAGGCTCCTCTACAGAACCAGTCAAAGGTGTTTTATAAGTAGATGTGTTGTAATTATAGATTGGTGACATGGACTTTGCAAAATGCAGTGCATAGTGTTAATGAAGGTAAAATGGTGCTATGTTGCAAGGGGGTTCCCGGTTACAGAATTTAACCATTCTTATTGAATTTTAGTTGCCAAGAGGCAGTCGAGACAAGACCTTGCTCCCGTTTTCAACCGTAAATCTGGAATCAAGTGAACACGAATTGACTTTTATTTTTCTCTATTGTTAAACAAAAAATGAAAGGAAGAATTGATTAAAGAAATTGAGATTAAAACGACTTATTAAACAAGACCTAGTGTAAATTCATCATAAAAACTTTGAAGGTCAAGATTATGTCATCCATTAAAAAAAAAAAACTTGACAAAATCATTAACAATCGAGACAAAAATTTATCTAGTAAACCAATCAATATCTTTCTTCCTACTATCGTGTGTTTTTGTTAATTTCCTGCAAAGTTAACTCCTTTTAAAAGTGACAATCCTCGTAAATTGACTTATATCGTTAAAGTACACGTAATTTATTTGTCGCTTTGACATTCCTTCTTATTAACCGAGTCATCGATTACGACACTTACCTTTCTCTTATTGACTTCGTGACGTCTTTTAGAGGTGGGATCCTGCTTGTATGTGGCGGAATTGCCAACAACAAAAGGCCTGGTCAAGCAAATGGCAATTTTTGTACACGTCACAACGATGATGGCCAAAGGAATGAAATACATCACAACAAACAGAATGACGAAAAAGATCCTCCTGAAATCCCCCGTGTGACCGTCCAACTCGTCAAAGCGGTCCGAGCAAAGCTCCCCGGTCAACGTGCCAAGCTCGCTGGAGATGGTGAAAGGTTCCGCCCTGCTGAAACAATAGGGTGTCGCCAAAATGGCGGGAATGATCCAAGTAGCTGCGATGATTTTCTTGGTTCTTGATTTGCTATTCACTTTCATGGCAGATAAAGGGTGGACGATGGCATAGTATCTGCAAGTAAACGAAAGAGAATACTGAAATTTTATATCGACTTTTCTTATGTATAATTCATTCTCGAGTATTTTTTTTTTTACATGGACATTTTTTTTTTGCAGCAGTTTGATTTCGCATAATATGGTTTTGATATTTTTTATATCATATGTTTGCAAATTCAAATGTCTTATTTAAATGAAAGCAAGATAAAATGTTTGTGTATTAATTTCCAAAACTTTAGGACAACAGTTAAACGAGTGCGGAAGTTAGTTAAGGGAGAAAATCATATTGTTAGTAAGTGCTGAAGAGGATGGAAATTCGGGATTTGATTAACTGCTGGCTACCACATTTTCTATTCTATACCAAAACACAATTTCGCATTCGTAAAATCAAAAATAATTAAATGTACTGAGTCCTTTTTCGTGTCAGTCAAACAGCGTTTGAATTTCACATTCAAGTACATGTAGAACCACATACATTATATAGAAAATAAGAGCACTCATGAAAAATTAGGTACGCTACAATCAAATAAAAACCCATGATTTTTCACTCGAAGGCTGGTCGTGCAAAAAATCTATTTCGAAGTCAAACAAAATACGTAATGGTACCAAATAAAAAAAAATAATAAACTTCATGCACAAGACTGCACCTGCGCATTAAGTCCATTGACAACAAGAAATGGGTAAATGTGGTAGCAATGAGCCGAGTCACCAGAAGCAGTGCGGTAGTAAAGCCACAAAGGGAACCAGTTTATTACAAGAAATGGTACTCCCCATATTTGTTTCCAGCTCAAGGCGACTTCTCCTAAGTTAATCAAATTCAAGCGTCGTAAAAATTCTTCAAGAATTGTTTCCACGTGGTTTCGTTTTCATTGATCATGTTGGAGCAAATAATGTTCCTACAAAGATGGGTTCAGCCAACGATGTCGGCACGATTAAGATGTGCACCAAACAACTATAGAAAGAAATGGGGTGGGTGGGGATGGAAGGAAAAAAATCTCCTCGGTAAAAATGTAAACTTTGATTTACATTCTTTAAGTCCTATTTTGTGACCGTACGATTCCCGAAAATGAAGGTGGAACCTAATTTAAAACAAGTGTTAATCACTTGGAGTGGTTAGGAAGGGAGTAGACTTCTGATACCATAGTTTCGATAGACGGACTTTCAGTTATTCAATATACGATCATGCATGTTTCTTTCATTTTTAAATTAAGTGCCTTTCATTTTTACTGCTGATATGCTTTGCTTCCTGAATATCAATACGAGGATCTTTATAATGTTACAGTAAAGCCCTTGCTATAATCTTGCATAATGTGAACTGTGAAGTCTCTAATGATTTGAACCTACTTTATTTTAAGCAATACTTGCACAAGGATCAGACACAAGTCTTAGAACACTTTGAACCACCCTCTGTACCAAACATCAACTTTGAGTGTACAGATAATGATGCACTAGCGTGTGAAACGAGTATCTTTGCACCGTTAGGTACAAAGTACACTTAGCTTCGTATAAAATTCAGGCACGTGTTTCATATTTTTTTTTATATTTCAAGTGCAATGCAGTACTTAACCTGGTGTTTAAGATAAACTTGATGGTTACCTCATTTAATTGGATTAATTCCAAAGAAAATTGTATAATTTCACAGTCTTTGATACAGAACTTTCGGAGGAGTATATTACTTCACCTATTAGATAATTACAAACACATATCAAGCACAGTTCTAATGTTTTCTTGTTTCGTAGAGTACAAAGTTGATCTACTTTTTTGACGATATGGTTCCAGAGTATTTGATATTAAGAGCGAGATAAATTGGGTATAATTTGCAAAGTTCTTTTTAAAAAGATTGCGAAAGTGCTGCAATCACGAAATTACCGATCAAAAAAATTGCTGATGATGTTCAGAACTTTCCTGTTCGTCTTAAATGCCTACAAGTTTTGCAGTGAATGTTTATAATAATTGTATTCTTAAAAGATAAAATAATTCCTGGAATGAGCTCAACGCTTTTCTTGAACTGTTTTATTTTTCTTAAGCGAACATTAGGAGTGTAATATGTTCAAATAATGTTTGAAAACCTTATGAAAATATTGATTGAAAGTGGGAATGTCGCTCCTCTATAATTAAATGGTGATTATTAAATAAATAAATAGGAGTGTTCAATATTTGATGCTTTATTTAAAATACCCACACATCTTTATAGAGTTTTGAATGATCTAGCACGAAAACTTCAGTTTACAAAATTCGTTCAAAATGCGGTTTAAGTCTCGTGTTCAAGTGCGTTCACGTTAAACGAACTTATTGATATTATCGTTGGGATGTTACTAAGTACAGGAAAATGTCAACAACCAGAATTTCTCCACCCTGTGAATCAATAATTATATTTCATGATTACTTTAGTTTTTCTGTGAGATCATAAAGAAGCACAGAGATACATGCATACATACACACCTGAGAGGGTTAATATAGAACACTGAGATTCTTTGTTCATCAGGAACCACTAAAGCATTTGATTGTAAATCACTGTTTTGTTTCACTGCAAGGATATCTGGTCAGTTGTGAACGCATAATCAGAATGCTTCATTTCTATTGGCTTCTTACAAGGCAAAACTTAATTTTTGACACACCAGAACACAAGAAGGCGAAATCGATATAGTATCGCAAGAAGAAACACGTCTCATTTCTTAATTCTGGCCGTAGTCTTTTAAGGGTCCTCCACACTCCGTGACATAGTTTTTATAACAGGGCGTCACAAAAAGGAGGCTTAATTCACTGCATGGGAAATTATTTATTTTGTAACCATTATTTGTTTAGCTTCGAAGCACATTGCATATGACATCAGACTACTGAAACAGAGAGCCCAAGCTCAAATTGGACTTCAGTTTACCAATTCCATATTATTAATTACAAATATTCAAAAAATTATGGGTTTTTTTCTTCTTCACAAAATGGTTTTTTTCAATAATTTTCAAACTGTTTACATACTATCATACCCTGTAAGACATTACAAGGTTGTGCTTGATAACGAAATTTCTCAAAGGTGCGGAAAAACCTTCAAGAAGTAACTATTCTGCACATGCGCAATGTTGTCCCTGCATTGAACTATATATGTTAATTTTAGAAGTCAGCTGTTCTCAATGACATTCTGCAATCTTCTTTACCAAAGATATAAATACACAAAGATTAAATCCTAAATTTAACGTTTGTTTTGAAATCGTAAAATATTATATAAAGTAAACAATATTCTCCTAATAATGGCTTATGCGAATGTCAAGAGTGTAATAGTATCTCTAAGTAGTTTTGCTGAACATATTTCCCAAAAATGTTTGGCTGGTGGCAAGACGGAACCTGTTATAAATCAGACAGCTATTTTCTCTAAGAAAAAGGACTACATTTTCATCAACAGTGTAATATCTTTCCATGGAGTTTCACATGATCAATTCATAAAAACACATTCATTTTGCGCATTTCATTTTAGTTCGCGGTTTCCGTGATATTTGAAATCATTATTTGTCTGTTGCTGCCGACGGTCTAAGTTTGCGGAGGTATCATCGTCCCTAGTTTCAACTTGAAGCTTGAGATTCAGGGGGCTTACGGTAAAAAACTCTTCATATTATCATAGAAAACACCAATATTGCTTTTTTTTGTCTGCCTGATAGAGTTTAATCGGATTCTGTTAAAGCAAGTCTTACTATTATTCTGAAAATCTTCTCTCTTTTAAAAAAAACCCCCCAAAACAACAGTTATTCTTTACTAACAACGATAACTCAAATAATATCCATTTTTTCCCGGAATATCAATTTATACATTTGTTTGCTTTCATGCAAAAATTCTCTTTAATGATAATCACATGAGAATAACGGGTATTGTCCGATTAAAATTTCACCTTTCGTAGTTAAAACCCTTTAAAATAGCACAGTTAGAAAGTACATTGAAGTATAATGTAACCATAAATACTTGACTCCCTAGGACTCATTTTAAAAGACTGATCTGTTCATTAAGAAGTTCGTATGGGACCAGATTGAAAGTACATAATATATATAGAATGTAAAATACATGAATACATGTGTGTGCACTCTCATTGTCATAGTGTCGGTTTGAAAATTCATCTAATATTGTACAAAAAAATAGTATTTATCATAATAAGCTTACAATTACTGGACTCCATTTATTGTTGTAAAGAACGATACTCATTGTATTGATGTATGCATGGTATAATACAGTCGGACATTGTTAATCCGAACTCGAAAAGGTCTAAATGATATCCGAGATATCTAAGGATTCGAGATTAAAATACACGAATAATTGTTGGGTCTTCAACCTCACTTCGACGTTTCCATTACGTACAAGATATCAAAGTTCAACTTTGATATGTTTGTTATAGGTTTCACCCATTCATTTGCGTTTAACGATTAACCCATCCCCCTCTCTCTGAGAAAATATGGGTGTAAATACAATTTTTATACAAATACCACTACTCATTGATTAAAACTTGTGGCGTATTTTGATAGACTTATAGATCATATGCGCCAATCACAGTTGGAAAAATATAAAGTAGTAATTAATCGTATACAGCCAAGTGTGTCGCACGTGAAATTAACGCGAATTTCACGCGAGGCACAATTGCCTGTGTAACCAATAGTTTTACATTTCTTCAAACAAAGTTGTATCTATGGTATCTAGTGTGAAATTGAAATTTTCAGTATTATTTTATTTTGTAAAGATGAAAAAGAATAAAAATTGAACCTTTGTTGTATAAACCTAAAAATAAACCGTTTCAGAGCTTTAGAAAAAAAACTCGATGACGATATATTTTTCAAAACTTCCGAAGAAAAAAAAATTAAAAATGGCATGCACTTGATCTCCTTTACCAAGGCTACTACAGACCGTTTCTGGGTCACCATAGTAATCACCAATTAGTCTGTAATCGACATTTTACGACTTTTTAATGTGGTTACCTCTCCAAGACCCACTCTTTTCTGTAAGCAGCTGTGTTCAACGCCCAGAAGTTCCAGCTTTTCTTCTGACACAATATATATCTACTTGAATACTAGCACTCTTTTCTGTAGCTTATTTCGGGAGATTAAGAAAACCTCTTGGGACATAAAAGACGCGCTTTTAACAAGGGAAGACGGCATCAACGTGTTGCTTTAAGTAATCATTTACCAAGTCCTTTTTAATCAAATTTTTTATAATCAAAGCACATTTGAAAATCCTGTCCTTTTTCTTTATTTTTGAATGTTAGTGTATTAAGCTGCTTCAGAGTCAAATTTCACATCAGGCAGTTATCTAAGGCAGCTGTATCACACCATTGAGACATTTCTATCATCTGTACTTCATTTATAACATAACGCATTCATAACATGTTATGAATCGTTAATAATTATAATGCTCAGCATACTTGAAATTAGATATTTCAGGTTTATTCTAAAATGATAACAGAATTGTTATCACAAATTTAGACTGTTCACAAGTTGCATAATAATGATAAATGGTAAAGGAAATAAGTTTTCGGTGTTCTTCACGTTATTTTTAATCAAACTTAGGCAACCCCATACATCAACACCCACTAAATGCAGAAAAGACTTATTTAATTAAGTTATAGAAATATAGAAACAAATTTTACAGAAAAATCAAGATATCGATTTAATTGATTGTGTTTCTGAGTCGTTGGTGTTCGCCTTTTGACTTTGATTAACATTGGAAAAAATCAAGTAAAATATTTTAATTCGATGGTAAAACAGAATCTTTGCAAATAATCCCCAACGCTTTGAACAGCATTTTAACTAAAGAAGACGGCACAAAATAATGACAGCCAGTTTTCTTAAAAATACATCTCTATATCGGATTCTCACAGTGATCAGGAGTGCAGAGGTCTTAATTTTTCTCGTTTTCCCCCCCAAAATCAGCTGTCAGAAAAATCAGCTGTCAGAGAAAATCAAAGTAGTGAAACAACTTAAGGTGTTGATTTTTTTTGGTAAAATGTTTGTTTGACAAATGTCTGAACATTGCTTTGCCAATGTCTTTCTGATATTATGAATAATAATGTTTATCATTTATTGTCAGGTTGTAAACATGAATTTTATTTGATAAAATAATGTAAATCAGGAACGACAACATCTATAATTATGCTTACAGATGTATAATAAATAAATGTCAATCTCTGCTAATTTCTTTGTTGAATTATTTTTGTCGTGGATTCATTAATCTAATGAATCTCCGCTGCGACCGATTGAATAGAGGAATTGATAAAACTCCCCCCCCCCCCCCCCCCCCAAAAAAAAGATTCGCAATCGCCCTTGTGGCTATGTTAAATCCTCCTTTCAAACCATGTGGCAGATCATTCTTACGACCCAAGAGTATCGATGTGAAGTGCAGAGAGGGCCACAATTTTAATGTGCATACTCAGAAGAATGGTTCCAAGTAAATATGTCCTCGTACACTGACAAATTCAAAAGTTAACTGTACTTGTACAATTCGTATACAGCTTTTCTCCGTCGCCTCATCATAGTGAATCAATCGTGTACTTACGGCGCGGCCGGGACTTCAAAAATTAAAACAAAACTTTATTGGCAAGTTTAATCTGAAGTGTTATTATTGGCATATTGTAAAAGCTTTCTTAGAGCTGTTGTGGCTTCGAAACTTTTTCTTAATTTTACATTCGGTATAGGAACTCTGCAATGTTATATAATATGATGTATAATTAGCTTAGAAAACGATGAAATCAAACATAAATATCAACTGATGTACCCGTACATTCTGAACCTTCTTATCTATCATCTACAGTATTGTACATAATTGTATCAGCTTTGTTACTAGTATCTGTTTTGCATGCAAGAACAAAGGCAATTGGAGAATACATTGTAACTGTTGTTTTAAACTTCCCACTACTTATGAGGGTATCATTAACATAGCTTGTTTTGTATAACCCCTGATAAGTTTCATTACATGCCATTAACTGAGACGTTGACCTTCCGTTATCGTTAAATAGGATTAGGACAAGCTGTGAGCCCCTAATGAAAGTATTAGCATGGATTTGACATCTATGCAGATAGCTTTTGCTAACAGGATTTCAACCAGTGAAAAAAAACGAGCTTAAATCGATCTTCTTTCTTGTTAATGTCCATTCTATAGCAGAATAATTTGAAAGAAAGTCCACTTTATGGGAGCTTTATGACAAAGAAACTCTCGAGTCAAATTAAATTATGTCCTACATCTAATACTAGTATCATGATTAGGACAATTGTTATTTCCATTACCACATACATGCTAGTTGCTTGTTGACTGTCGGTGGAATGTTTGATAGTATATATAGTGTATATGTACATGAATATATATGCATTACGATATGAAGAATTCTACAAAAATTGTGACAAAAGAATTTTTTATGTAATGCTTTTTTATATAGACGTGGTGCAAAATATCCTTAATATGTTTATTTATATTTACTGTCAAAGAATCCTATGAAAACATAGACGTCTGTATAAAAGAATAGCTTTTACTAATTTTACTAATTAATCTGATAAATATGTGACTATCTAACGTTTCAGTCAAATAATTCTAATTCTGATCATCGGAAAGAGAAGGGAGAAATTTGATTATATGTAATTTGCACATTTCTGCTTTAGAAATATTGTCTTGTCATATGTAGGCGTGTAACGTAAAATAGAAGCACACGAAAAGCTGTCACTGATGTAATTTCGGTGACCAGTTTCCCTACACACAGACCCAACCAAAAAAAATCATCAGTTTCGCTCTCGAGAACAAACCAACATGTTTTTCTTCTTCTCTAGTGTTCGCATTTATTACAATATATTTTTTTTCTCGTGTAAGATGAACGCGAAATGGAATCTCCAACAGTTCGTTTGGATTTCCGCCGCAGTTCTGTCGTGAAAATAACGATGCAATTTGCTAGATTGTTGGAAAGATGAATGGCAAATCTTGATGTTTGATGACTTGTATAATGTGTAGGCCAAAACTAGCAAATATTTGTGACAAGTTTTTGTATAAATGTTTAATTCTATAGATTATCAAAATTTAATGACATTAAAAGAAAAAATGTCAAACTTTAATAGAAAATGAAATTTTCGTGATATGCAAAAAAGAAAAATGCAAGCTGCTTGGTCCGATTTTATATCAAATTTTTTGCACGCTTTTAAACGATGCCTATGCTTAGTATATGTGTAATAATAGACATTGTAGTAGTTTTACCCGTCAATTATGCCAAATTTCAATGAAGAAATATACGTACAACATTTGCTAACAAAACAAACGACATTGAAAGGTACCGCGTTATTTCGCCTCATGTTAAATTTCACCCCTGACGACGAGACGGGTATGGTTGTATTGCGAATTTGACATCGCTTTAAATAAAGGTCGAAATGATCAGACAAATTACAAATAAACATGTGTATGTCTTGTTCGCTAATATTTCTAAAGTCTGCTTTCTTTACAATCGATGCATAGCATGCGGGTTGAATAGCCCCAATCATTCGGGGGACGAAACCAAGCGGTTTCCTTTTCTAAACATTCCCGTGATGCATTTTGGTTTGTTTTTTCGTTTGCCCAAAGAGAAATTATTTTTATTTACTTTGAATATTTCTAACTTTGAAAGGAGACTGATTCTGCTGGTGTAAATAGGAGAAAGTCCATAACTTTCTAAGATAATTGATTTGTATGAAAAAAATTTTGATACTGTAATTACAAAAAAATCGGACCAAGCAGCTTTAACATTTGATCTGTTTGAAAAAAATCAATGTATTTTATTTATGAGAAACAGCAAATTTTTCGATCTCGTTCGCTAGATCATGGTATTTAATAGAACATTATGCCAATCATCTGAGACGTCGAGAATTGATGTAATATATAATAGTGAAAGATGAAGAGTTCCAGCAGTGTGATAATCCATTGCAATACTGAATAATAAAATGAACAAAAAAAAAATCCACTGATTTATAACAAAAAATATCTTTCCTAAGAATACAATTCTTCATAATTATGCAACCATCCATATTACCATATGTTACTCTGACGACACAAGAAGCAAATGGACTCTATGTGACCTTTGAGTTGTTTCCATTCGAAATTGCTCCCTGAGAAAAGTGCCATGATATTGTTTTTATAAATGAAGCAGAGAAATCAGAAGGGGGTATTTTACTTTTGCATAACCAATTAAAAAAACTATTTGCCGCTAAATAAAATATTACCCTGCCTTTAGTGCAAAATACTTCACAAAAACATATCAGGATTTCGTGGATGGTAAAATACTAGTAAACAGTTTTATTTTTGTGCTTAGTTATTTCAAAAGAATAATTTAATTTTCCATGAATATTCGGGGTTACACATAAAAAACTTATTGACATTTTCTTCACATTCTACAGAGATTGTTTTCTTGGTATACCGGAAATTCTTTTCTTTTTTTTAATCCTAGACGTGACTTAAGATCGTCTGCGTTGAAACCCGCCACCGGAAGAAACCGGTGCTTTTCCAATAATTGAAAAAGCTAGGATGATTTTCGTGTAAGAATTCTAATTGCCTGGCAAAAATTATTAATGTGAATGTAAGAGATTGAAAACGTATAAATATTTTTGTCATGAAAATTGAATGCTGTACTAGATAACACGAAGCGGTAGTACATTTTCACACTACAGGGCTGTTTGGAAACGTTTTGGCTTTAAGCAAACAGGACACTATAACAATGGTTGAATATATTTGTTTTGCTAATTGTTGATATACCTTGTGCATCCTTAATTTAGTTGACGTTTTCTTTCTAGTCTCTCAGAAAATTCAGTTTATTACATTTAATGCCTCATTGAACGATGCAACAAAAACACAACACACTATACCGTCGGGAATTTGAACGTTTGCTAAAGGCCTAGGGTGACGCCAGACTGCATTTTTAACTTCAATTGATAATTTCCGGGACTTAACAGCACAACATTTGTAGCCAATAGCAAAATGGAACTAACTCGCATGTTTTGTAACCACGCCTCGTGAACATTTTGATCCACCGGTGTGTTGTAGCTTTGATGAATCAACGAGTGAATGAGAACCTTATATCCGGCGGTAATTCTGCATCCAACAAAAGCCGACCACCGCTTCAAAGGTATTTTTAAATGATAGGTTGTCTAACTATGAACATGTCTCTGTCGTATTGTATCTTGTGGACGCGCTAATTTTCGAACACGTGTGAAATTATGATTCGCCCAGGGATTACAACACTTAATATTAAACCTCAAATATCACTTTAAACTGAATTCATTCATACTATTTTTTCCATAAAATTTCATACGGCATCAAAGATTTAGATGGAGACAGTGTTCTTTTATCATTGGAAAAAAATCTGAATCATTGATTTCAAAGGAGCGACCGATGAATAAAAGATAAATTCATTCAAATATTTTGCAATTATAACTGCAATGGTAATGTTTTCTGTTTGGTGTAGCGGTTACACTCGATTCAACATCTGGAGTAGAACTATGATGTATGTTGCAGGTTCGAATACGACTCCTTAGATAACGATTTGTTGCGCACAGAA
This sequence comes from Magallana gigas, assembly GCF_963853765.1. Classification (NCBI taxonomy): domain Eukaryota; kingdom Metazoa; phylum Mollusca; class Bivalvia; order Ostreida; family Ostreidae; genus Magallana; species Magallana gigas. The sequence continues at coordinate 11,468,313 of NC_088858.1, read as the reverse complement.
TATCAAAACAATAAAGATTTCTGTTTAATAGCCCTTAAAGATAAAAAAAAATATCTTAAAAACTGAAAATTGATATTTTCATCTTAAAATGATTTAAAATTAATGCAATGGCATTTAAATTTAATCATTAAAACTCACATTTATAAAAAAAAAAAACCAAGGATATCTTAATGAATTCGGCTAATCCTTGCTAGTCAGGAATCTGTAAACAGATGATGTCGGTGAAGTGTTATTTCAAGGATCTTCAGCAGAGACCAAGAATTCAGCATTCATTTAAAAAAAACAAGCTTAAGAACTCTGAAATTAACATCTATTAAGATCACTCAAGCTTCGTTAGGGGTTTCTACGCTATTGCGAGTGAGACTCACTAGCTTGCCTCTTTTTGTCACGTGCCACAGCCACTGTCAATCAAAGCATGAGACTAATTAGCTTTTTCGACTAGGTCTTGTTAATTACATATCTTTACTGATTTCATTATCATTCATCTTTTTTTATGTTTGCGCATCTGTCTATCTTATGATATTTTTTTAAAATAATGTTGGACCTATAACCATGTATATAAAAAATTGCTTCAATGAATTAAAACCATAATATCACAATATCCCACTATCTTTATCTAAATATATATATACAGAAACAGAGAGATTCGTCTTTAATATATAAAAAAAATCATAAATATAGGACAGTCTCAGAATTTTCTTGCAAAAAAAATATACCCCCCTCAGATATAATATAGGTCAATGTATCTCTGATTTAGAAAGAGGTCACATCCCTCTATTGCACTCGTAGACCAGGAATAAATCATGCGATTTTTATCCAAAGATTATCAAGCCGCACAAAGACTTGATAACACAAGATACCGCTTCGATAAGACATTGATGTAACGTATAAACGCATTACAAATATTTTTTTGGTGAATGAAATTTACATCCGATATAAATCCATGGAGTTATTTCCAACTGTGACCACACATGCCGATTATTTCTGTTTTATTTCTTACAAATACTCAGCCGTGAAAAGGGGTCAGCTTTGAAATTTCTTGAAAACTAGGCCGGTTCTTATGGATCCCTTGAATCATTTTTAAACCACCAGGGGGAAAAACGCCATTTTTTGTTGATAATCATTTTACGCCTATGTATGAAGTTAAGTGAAACAGGGATGGAAATTAATCAAAAAATCTACCTACACAGCTTATTAACGCCTGACATCTTAAAAGTCATTACTGTGCAAGTTATAGCACAGAGGGATTCTTATAGAACTTTGATTACGTGCATGAAAAGCCAATATATGGCAAACGTTAGAGACCAGAACCAGACGATGACTGGGTTTATTCCAAAGAATATCCGTAGTCAGGTTTTGCATCTAAAAAATTCTTTAATCAGTGAAAGTGGGTATGCATATCTTATAGACCGATTCCGGTAAAACCAGGCAGCAATTTGTCTGGTTTAATTGTTTCTGATCTTCTTGAGAGGGTTTCGAAAAGGTTATACAGACTAATAAACGGCGACGCACATAAATTGCAATTGATCTTTTACGAGTTCAACTTTATTGCACGTGTGTCATTTATTTCCCAACAAGTGGGTAATGATTTTTTCGAGTATCACAAACTGTCACCTTTTATATTTATCATGCAGTTGTTTATACGGTTTAACTTTGTCACAAGAACTCGTCAAACTATTGACGAAAAAGACATGAATTTTAATCAGCCTTATAGCTACGCTATTCACACACAAGCAATTCTTTCTTCTTTTTTTTTTTTGGTCCACTGAAGTGATAAAGGGGCCAAATGTTGTTGTTTTTTTTATTTCGGTATCATCTTTTTTCTTAAAAAGATATATATGACCAAAAAATTCAGGAATCCTTACCTTTCAATGGAGATGGCAACAAGTGTAAGAACACTAACGAAGACAAACAAGGGTTGAAAATACGACATGAAAGAGCAGAGTCCATCACTCCGGAAAATGTTCCAGCGACACGGCGCTGTAAACTCCAACAGTTTGAGCGGTGTAACAATAGCGGACACCAGGAAGTCTGATACCGCGAGATTCACTATGTAATAGTTGGTCACGGTGTGCATATGATTATTTTTCCAAACCGTCCATATCACCAACATGTTCCCACAGATAGCCAGAACGATGACAATGATGTATATACCAATGATGGTGGCCAAAACCGCAGGAATCTGAGTGAAGTCCTTGTAGTACCCATTGTTAATGGGACATCCATACTCGTCAAGAACCGAGGAGTTTTCAACTAAATTATTAGTTAAATTTGAGAAATTCATCTTTCTAAAGGCTAGCAAACTGGTTGCTACATTTGTTTGATAATTTTCTTAATGAGCCATTCTGGTTGCATTTAGGACATGGAGTAGAGATTCATCTCACGGCGATAATGCTCAGCGCTGCTCAAGTTCCCTTTAACACCGAGAGATTATGCTGTAATACCCATCAAAAATCAAATATAAGATTAGTAAATCACTGCTAAAGCAATTTCGAAGTGAGCGCTACGTAAACTCGATAGTGTATTGGGAGGTCGATAGCGAGCTAGAGAGACACCTGCAAACTGGAATCCAATCTGTAAACGCTAGCCATTTATACGGCAACTCTAAGCAACGTGCGCAGTCATCGTCTTTGGTTCAGATTGGTCGCCAATTCCACCTTGTAAAACTGTCTATCTCTGAATAAGTATCTGTGTTGTGCTTTATATGATATTTAATGCGAGTCAAATTCCAGATTCTTTTTTAAAAATAATTTTCCAACATTTGCAGATATTGTACTGATATACTTATGTAAGTAAATCCAAGTATGATGTTTCTGGAATAAGTTTTAGTCAAAGATTGACAGCGTACTATGTAAGTCATTTCTGTATTTTTTTTTTTAAAAAAGAACTTTATTTATTTTACAACGATTGATAAGCAAGTTCTACAACTTATATTAATATCTCTCGTTGGCACGGATGTTAGCGCGAGGGGGTCATTGGTGTGAGAAGAAGCCGGAGTACCCGGAGAGAACCCACGTGTCCAAGCGGGCGACCACCATACCCTATCACATACCACCACTGTCGATCACGGGGATCGAACTCGGGTCGCAGCGGTGACAAGCGAGTGCATTGTCCACTACGCTACTTGGACCCATTTCTGTATTAATTAATATCATTTTTGCCTTATAAACGTCATTATTATTTCTTTCACCCCTTTATATAGAAGACATGTGGTGATAACAAACCGCGTTCAAAATCAAAAGTCCAAAGGAAAAATACAAAACAGGAGCAGAGCAAACACGGACCTTTAATAAAATTAAAGATTAACTAGATAAGTTGAACCCGAAAGCCTTTTTTGACGCCAGATTAATCTTCTGTGTCCTAATAATAATTTTCATAATGGCAATTACAGAAAAGTAGAGTAAGGACACGGGGGGGGGGGGGGGGTTCCACTTTTTTATAATTTTATAAAACCGACGCCCCTCCCTCTTTTAAGACATAATAGATTATATTGAAAGTTAAGTAGGTGAATTTTCTATTTTTTTGTGTAAACAGTAGAATTTTAAAGTCCTCATGTAAAGTATTGTTATGTTGTAATTTTTAATTATTTTATTTATTTCAATTTTATAATTATTGTTTAAAAACGTTACAGTGTAATTACTAGTATATAGAAAACAAATGTAAAGGAAATAAACTGATAAACTATTTTCATCACAAAGTTGTCAATTCATTTCCTGTGGCTGAAAATTAACTTTCAAAAGAAGAATACTTTCCTTTATAGACCTAAACTTAGGGTCAATCATTTGTTTTAATTGAAAAAAAATACCAGGAGATTTCTAAAATACTCAACTTTTTGTGTATACAATTTTCAAGCCTACAGAGGATAGGAACACGGCAAAGCAACGTAAAGAAAACCAAACACCTAATGTGTGCGCATGCCCGTAATTACCTTGCTAATGAAGTCCAATATGAGGCTTAAAAGTTAATATTCGTCACATTGTTTGGCTACGTTTGCTGTAAAGTAACCCCTGTTGAGACTTATACATCCGGACACTCCAGGACCTATGAACTATTCCTAATCCCTATTAAAAATCTCTGTCATATTAAGAGGTAATATATCTCTGCGCAGTTCGTTCTGAAACGAAATGCATGTATATACTGGTATTATGGTATAGAGATTTTGCATTACGATTATACGACTGGATTAAGTTCTTCAGTAAAGTTCGAATCATCTAAAAAAATATCACGCTTAAGCTTTGTATCCATATTTCCGATAACATTTCGTTGACAAATTTGTACATACATTGATGTTTTAGCCGCATACAGATCATTATAACTAATTAAGCAACATGGATACTTGTGAATAAATATCTCGCGTTGTGCTTGTACAATAAACCTTTAAGACTGGTACATTCTATACAACTGTTGCCAGTTAAGGCAAAATTGTGTTCGGGTTTTGTTAACGGCAGGCTAAAGGAATTGTTTGGGCTTATTTTCTATCAAACCATTTATAATTACTGTAACTTACCAATAATCTAAACTTGCAATGGGTAAGGCTTTTCACTTATAACAACACAGCTCACCAAATAAACACTTATAGGTTGATATACAGTTACATCCCTGAATTATTGCAAAGTTCGTACAAATCCTTACTTTGAGTTTGGAACAAACAGTATTCAAATTTAATAACTATTTACCAAAGCAAAAATATTAAAATTCATACAAAAATACAGAATGACATTAAAAAAAAATTCTAGACTACACAACCGCTATACGAAAGATTATACATTAAGATAATAAATTCGAAAAGAAGAAAATTACATTCATTTTCATGGAACAACATGTTTGCAAATCAAATTTGATTGCGCAATAGCAGTCTTTAAAACTTCCAGAAATTTAATTAACATACAGAATGCCATAGTGTTCTAAACTATTCCTTAAGTAAGTATATTAAGAAGGGTGTACTTGATTCTCACTTGCTTTTACATACTAATACTATACTAGTTGCCTAGTATCTTTAAAACGATTGGATGCAAATGCGATGAAAGTCACGTTAGAATAAAAATAGCTTTTGTTTCCGTTGAAATCTACGATTGGACAGTGAATGCTAAGTGCCTTTATTATATTATGATTTATGATTCATATCTTTTTCCGAAGAAAAATTATTGAAGTTATGAGGAAAGTCAGATAAGAGAAATGATGAGGCCATTGACGAAAGCAACGATGCTGTCAAATGTCCAGTAAGTTCTGTTCTTACTATTATAATATCGTATGGTTTTTTTCTTTATTACTGAATGTCTCTTGCTTAGGGGCTGTTGGTGTTCGGTCTATTCATTATCAGACATGATTGGATACACGGTGACGCACAAACCACTGATTTACACAAAAATAATATTTTACCGGACTCCCACATATTATATTTCATTGATGCAAATATTAATATGGCCAGGTCAAGCACAATTTTTAATCATTTCCCCCCATCCCTTTTTTGGTCAAACATGCGCAAATGAATGCAAGGTGGATTCGAGCACGAGCAACCGGAGAGTAGGTGGAAATTTCTACTCCATCCCCATTTTCTTTTTTAAATAATGCAGAATAATGCCTGCTTGTGATATTATAACATTTGAAAGTGTTAAACCTATAAAGTCATTTTTGACCAAGATCAACACTGGTTTATGAACTTATATTGAAAGTTATGTTCAGCTAGATAGCAATCATACTAAATATTATTAAGTATGATATAATGTATGAATATCTTTGTAGGAACGCCCTAACTGAATTAAAAAAAAATGTGTGTATGGTCATTGATCAATTAACCTTAAATCCCGTTAGTTTCCTTGCTGTTTCAACCGAACTCAATCACATGATCAACCACGTGACACAGTAATCAATGTCAAACACGATCAGCTATATTTAGCAAACCCAAAATGAACTTTTATCAACTGGTGGGTCTTAAAGTGATGATTTTAAAAATGTGTAAGCTTATACTTTTCTTACACCTACATGTACCTAGCTATGACGCTGTTTTGGAGGGGTTGGGGGGACAACCATGAACATTTTTTTTGAGCCACTTTATTTGGTGGCTTCTCGAGTCAACTGATTGGGTGAACAAGAATCTTTCAATATATTACAAGACGTAATTCAACCCATCCTTTGTTAGCCACACACCGTATTCAAAGTGGTTTGCAGTACCATAAACTATTGTGTCTAAGGGCTGACATTTCAATATTTCCCCATAAATTCTTCTCAATGCTTTCTAAAATTATACTATATCCAGTTGAGGCGAGGTATTTGTATCAATAGACAAATGCCAAACCACAAACCCTTGCAATTCTAATCGAAAACAGTTCCGATTCCAGGACAAATTGAACGACGAAGCGGTACAGGAAGTACTTCACGCGGTACTAAAAGACTAACGATGGACAACTACTGCGCCGACTAGCGTTAAAAGCCCGGTGGGGATCACTTCATTCATATCTTGGCTAATCCCTCATAATGGTTACACGGTGTACATTTAACTCTTGATTTGCGTTATTTAGAAAGTAATTTACGGATCAAACCAAAGCAGTTTGATCAGCGAACGATGAAACCTTATTTCCGCCTAATCGCTGGCACGTCCCGTATTTGCCGGAGGACACGCGCGATAATCCTTTTTGTTCATATGAATTACATGTTAACAATTTTGTTAAGAGGAAAATGGTTGTCTTTGGTTTTCAGGGTAATCAAAGGTTATAGGCCCCGGTTCTTTATGGTCAGCTTGAGGACTTTGACATGTTTGTTTTTGGCGACAAAACGTTTTGTTAACCAAATTATTGCGTGCAATTCAATGTACTTAAGACGCTCGAGTCATTTTCTCAAATACAAGGAACGATAATTGCTGCTGCTGCTGCGACTTTTTTTTCTCATAGGTTATAGTTTTATATTTCTGGTTAGTGATAAGAATTACTCGAATTTCGAAGAAAACGGAAACATTATTGCCATGACACGCGGTGCACTTCCCTTGATTAAATTAATAATCAATTAAGATCTGTCAAGAATATTTCAATTCGGATGATTTTGACCATAAAAATGGAAATAAAAAGCATAAAATAAATAAATACTGGAAACAATTTCAGGTCCTCTATATCACATGTCGTGTTTATAGCAAGCGAGTTGCTATCAAGTTAGACAGGCGTGATAATAGGAACTTGTAACGGATCGATTTATAATCCCAAACAGTTTATCGTTAAATAAAAACAAGGAAGTGTTGCTGACGTTTTAAATACCAAAGATTTGAAACTGATTATATAAAAATAATTTTTAGGGTTATGTTTTATAAATGATAGCCGAAAAAATGAAATCCCGTTAAAGCATGCACGTAGATATTGTCAGGTACCTTATTATGTGGTACTGTGGCTGTTCCATGCAGCCATGTTTTAGATGTTCCCCAAGATTTCCTTCAAATCTCAAGAGTATGTCCTTCTAGACCATTAAAATATACTGTCTTTTCATCATGCTCTAGAAGCAGTATATCCAGAAGGTTTAGAATTTCCATTCGTGTTCACAGTCGACGCGTCATAGGTTTTAACAGCGGCTCTTTAAGGATTAAGCCTGTTTTTTATGTACTTTGAAGCCAGTGATGATATAATCAAGGTCTTCTTTTATGAATACCTTGAGAGAAGGTGCTTTCCTAAAGCTTAAAGAGTTGAACTCTCTTTTTAACGGTTAACCTTCAACTGAATGTAGTAAAAAGATGTGAGAACCATCTAGGTTTGAAAAAAAAACCACCCGATGTTTGAGTTTGAAAAAGAAATACGACTAAACTAAACTAAACTAAAACCCATAAAAATATGAGCATTGTGCTCATGTCTTAATAGTATAATTGTCAATTCAACAGAAATCAAAAATTAGCACTAAACAATCTTCATCTTATGCGAATTTAACGTTATTGTCTAAATAATGTTGTGCAATATTTAGCTGCAATTAATTCGTACACAATAAACAATGTACAGAAGTTTTATGGAACTACGTAACAAAAGGTATTGAATAACCAGACAACATGTGCATAAACGTGTAAATATATATATATATATATATATATATATATATATATATATATATATATATATATATATATATATATATATATATATATATATATATATATATATATATATATATATATATATATATTATATATTTCACTAATGAGTAAAACAGATTTTTTTCTGTAACTTTTACGTATAAACATGTCATCTTAATAAAAAATTGCGTTTCATAATCTATAAAAAAGCCACGTTTTCTTAACCAGAAATAGTTCGTTACAAATCAGGAGTCCTTCATATAGACCAGTGTCTGCCAATTATTAGATTAGACAGAATCGTGGTTCTTCCAAGGTTAAACACAGAACTTTGCTGGTAGCAAGTCATTACGAGTAATTCAAACTGGTTATGCAATGACCGCTGGTATACATCTACTGTATATAATAAATGACTTATTTATTTAGAAAAACAATCAATATCAACGTACTATGTAAGAGGAGACTACTATATTACTATGTAATATGAGACTTGCTTAATCTATCTGCGCCCAACTCAATAATTCAATTAACGCCCACCTTTCCGCCATTGTTTGAGGGGGTAGTAACGTGTTATAACTTGAAATTCTCCATGTTGACGCCAATGGAGGCTGCAGGGTTATAATTCGTTTAGAGAGGAAGTCTCAGATACACTGTACTAGTATTTCAAATCCACTAATGACAACCAACAACCAATATGAGTTAACATAGAATAATTAGAATAATTAAGTAAATTTTAAATAAATCTACGTGTCTTGTAATTACTAGTTCAACAATGATGCATTAGAAATCGTGAAATGTTGTATATATGTATATTTGATATTGAAAAAATGTGTTGTGTAGGAAAATGTCACCAATCCACCGGAAGTTATCAAGTTCTACATGATTTTTTTGATTAGACTTGAATTTAACAATCCTTTTCCCATTGATGTAACATAAGTCATTACAATGTTGCATAAAAAAAGTTATATTGTCACGGAAGACCGTATGATTTTACTGTTGCATACAAAAAGGAAAAAAAATCCACTAAAGAATTACTGTTTTGTAACCATGTATAATTTTGAAATGTGTCAAATGACATTCAGTTAAGGCACAAGCGGGTTTTGCATGATGAAAATAATTTTAACTTTAATGGGGACTATACGTGTTCAGTTTGTGTCCACATCTAACCGATGATTATGACATAATACAGGCACGTAGCATCGTTTTTGAAAGTGGGGGGGGGGGGGGGGGTAGACTCATCTATACTTCCAAAAAAAAATTCTTCCCTACTAAAATTTTTTCTCCTCCAAATCAATCATGAAAAATTCCTAATCCGTGGGGGGGGGGGGGGGGGGGGGGGGTTAACTTCAATTTGACTACTCATTTCCTTATTTTCATATCAATTTTTTACTAACTTCCGAAAAAGTGGGGGGGCCAACTCCATTATACTTCATTTTTTTATAGGTCAATTTAAAAAAATTAGTTGCTACGAGAAAAAGTGGGGGGGGGGGGGGGGCAGGCCCCCCCCTGGCCCCCCCCCCCCCCCCTGATGCTACGTGCCTGTAATAGTAAATCTGTACTACCCTTCATCTTAGAAATAATTTTTCAGTGATAGACTACACTCTGTCCCGAGTCTTTGCTTTCACCACTTTTCGCTTGATATTTCGATAATAATAAATACCTTTGTGCTCAAATTACGTTCATCCACTAATATGAAAAATGTCCAGATTATCTGTTTTGAAACGCCCCCTCTACCTCTTCAGATTTCAATACACATCCCAAAATAGAAAGTCTACGGGGATTTTGCATTGCATCAGCCATTAATAAGCCCGGATGATAACGTTGAACAATTACGCGAGGTGTCACGAGTATACTTCCGAATGGAGAAAAGATGTAAACATTTCCCATTATAAATCTCCGTAAAAAATTTGTTTGAAAAGTGATAATTTGTTAATGAAGATATCTTGGATATTTTCCAATTCATCGATTAACTGTACTTCTTTCACAGGTATGTGTATTTTTATTAAAAATCATCAAAAAGTGATGCATAGAAGCAATAACTTGGGACAGACTTTAGACATAATTCTGTTATAGTTTGTCCCGACATTTATACAGCACATTGTGACGATTTTTAATTAAAAAATACACAAGATGTGCAACTGAAATCGATAAAAGGGAAAATAAACAAGATATATTTACTGACATATTATCGTTTTTAACTCGAAATTTTTTTTTCACAGGAACGAAAACAGATTTCTTACGGAGATTTATAATGGAAAATGTTGACAATTTTTCACCATTCGGAAGTCACTCGGAATACCTCGCACAATATATTTTTCAACGATATCATCCGGGTTCTTTCAACTCGCTTGCATTGTTAAGTCCCCGTAGACTTTCTATTTTTTAACCATGTATCAGTGTGTGCGAACAAAACAGATAAGCACGAGGGGCGTTTCCAAGGAGATATCTTTTCATATTATCGAATGAACATCCTTTGCAACCTGAGGTATTTGTAAATATCGAATAATTCAAGAAACTGTGCTGCATAAATATCTTGGGACGGAGTATAGTCCTCTGAAAGATATAAACATTTCTATCATTTCAAGCATTAAAATATACTGTCTAGTATGTTCGATACAAGAATGATTAACTCAACTCTTCAGTATTTCATACACGTTCAACTGGAAAGTGACATGACCTTAACTCAAGGTCATATCTAAAGTAAAATCGATGTCAGTTATACTTTATATGCTTGGTAATTTTGAAAAAAATCATACTCAATTCAAAGCAGTTTTATCTTTTGCTGAAAGGCATTTTTAAATTTTAACCTTTCTTGACCTAAAACCATTTGATGTCAAAGGTCATTGTGTCACAAGTAATCACAGCATAATATACACTTATCCACTGCACTTGGTGTGAATGTAATTGCCAAGGAATACACAAAAATCAATAACACAAATCATGAAAAAGCCTATGTGTCAAATTTGTCATGAATTGAAATTGGACAAATGCCGATTGCATACAAAACAACATGGCGAAAGTCATATTTATTGCTTTTGTATCTTTTGACAACAGTTTTAGTAAGTTTTGGGCAGAAACAAGCCAGTTGAAGAAATGTTTACATTCTTATCCTCAAATGTAAAAGATGTCAAGTCATTATATTTACATTTTCCAGTGTCTTTGCCTGTGATAACACTGCGTATCGATTTTGTACTATATAACCCATAACTACATACAACGCCAAATTGAGGCGCCAGCGGGGTTTGCTTATTTATATTTAAATATTTAATCGTACGATGGCTTAAAATTATATAAATATAAGTTATAAGGAATAATTTCGGCCGGGGTGATATCAAATCTCTCATAAAGCCCTTCGGGCTTTATTGGATTTGATCACGCCTCGACCGAAATTATCACCTCATAATACTCAAAGAATGATTCCTTGTTCCTTAAATCAAGTCATTGTTGGGATGATAACATTCATTTGATTCTATCAAAATTTATAAAATTTCTTACTTTGCTCTATTATATTTCCTTTCATTATACATATGCGTTTCTGCAGTGTATTAACCTTCTAACCTTGCGATAACCTTCGACAGTATTCTAATGGTGTCTCGTGCCTTTACGTACTGATTAAATGTCTTCCGCTCCCTTATGAAGCATACAGATCATTAGATTTCCAGCCGTCTGTTAAATTTATTTATAATGCAAGAATATTACATGCAGAAGCCCTGGTTCCTCTTTCAAATGACACTGTAATCCAAGATTCAATATACCTCATGTCTGAAAACTTTTGATAATGAAATGCAACAAAAGAATCCTTCTAAATCTGGATGATTCATGAAATCATATTAATTTTATCAATCAATAATGATCTTTCCTTGTCTCGTTGCTTTGTTCATTAATCACGTGGTCAGTTCGGCAGAAAACCACTCGAACCTATTGAAGGGGAATACCCTTCTGAAGGGGAATACCCTTCAAGTTCACCTCGATGATGTGAATTAGATTAACGAGTAGATCAAAGCTGTGCGACTACTAACTTCGACTTTAACATTTCGGTGTATTCATTTCTTTATTCAAGTTTCTGTATCGTTGAAACGTTTAAGAAATAGATTAGATAAATTAATGTCGCCGAGAAGTACATTTTCTAAGTAATTAAAGTTACCTGAGTTGGACATTTAGATTTTACCTTCAGCGGTCAAGAAGATATAAAGCAATATTTTTTTTCTTGATATAATGTAAATTATTTGCCCTAAAATCAGATTCAGTTTCTTTAAGAGGTAATATGGGAACCATTATTTAAATATTGAACACAATCCAAGTTTTAAACGGTTTGTCTGATAAATAATGGCAATAAAGGTTTTTTGCGACCATAATTTAACTGGTTGTTTCGTTTTTTACTCCCTAAAGCCAGTCATCAGTAAATTTAATAATAAAAAAAAACGCGCACCTCGATCATGGAAAAGTGTGCCGTTTCTCCTAGTCTGACTCCCCAGTGCTAATATGCACTGTATAGTCTTATAAAAATTTATAGGTATTTTGAGAAAGTGTCTGCTAGTAGTGTGGGCTAGGGCTAGTGAGCTGGTTTTGAATAAAACTGTACATTTCTTTCTCAAAAACATTTGGCTATAAAAGAACCTCATTGAATTGAGCCAACTTGAATTAAGCTAAAAAATATAATTCACGGTCCACAAAAGTTTCATTTTATATCAAACTGTCAATTGACCAAGACAATAGAAAGCTGAGTTTGCTTGGCATGTGATCAAATATTCTGAGAAGCCCTTCGGGCTTCACAGGATTTGATCACGTGACCAATCAAGTTCATATCCCGGTGAACTTTTTAAATTGCAGTTAATTTCTTATTTCAAAAAGATGTACCAGGGTTTGAATAAAGGTACTTCATGTCAGACTTGGTCGAAATAGGCTGGTGGTTTAAACGAAGACTGAATAAATGATTCTTAATCAATCTAAACGTTCAGATGAGCTAAAAGCTATGTATAGTAAATTCTAAATGTGGTGGGATTTAGCTTCCTTTTGAAATTGAATAACAATAACTTGACTAAGTTCAGTGGATTCTTAATCTCACAAGTGCTACATTTAGCTGTGCATTATAAAATAATAACTTTTACAGTTCATAGTATTTACCTTGGCCACCATCAGTGAGTGATTCAGACAAAGCTTGAAGTACTCACATGAAATACTTACAGTGTGGGTTTTGTTTCAATTCCTGTTTTACTTTGGGTGTTAAGTACAATGAATTATTTTGAATCGAATTATAAAGGGTTGTGATTCAATAGTCTCAATTCAAGGAAGAGAAGAGGAAGTTTAATATAACATTATCAATCTTCGGTACTAAAATGGTAATTGAAAATGTGTTGGTCTTATATGGCATCGGTCTTGGTCCTTTGCTCGCTGAATGATTCTGTCTTGTGTGGTGCTATTATATTGGCCTTGGTAACTTTTCAAAATCAAATATCTTTACATCAAAAAGTCATTAATTGCATTGAAGATGAATCTGAATTACGTGATATTAAATGAATTATGGTAGAAATACAATTTATCCATCAAGATAAATGCCGTTACTCGTAATTACGTTCATTACTATAGAAATCATATTTTTGCCATGAATTTTTTAACCCGGAATTGAATTGTCTTTTCGTGATGACACAATATAATGAGCACAGCCTCAGCTGATAAAAAATGATTTCCTGACAGAATCCTTTTTTCTGCTGGTAGTTTTCTTTCAATATTTGAATTCTTCATGGCAATTGGTGACTAATGAAGAATACTACTGGCCTCACTTTGGGAATGTCGCTATCTTGTTAGTTACAAGTCAGTGTGTGTGGTGCAATTTTGACAAATAATCATTTGCTCAAAGACAGTGTTTTTCTCTAGAAATATCTGGATTGTTATAAAATCGGCATGGTAAATGTCAAGGGCGGCATATTAGCATATTCTGATCGGGTCTGAGTTGGTTGCTGCAATATCAGACCTTTGAATATTGAATGAGTGTGGTTATTACAATATTCGAATAGCAATAGGAATTGCTCATGCTATGGGTCACATCACTCACCCCAGTAACAATTTTAAACAATCTTTTCTGTCTATATATGATTATTTTTAACGTATTTGGGCCCCATTGCGCGTGCTCTTTTTCTTTGACTAATGACAAATTGTCGCACCCGCACATATTCCAGCGTCATTACATCCAAATACCAAAATCCATTCAACAGTGGACAGGTTTATTGGGTCACCCTGAACTCTCACCACCTATTTGTTATACAGAAATTAAACTACTGTGCATTCATTTTACATAATTTTTTTTTTTTGGTTACAATTATAACACCTATTTTTTTTCAAAATAACATTGATTTATACATGTATTTCATACTAGATCTAATGTAAATCCCCTCCCCTACTTTCATAACACCCATACATAAGGAAAAGGGATATGTTCACTGTTAAATTACAAAATAAAGTTGTTGCTTAAACCAGTTTATAGTGCTTCGTTTTGTATTCAAATTCCTTGTAAGTGAGTTGAGTTTTACTGTATTTGTTAATGATTTTGCCCATGTTGTAATTTTTTTTGTTTGATAACAAGTTTTCAGACTGACCAACATGGCTGCATTTTAACAATATATATACGCCTCCCTTTTCTAGAGACAGTTGGCTAGAGTCTCACGCTGTGTGAACAAAGACATGGAAAATGTTAAAATTGAATAATGTGTTTTGAGTCAGACATCAAAATTAATTCTGTTTTTTCAATTTTGGTTTTTGTCACAAAACAAATTGTAAATGGATGACAGCTAAAATACTAAACACATTTTCAGCACAATACATAGTTTAACTGAACACACCATTACATTAATTTCATACATTGCAGCATGTCTAACTCAAAAAAACAAAAGATATTCTAATGTATATTATGCTTTAATTTTTGCTAAGTTGGAGTAGTTTGTTGACATCTTGGATCAAGGGTTGTAGTTCTTGCCCTAATTTATCACTACTCTCATTATTAATGATCATATAATCCCAGTCTGTGTACGAATCCAGTCCACATTCTGACTCAGCATCATCTACACCTGAACAAAATCAAAGGTATATTAAATGAGACCCTGGCTTATAAATTTCATTGTTTTGTATCTTGATAATTTAGACTTTATGTTCGTTACATAACTAAAATATTCCTAAATACAGTAAAACAGGGTTATAGCAAACACACATCTAATGAATTTACACTTGCAGCGTATGAAATTTCATAAACTCAAGAGATATAACAAATAACACTGTATAAAGAAGCAAAATCGCCCATCCCTAACACTTCATTATAAGCGTGTTTTACTGTAAATGATTTGAAGAAAACTTCCAATTGTTCCCCAGCTCATATATGAAGAAGAGATTGGGATTTACAGTAGAAGAAATACATGTCATTTTAATCCCACAATACTCAAATTACACTTTTTGTTACATGCAATAGGAAAATTTTAATCTAATAGGACATAGGACTTATTATCTGCAGTAAAAAATAACTACTTGCGACGGATTTAATTTCACAGAAAAATAGTGAATAGCAAACGTAGTGAACTCAAAATCATCATGTAAATTTAATTACCAATCTACAGTAAGTAAGATGTTTGGACTAACCTGGTTTGAAAACAAAACCTCTTTCCTCCCTCACATCTTGAGATGCTTCAATACGGAGTGTTAAAGTTTTCTGTGGATAATATTTTAGGAAATATTCTATGTCTGTAGTTCTTCTGGAATCACTGATTATCCAAATGTCTCTTTCTGATTCTTCTCCAGATGTTGCTAATTTACAGAAATATTCTGGGTTTTCATTCCTTTTCTCCTCTCCCCATTGTATCATGTCTTTCCGATAAGTTTCCTTATATTGTGAGGAATCCAAAAGTTTTGCAATGTCAAGTCCATTCTCCTGAAATCATCAATTTTACAAATAATAATCAGTTTCATATTTTCCTTAGGATCATGTTCATAGAAGAAAGTTATTTTCTTCTGCTGTAGATATATGTGTGTGCATGAAGTTCAGAATAAGTGTAATAAATAAAAGCACCTTACAGCAGTAAAGCTGAACTTATAATCATCATGCCATTGATTTTAATACATGTATACTAATATGTAAGAAAATACTCCAATGTAAAAAGATACACTATCATGTGT
The DNA here is from genome assembly GCF_963853765.1 of Magallana gigas. Taxonomy (NCBI): domain Eukaryota; kingdom Metazoa; phylum Mollusca; class Bivalvia; order Ostreida; family Ostreidae; genus Magallana; species Magallana gigas. The sequence goes on along the minus strand of NC_088858.1, from coordinate 11,452,118 downwards.
AACTAAACTAATATCACAACTACTATAGTATAATAACGAAATAATAAGTTATAACAGGGACGTATATACGTCCCTGGTTATAATAAAAGATTTGTAAACATAAATGATACACACCTTTGCATACTGTGATTTCAGAGGGCCTGACAGTCTTAAAACTGCACAAAGCTCTGTAGAAAATCTAAAAACAATACACATAAACAGCTGATCTAGCATGATCTATGTCAATGTCAGCCCTGACACTTTGAAACCCAGATGAGGAGTACAGCGTTAATTTCATTACCGGTATGTATAATTAAATCACACCACATCTCGCATTTCTTACCTTTCTCGGAGTAAGTTTGCCACATAATCCTTCCCTGTCTTCCGTTTTCCACTGATTACAACAACAGCACTCGGAATAGTCACCATGCTACTTTCACTTTTTGATCGATTGAGGTAAATCTAACTTCTTCTACTAGAGAGTGGAGTAAACAGAAACCACATGTACACATTGTTGCATGGATAGTGATTACGACCACTTACATCATGATATGATCGTGGATTAAGCTTAAAACCGCAGATATCTGTAAGTTTAGTGAAAACATGATATTATATGTTTAGAAAAGTAAACAATAGAAAATTCTCAATGTAACAACTCACATCATGATTATGACTAGATATACTGTTCTATCGTTAAAATGACAGATGTCCTATGTGACCTGAGCGTAGCCTGGTCACGGTAAGATTATTCTTTCTAGATTATGATGTATTGATCAAAACAGATTTCTACTTTCAATAGTTTCAGAATACTCTGATGTTTAGACTTTATGGTTTTCCATCAGCTATCAAAATTCTTCAAGAGATTTTCACCTAGATTCAAAATTCGATCTAGACATTTTGAGGGAATGGAGACTAAAGATTTGGTGAAGGAGGGTAAGGCAGAGGTGCTGTACCCTCCCTATGTTTTCTACAACCCTGTCCAAGAGTTCAACAGGGATCTGACCATCGCTGTCATTTCTCAATTTGCCAAAGAAAAAATGAGGAATTCAGAGCAAACTTTAAAGAACAAGCAACGCAATGCTGAATGCAAACAGGCAAGCTAAATTATCAATTGGAGCTGACAAACATTTATCTCTAATAAATACATGTACGAGGGTTGTTCGGAAATTATTGAGACAACATGGATATTTCCATTTTTAAGTGACGAATTATGGTGAAAATTGGCATGAACATTGAAGAAACCTTAACAAATACTTAAAGAAAGAAATATTTACAAAATGTTTAATATTTTGTATACAACGGTAGATAAACTAATCGGTGGTCGGGGTACCCGGCGCAAGCATAAACTCGGAGAATAAGAAAACTAAAACATCTTCTATCTAAGTGTCCTCAAACTTACAGCTTATACTAAAATAAATCAGATTATATATGTTCATTTTGCTATTTATTGTGACTAACTTTTGATCAAGTTTCACAAGTGTTTGAGTTGAAATACGGATATGGTACAGATATATTAACCAAGCAAAAGGATTTTGAAAACGACTGTATATAGAAATTTGACGTCAAGGCGGCGCAGCGAATGTACATCAAATTGATGAAAATTTCGGAAAAAGACCTTTTAATGCCACCCAGTTGCTTTAACAAAAACTATACGATGGCAAGGGATAAAGAACTTCAGTTTATCGCCTTTTTCACTAATTGTTTAGCTAGAATTCAGACAAAGTGACTAAATATCAAGTACTTTTTACACACTAACTGTTGTAAACAGTTCTAAAATATGTACATAGAATCACTGTAGGAGACATTTCACAGTAATTTGACTTTCAGTTAGAAATGACCCGATTTTTTCCCACAAAAATCAAGAATGGAGGGAATATGCGAATGTTGACATCTTGAAATGTAAGCAAAAGATGAGAAATGAAGAATTAATTGTAATTTCCCTTTGTTTGTTAGGTTTTTAAAACGTAGGATCAATAAGAAGCGTCAAAATGACGTTGCTGTAAGTTGCGGTTGCGCCGGGTCACTGGGCGATGGCAATTTGGTCAGCTTACCAGGAATGATCTAATCATGCTATGGACACTAAATTTTTTACATTGATCAACTCTATCCTGGTGTACGTTTTGGTGAAATTTCAAGGATTTATCTTTTTCCCGAAGGAAATAAGAGTAAAAGTCTCAATAATTTCCGAACAACCCTCGTACATGTATATGTATGCATGTACTTATAATACCATTTATGAAATATAAATAAGGTAGCTTATGAACAACTCAAACTTTGCTACTTTACAACATAAATCAGATTCATTTTTTTGTGATCTTAATGAAGTTTTTTGTGTAACATTAAAATTAATCTTAGATTATATGAATTTAGTGATAACTCTTTTTAACACAATCATTTACTATTTGTTTGTTTTCAGGAGGACAAAAATGATACAGCTCCTGAGGAATCTGAAAAAGCAGAAAACCTAGAGGCAGGAAAGTGTTATGATAATGGAATTAGAATTCTAGAGGGACTTGCAGCATCAGGATTGCGCTCTGTCCGATTTGGATTAGAAATTCCAGGTGTGAAGGAAATTGTAGCCAATGACTTTGACAGATCTGCTGTAGAAATTATAAAGAAAAATATAGAGCTAAACAAGATGGAACATTTGATAAAAGCTAACAATGGGGATGCAGCAATGGTGATGTACGAGAATCGTGAAAAACCCAAAAGATTCGATGTCATTGACCTTGATCCCTATGGGAGTCCCCATCTATTTTTAGATGCTGCCGTACAGGCAGTCAGCGATGGAGGTCTCCTCTGCATTACAGCCACTGATGCAGCAGTCTTATGTGGAAACTCCCCTGAGACGTGTCACTCTAAATACGGCAGTGTCTCTTTAAGAACGAAGTACTGTCATGAGATGAGTCTTAGGATTATTCTGAGGAGTGTTGAGGCTCACGCCAACAGGTACTCACGCTACATCGAGCCCCTCCTGTCCGTCAGTGTGGACTTCTATTTCAGGGTGTTTGTGAGGGTGTACAGCGGTCAGGGGAAGGTAAAGCGGTCCCTCAGCAAGCTGTCCACGGTGTACCACTGTGTGGGGTGTGGCTCCCATCATCTACAGAGAATGGGGTTCATGGTCCCCACCAAAGGAGAGGGCAACTACAAGTAAGGGGGCTCACTGAAACCAATTAGGGGAGATTACCGGGTAATCAAACAACTAAACTTATTAGAAGAAAATTTTGTTATCAAATATTGAGCTCATTGTAATCAAATACATAAGGAATCTCAGTGCAATCTAATGATTAGTTTGGGAATATAATTCAATCAAATAGCATCAATAAAGGAAGTAAGTGAAGTAACAAAAATGAACTCATTATCAGAATAGAAATTATGGCCACTAAACCTCTCTCACCTGAATGAAAGTTATTCAGAAAATGTGCAGTAATAAATGATCGCAGGTAAAGAGAAGCAACTCAATTTGAATACCGGTTTATGCTTGCACATTCATCATTGTATACATTCTGTGGAGACTTTGACATGTACTGGTATACCCACATAAATTAATGAAACCACAAAAAATTTAACTATCCAAGGGTAATTCAGATGTATTATGTTGCCATTGCCTTATTTCTTGTTCCATTCAGCCAAAATGAAAAAAATATACCCTGTACATATACAGTACATGTAGTCATGTATGAGAAAATGACTTATTTCTATATTTCCAGATACACACCAGGAACAGGACCGGTTGTGCGGGAGATGTGTGATGATTGCGGCTTCCGATACAACGTAGGGGGCCCAGTATGGGCAGAGCCAATGCACAGCCCAGAGTTTGTACAAACAGTGATTGACAGTGTAGAAAAGGAAAGGGGAAGGTTCAACACAGCCAAGAGAATTGTGGGAATGCTAAGTGTGGTTAAAGAAGAGCTGCACGACATTCCATTCTACTACACCACTGAAGGACTGTGTACTGTTCTTCACTGCGAGATGATCAGTTTCCCAGTGTTAAGGTATTCCTGCTGAAAAGAACTTAGTTATGTTTACAAAAATAGAATTCCTTTAAGTGTATGGAATATTTTTACATATAGTGGTGTTTATATCTTTATCATTATAACTCTGATATTACTAGTACTCTGTGATGATGTAACCCAAGTTGTCCCCATAGAGTATCGAAAGTAAAATCAAATATATGAAAGTAAGAAAAAACTCTGGAAAAAAATTGAAAAATACTCACATGATTAGTAATTGGAGCAATGAATTCAAGTCATGTATTTTCTCTCCCCTCATCAAGTCTTAGGAGTAGAGAAAACAGAACTTGACTGTGATATCTCAATATCTGAGAGAATTTTATTTCTATAGTGGCACAAGTAACCCATTCTTTTTGTCCTAGTTTTGACTTTTGATACCTAATACTCTGTTTTAGGTCAGCCTTCCTTAATGCTGGCTACAGGGTCTCCCTGTCCCACTGTGCCAAGGATTCCATCAAAACAGACGCACCCTCATCCTTCTTGTGGGTAAGAACAGCATGTGCTTTATCCTATAATTTGATGGTGGTTTACATTGTGCATTATTTTATTACCATATTGTTAAAAACAAGCCAATGAAACCTTTGAATTAAGGAATATGTTTTGTACAATGTATCAAATTGAACTCAATTCTTTGAAAAAAGTCAATTTAGATTAACTTTTTATTTCATCCAAAAAAGATTTTTAGCTAATTAAAATACAGGGCATTCTACAGGTAGTTATATTTGAGGAGAGAGGATGTCATATTTAAATTAAAAAAAATATACATGTAGCCTTGTAAGATTGCAGTAATTTCTTGTGTTTCGGTAGGATGTATTCAGAGCTTGGACGAAAGAGAAACCTGTGAGGGAGCGCCACCTACAGGACAATACTCCGTGTAAAAACATCCTCAGTAAACCGTGTGGGAGCCAGGTGTCATTTGAAGTAAGCAACAAATGTTTATTAATTTATTTTTTTAATAAACAGTTTTTTTTTTAAAAACTGTCATTTAAAACAAAAAGTTCAAGGTATCAATCTATGGTCCAGAGTCTGAACATGACTCTTGTCTGTTTTAAAAAATTGTTCATACTTGATGTGGATTGTGATGATAATCAAGAAAATGAAAAGAAATTATTAATGGGTTACACATACACTACAAACACATTTTACAGATTCATCCGAACTCCAATCCTGAATCGAGACAGAAGGGTTTGACCCGATGGCAGACCAACCCAGAGAAAAACTGGGGACCCAAAGCTAGGGCCAAGAGACAGAATCAGGAAAACGATGGCAGCAAACAAGGGAAAAGAGCCAGGAGACGAAAGGTACATTGTAACTATACATGTACTGCCAGGTGCTGTGTCACAGAAACATTGAGATGATTTGATATTATGTTTGAAGAAGACATGTATAATTCTTTTACTGTGACACTTGTATTTAATTTCAGAACAAAGAGGCTGAAGAACTTGATGAGGAAGAGAAAACAGATCCTGCATAAATGGCATCATAAATATTTAGACAATTCTTCTTAAAGTGTCCACTGTGAAAAGTCAAGTGACAGAAATGAACATTAAACTAGAAAAACTGATACTTTTCTAGATTAAAAGTGGCTGTAATTACATTCCGATTTGTTTTCATTTCTATTATTAGGGCGTTGCTCTGCAGGCGCCCTATAGTGATCAGTCAGTCTCTCTTAGATCGCTTGTTTGGAGCATATCTTTTTTCCCTTTGACCCAATTTGGCTCATACTTCACCCACAGAGTGCCTTTGGGTAAAGGGTATGCAGTGACCTTGAACAATGTTTCTAGGTTTAAGGTTAAGGTCATAGCAGAATAATTTTTTTTTATAAAATCATTGTCCAGGGAATATCTACTCTCTTCTCTCCCCTTGGTTTAATCTGGCTCATACTTCATTTACATAGTGTCTATGGCCAAAGGGTGTGGCCTTGAATGAAGTTTACAGGTCAAGGGTCAATGTCATATCGGACCACACAATAATCCTTCTCTCAGAGCATATATACTTTCCACTTAGCCCTATTTTGCTCATACTCCACATAAACAGAGCTTTAAAGTAAAGGGAGTGTAGTGATTTTGAACCAATTTTCAAGGTCAAATGTGAAAGTCATAGCAGATTTATATGAAAAATCCTTGTCCTGAGCATATCCTCTCTCCCTCTGCTCCAATCTGGCTCACTCTTTACCCACACGGTGCTTTGATCAAAGGATATGCAGTGACCTCGAATGATGTTTGTAGGTTAAGTGTCAAGGTCATATCTGATAAAAAAAAACAAACCCTTTTTTTAAAGAGCATATATATACTCTCCACTAAGCCCTATTTGGCTAACATTTTATTTAAACAGAGATTTTTGGTTTATGGCGTGCAGCAATTTTGAACCAAGTCAATGTGAAGGTCATAGCAGATCTCTTTATAATCAGTTTTAGACCACAGATTAATTCCTATTTGCATAATCCTGTTTAGATTAAACAAAAATGCCTGTAAGGGGAAATTTGATTGAATTAGAAATTCTATGACAGCTGAAAATTTCTAAGTACATGTAATAGGTCAAGGTCAAAGCAAAATTCTCTTAAATTCTTTTCATCCTTTTGCCCATTTTTTGTGGGGCCCTTTGAGATGACCACCATCTTAATGTTGTCTTGTTTTGCTATTGGTACTGGCTGACACTAATAATTTTGTAAA